>NC_047577.1:16936605-17247287 GCF_011004845.1 Esox lucius
TTACTCTGAGACCAGTGGCTTAACTATCAGGAGTGCTTGAGGTGCGGTTGCACCTGGGCCGGCAGTGGGTCAGGGGTCCGTGCTCGGCCCCTATCATAAAGGGAAGCTATGTTGTATTTTTATGTTACATCTTGTGTTTCTATCTCTAACGTCTATTCTGTTATCACAATCAGACGGGCGATGATAGCGTTATTTACGTAAAGACCGGCTTCACATGCGTATATATCACTCCTAAAGTTTTGTTACGGGGGGGGGGGGGGCACATCTTGCAACCGTTCCCGGCGTCACCGCGCTACGCCAGTGAATCTTGCATGCTACGTAGGAGTCGCTTGTGCGAAGGTTGGAAAAGCAGTGGAGGAAATGCGCCATACCGTACTCTGACCACAATGCGGCACTGCTACGCTCTGCAGTACCAGGAGGGGAGGCGCTTTAACTGTCAAAGACAGAGGAAGCGGGAGGAGAGTAGGCTGCTCATTCATCCTTTGCTCTCTCCCAAACAAACCTTCAGTTGCCTGTCTTTATTAGTTCTCCTGCTGCGTCGAGAATCTTTTCGCTGTACAGAACTAATTCAGATAATGTTGTTAGTGATGTTTTTTTTAAAAAGCTCTTTGTCGCTAAGGTTATCATGAAATTAGTTGGTGACCGGGCTAAAAAAATAACGAATGCAGCTAGCTAGCTAACGTTCAGTACTGGTTTGTCATCTCAGACCGGCAACAAGGAGACTATGTTATGGATTATCAACTGACTTCAATGCTCTATCCTGACTAAACGAGGAGTCTTATATTGGTGCAAGCTGACAGTTGTTCAAGAAAATCAATTCAGTCATTGTTGGTAAGTGTCATTTATAATTATACAGTACAAGTGGGATTATTGCCACTTGACTTACATGATTACAGTTCACTGCTCGAATTTTGATCAGTTAAGGATGTTAAAAAGCTTAAACTACCGTAATATTTAATAAGATATAGATGTATACAATAAACACCGATATGTATGTTATATGTTTATACCTAATGCGACTTGTGCGCGTGCGCCCCCCCCATTTTTAGGACAAAAATGCACCAATATCTACTGTCATTACATTATACCGTGAAAAATTGTGAAAAGTCAGGACATTTTCAAAATGTTTTGATAGACTTATGGGTTAGGTTAAGGATCTGGCTTAGTCGTAAATGTTTGCGTTGTGTGTGGTGCTGCGGCTCTGAGAGATCTTGATTTTCTGAATGGTTCAGCAAGTACTGTACGATTTTGATTGGCTTATTTTTTCATAAGCCACAGTATCATACAATACTACAAAAGTATTATATGGTTTACTTCAGCGCTGTCGGACACGATGTTGTAAAGACAATTAGTTATATCTGATACATATGTCACCTGTTCTTTCCGAGCTAATTTGCATTTTTTTGTTCAACAGGCAAGCACCTCTCTCTAAAAAATGACGGTAAAAATTGTTCACGTATTTTTAGTTGCAGTTTACTTTTGGATAGTTGCCGCTTGTGACGATGGTGACGACTGTAGCATAGTATAGAATCCCAAGCTGTTGCTGTTCTCATGTTATGCCACATTCTGACAGTGATAGCGGGAGGGCAACAGCCTGGCATTCATGTTAGCATAGTTGGTGTTTTGGTTGAATAGTCCCATATCCCTTGGAGCGATGGAGCGTTGTGCGGTTTAGTGTCAACACGCCTATTACAATATTCCTTCCTTGGGGCATAGCTGCTGAAAGCTTCATGCAACACTTACAGTACTGTTCAGGGACATGTATCTGCATGTCAGATTGAACATACGGCGTGAACATGCCGCTACAGGCACGGAACGGAACGTTCTGAACGTCGTTATTTGGTAAGGTTAGGCTAGTGCTCCACCCAGCTTGTCCTTGTATCGGAACAGGTGTGCAGCACAAACGACAGTAACAATTGTCATTAAAAAAGCGCCTGTACTGCCAATTTAATTTTCTCGATACAAAATGATATCGATATATTTGGTGTGTGGCCTTGTATATCGATAAATGTTAGTGCCATGTATGGGAGAAGCATATTTTTCAGTGAAACAAAAATATTACGAGCAACCAATCTGGTGAATGGAAGATTCTGAACCTAAGATGTTCTTGACAAATGTATTGAGGTTACCACAGCACTAGAAAAGGGTAGTGACAACCCAAGAAAACCTATAATAATATAGATCTGTAAACCGTTTGCCAAACCTAAATGTATAGATTGACATGAATGCAAGGACAGCAAAAAGACAACTACCGGAAACCAACTGAGATTCATCCAAGGAAAACCTAGTCACTGATGGATTCAGGAGCCCATATTAGGATGTTGGCCAGAATATGTTGTGAAGATGGATAAAATCACATAACAGTGTGGGTGCAGCCAATGCTTAATTAATGCATTGTGCTCACCTGACATTAATATGGCAACCAAATTAAATAGTGGACAACAGACCCGCCACTTTCAAAATGTGGAACCCTTGACTGAAAATGATTCCCTCAGTGTGCACAGAAATCTTGGCACACTGCTGTCACCAATTCGTTTTTATATTGTGATTTATTTAATAATTGTTTTGTCTTTAACGAGCACTAATGTAAATTATTCTGCATGTTATAAATGTAATGAAATAATCTCTATATATCTAAATTATAAGTTTATTTCAAGTAAATGCTGAGTACATTCACAATTGTTTTGAAATGCATAAAAGGTACATAACAAATCTAGCAGCTGGTCAGATTTGTTTTACCAGCCAAAATACCCAATTCTTTTCTCGTAATTTATAAATTAAATATACTCTTACTTGAGTTTACAGTATTTATTTTGTCCCAGTAAGTGTCTTGCTCTGCACTGAGGCCTGTGTGACCACCCACCAGCATAGCTGGTGAAAGAAATATCTTACCCTCTCATGCCAAAATGTACTCCAGGTGTTAATTTTAGGCCCTGGTAACCATGCCAACCACTGCAGTTTTTGCAAGTAAGATAAGAATATTATCAATTTTCTCTGTAATGTGATGTTAGTGAACCGTGGTGCTGGTTTTCACAGTAGCCTATTGGCAGTGTGTCTTTCTGTACCCAAATACTTGCTCCATTGCATGTTGGTGTATGTAGTCCACACACCTGATGAATGACATCTGATGAAGTCCAGCCCATTCTCCTCTATGTCCAGCCCTTAGGTTAAATCTCTGCTCGTTTTTATAACGGATAACTCTAATTTGGATGTTTTCCGTGTGTTCAGGTTGTCAGCCCCACTGTCGTTCCCAGGATGGTGCAGAAGTACCAGTCGCCTGTCCGGGTGTACAAGCAGCCCTTTGAGCTGGTGATGGCGGTAAGTGTCCCAGTACTTTGTACTCTGCTCAGCTACCTCCGCTAACACTCTTATGTCAAAATGATAAGCCGCTGTCCTGTAACGGTTGCCTGACTTAAGCTGGTGTTGAGAAGTTATTTCTTAAGACATTTTATCGGCTTGGACAGTCCTACCCCATGGTTGGCATAGACCCGGTCTAGTAAATGCACTTATGTTCTATAGCAATAATAAATCAGTGAAAAGGGTCTTGAATTTGCATGTGTTTAACTGCCATGGGGCTAAATGGGTTCCAGCCCTGAGGTGTGCAAAAGACATGGACCACCTTGCCGGAACGGTTGTGCCACTGCAGGATTGTGTTGCGTAAATATTCCGGTCAAAGACACAGGCGTTAATGACTGTTGTGTTATGGTAACGGGTCCAACCTGACGAAATGGTTGGTTAATGACATTAAACCAACCTTTTACCTGGCCTCACATTGACCTGATACCTCTGCATGCCTGCTGTGCACTGTTGTGTAGGGGTCTACCAAATGCACTTGACAAGCGGTGTCTTTCCCCACTCTCTACATGACAACGAAAAGTGCTGTGTTTAGACTGTGGGTGTCTTTCCCCACTCTCTACATGACAACGAAAAGTGCTGTGTTTAGACTGTGGGCGTCTTTCCCCACTCTCTACATGACAACGAAAAGTGCTGTGTTTAGACTGTGGGTGTCTTTCCCCACTCTCTACATGACAACGAAAAGTGCTGTGTTTAGACTGTGGGTGTCTTTCCCCACTCTCTACATGACAACGAAAAGTGCTGTGTTTAGACTGTGGGTGTCTTTCCCCACTCTCTACATGACAACGAAGAGGGCCTAACAGTGGTTCCACTTCACCTTGACCGTGTCTAGAAGGATTGTTTGATCATTTTGGTTAACCACCTCAATGGGTGCTGTTACCCAACTTCCCTTGGCAATCCATGTTGACTTAAATTCTTGTGACTATTTCTAGAAGACATGCATGCCTTAATGCCAACAAATGAAACCAAATAATCCCGATTTGTTGTTATCCATTTTGTGTTAAGAAGATATGCTGATTGTGGCATAGCATGCATGTTATATTGTTTTGAGCCTCAAATCTGCCTTCCTCTGTTAAAGCTATAGAGTAGAATCTCCTTAGCGATTGGCTGGACTGAGGGATGAAAGGTGGACACTGGACAGAGGGCTATAAATAGTCAGTTGGTGAAGGCAAGGGAAAGGGGAGGGAGAGTGAAATAGCAGTAGAACAGCACTCGGCTGCCTGAAGGGACTTTGTTATGGAGATGACCCCTCCTAAGGGGCAAGCAAGGCTGGGATGAGCGAGGCTGGGGGTCTGTCGGCCGGGGCTATAGCCAAAAGGGCGAAACTAAAAATGTCGGGGTGTCAAAGCAGAGGCTTATTTGGTAGGCAGCACTGTTGCCCAGCGGCTGCATCATGGTGCATCCAGCTGAGAGCCTATAACATGGTTTCTATATACCATACCGTGGCACACTGTCTTTTTCATTCAAATCCATCTCCAGAACCTTCTATTTAGACTCAAGGAATCCATAGAATAGACGCTGTTCACTATCCTACACTTATTTATTAGGATTAGTACATTTAGACCCACTAAATTGGCGGCTTCTGAAGCATTTTGAATAGACAGCGTTTCATTCATTCCCATCGTGAGGCTCACGATGGGGAACGGCCAGTACAAACAGAAGAACACGGACTGAATCAGGGCGTGGCTTCCTGAATTAGTCTAAGAGCGAGCGCTAATTTTAGTGTCCTTTTTCAGAACCTTTCGCTATGCTGCGTCAGGGCCCTTGCAGAACATGGCGCCCTCAATGCCCCCTCCCCCCCGTGAAATCCCAGCGCCACACGGCCCTTCAGCGTTTCTGTTTTCTCCCCGCCCCCAGCGTACACTTCCCCAAACAGCCCCGTAGGACTACCCAGCAAGGGGCCACGCAACCTTGGTGACACGTCATCCCGTGCTTGTTGAGTGTTTACACCTACTGTGTTTGTGTGTGTTTGTGCGTGCGTACGTGTGTGTGTGTTATTCTTTTTTTTTTTTTTATGTATCTGATATTATATAGTTCTTCCAGTTGGCCAAACCGCTTATCTGTGGGTTGTGTTATTAAAGGGATGCTGCATGTCTGTACACTCTCTAACACTCCTGTGTTTGGTGATCAGTCTTTGAAAAACACCCTCTAAGCCTCTTTGGAAGAAGAGATCTTGAGCGCGGTGCATTCCTCTGACGGGCTGACTTTACCCCTTTAAACACATTCCTGAGAAGAACTAGGCCTCCTACAGCCGCTTACGGTGCCTCAGCCAATGCTGGGATCGACGTGAAAAGTTTCCTCCCGCAGCGACTTTGTCATTAGGCTTGAAGAAGTTTAGGCTAGTCATCGATCCGTTCTTGCTCTCAGCGGTGTCTGTTCCTTTCAGAATAGTGGTATAAGCCTGGCTTTCACTTGGACAGTTTGAGAGTAGTGAGTTTTGAAGTATGCCGCATTATACAGCTTTTAAAAAGGATGAAAGCTGTTGGCTTAAGATCCAGGCCTGTCAGTTTATACTAACCCGATGGCTACATTGCTCCCAAATGTTCTACAGTTTGACTTCAATTTGTAGCACGCCAATGTGGCGCTGGTCGGGCCCCTCCTCGGAAACGGCGGAAACACTAAGAGCCATTGCAAGAAGATAAGGCGGCTATCTGGACAGATTAGAATGTGGTATCCAACCCTACTTCTCGTGAGTTGCATAATCACAAATTCCTGTTAGCAGCCTCAAGCCTTGTCACTGCGTCTCCTGATGAAGTGACTGGCCTTGCAGTCTGTGGATGACCACATCCCAGCCAAAGCCACAGGAAACAGAATTTCCCGTCTGACTAGATTGTCTCCACTCAACAGTATAAGGCCTTATTTCAGAAGTGGCGACTGTCAAACCAATGCTACAGCTAACTAGCAGGGATACAGTGATCTGAACACTTGCGTCCCTAATTGGGTTCCATGCATCCCGTCCGGCTTTGAGCCTTTGAATGCTTCTCTAGAGTACGGGGGTTGGGAGGAAATAAAAACAATGGCTAAAGAAACATGGCTGTTTGCAGGCCGTCACATCCCCTTCGGTCTCCCCTTCGGCTCCCTGGGCTCCGCTGCTGCAGTGCCTTCTCCGCAATAACAGGAAGGAACCCTGGTGTTGTTATTGCTGTTCGCGCACAGCGCCGCTCACTGAGCACACTAAATAGTGGTTCCCTTGTGGGGAGAGGAATGTTGAGACACCACCCCTGTTGATGTTGTTTCGCGTCGGAAGACTCCTGACACATGTCATCTACCAGTTTGAAGGCTGGGAGGAGAGCGTTCCCAAATAATGAATGTATAGATAATTGCCTTTGTGTAATTTCAGGTGAAGGGGGGAAACCCCCACATCTCCTCATACTCTGATAGTGTGGAGATGAATTTGCTTAGCGTGGTATGTAAAGGACACCCAAAGTGACGAGTTTAGGCACCACTCTGGCTGCACCACCTCAACACACACGTGCTAAATTAAAGTAAATGTATGTGTTCCCTGTGGAAAACCCACAGGCCATGTGAGGGACCAGCAGGTTATTTGGGGAGAGAACAGGAACATACTGTGCATTCAGAAAGTATTCAGACCCTTTCACCTTTTCCACATTTTCTTTTACTGTACAGCCTACATTCTAAAATGAATTTAATGAGAGTATTACATTATTTATTTTTTTTACATCAATTGCACACAATACCCCTTACCAAGCAAATTCATAAAAAAAAATATAATAGACAGAGATCATGTCCAATCAATTGAATGTGAATTAATTTGTATTAACGTATCAATGATGATCAGTGGAATTGTAGTGCATATATATATATATATATATATATACACTCACCTAAAGGATTATTAGGAACACCATACTAATACTGTTTTTGACCCCCCTTTGCCATCAGAACTGCCTTAATTCTACGTGGCATTGATTCAACAAGGTGCTGAAAGCATTCTTTAGAAATGTTGGCCCATATTGATAGGATAGCATCTTTCAGTATGGAGATTTGTGGGATGCACATCCAGGGCATGAAGCTCCCGTTCCACCACATCCCAAAGATGCTCTATTGGGTTGAGATCTGGTGACTGTGGGGGCCATTTCAGTACGGTGAACTCATTGTCATGTTCAAGAAACCAATTTGAAATTATTCGAGCTTTGTGACATGGTGCATTATCCTGCTGGAAGTAGCCATCAGAGGATGGGTACATGGTGGTCATAAAGGGATGGACATGGTCAGAAACAGTGTTCAGGTAGGCCGTGGCATTTAAACGATGCCCAATTGGCACTAAGGGGCCTAAATTCTGACTCTGCCATCTGAATGTCTCAACAGAAATCGAGACTCATCAGACCAGGCAACATTCTTCCAGTCTTCAACTGTCCAATTTTGGTGAGCTTGTGCAAATTGTAGCCTCTTTTTCCTATTTGTAGTGGAGATGAGTGGTACCCGGTGGGGTCTTCTGCTGTTGTAGCCCATCCCCCTCAAGGTTTTGCGTGTTGTGGCTTCACAAATGCTTTGCTGCATACCTCGGTTGTAACAAGTGATTATTTCAGTCAAAGTTGCTCTTCTATCAGCTTGAATCAGTTGGCCCATTCTCCTCTGACCTCTAGCATCAACAAGGCATTTTCGCCCACAGGACTGCCGCATACTGGATGTTTTTCCCTTTTCACACCATTCTTTGTAAACCCTAGAAATGGTTGTGCGTGAAAATCCCAGTAACTGAGCAGATTGTGAAATACTCAGACCGGCCCGTGTGGCACCAACAACCACGCTACGCTCAAGATTGCTTAAATCACCTTTCTTTCCCATTCTGACATTCAGTTTGAAGTTCAGGAGATTGTCTTGACCAGGACCACACCCCTAAATGCATTGAAGCAACTGCCATGTGATTGGTTGATTAAATAATTGCATTCCTAATAATCCTTTAGGTGAGTGTGTGTGTATATATATAACTTTCTGATTGAGTAACTCTTAAAAAAAAATGGGCGTGTCAGTCCTATCTTTAGGATTTCAACATGTTTGGTCTAGTTGTATTTCACAAAGCGTTTTAGCTTTAAAGAACCCTCCCCTATCAGCCAATCACTGTGGGCATAGTAAGTAAACCTGTTCATGGAACACGACATCATCCATAGCAACGGGGTCAACCCCGTCCTTTCTTTTAGCTTAAGAATTCTCCCCGTTCCTTAGTAAAAGTTGGTTTAAGCAGCTTTGTGAATAGGTTTTAAGAGGAAACTGTTGGCACAAAACATAAAATGTTTTGTGAATACAGCTTGTTAATACGGAATGTTAATGCTAGCGGGAGGGACCACTCATGGCATCCCATGACAGCCTGATGCACATATGGGCAGGGTCAGAGAGGTGAATTGGTATAGCTGTAAGCTTTTTGTGGCCAGTATGGCCATGCCGCGTGAACTAAGGTAATCTGCTAGGACAATGCCTTTCATGTTAAAGTTCAGGAACAAACAATGCCAGCGTGAAGTTGCTGCTGCCCCTCTGGGCCCCCTTGATGAACTGCAAATGTTCTCTTTTTAGTCATCCTCTTTGGGATGCACTCCTACTGATAGCTAGCTTTGCGCACGTACGGTGGCAGACAGCAGTGGGCCATCTCAGGGCAAGTCCTGTTCATATTTTAATAGGAATGTTTGGTTTCTTGGCATTGGCCGAGCATCTGTTTGGCTCAGACTGCTAATGCGATTTCCATGACACTAGTTAATTAAGTTGTTTTTCCACAAATTGATGTAATTGGATGGATAGTTGACACTTGGGGATAGCAGCACGCTACTACATGTATATTCCATTGAGTAAGGCCTGGGTTGGAGCTGTGGAGATCCAGAGCGATGCGGTGTAGGACCGCAGATGGAGACCCAGACACATGGAGCCTCCATAGTATGGTAACGCAAGGCTACCTCACCCCAATACAATACACCCTATACAATATTTAGTGTTCTGTGTAGCGGTTGAGTTGTTGCTTAAAGAAAACATTCTAGACATACAGAAACTGTGAAGATGTGTTTTCATCCAAGAGTGATAGAAGCCGCTTTTAATTAGTTTTTCCAGTTTGAGGCGAAGCCATTTGACGCGATGCTTTGAACCTTCGAACTCGACATTAAACTTGACACTTGAAAGGGAATCAGAAGGCTACGGCAAATTCTGTGTGGAATCTACACAAGGAATATTTTGTGGGAAGGCTTTGTCCAGGCCCATATACCGCGGATTACTGTGACCTTTGAAGCGGGAAGGGTTTAGATGTCACTCCAGAGATGACTGTGTTCATAACCAGCTTATGATGAGGAGAACTGCTACTCTAGGCTGTATTTCATTTCTTTCTCTCCCGCCTCCATGGACATGCTCTCCTTTTCACATTCTCTCTCTTTCTCCCCCCCCCCCCGTCTCTGCGTTGTTTCCATCCTCCTTCATTCTTTCCTTCCACTCCTCTTCCTCCCTCTCTCTGTGGGGTGTTGGGCATCTGAGGCTGTGCCAGCAGCGCAGTAGGTCTGTGTGTGAACAAGGCCTATGGCCAGCTTCATTAAATAGGCCTGCCTCGCTTCGGTGCCCCGCTGAGCTGGCATTGTAGAAATGGGCGAATTTCGCTGCGTTGATGTCAGCGATGAGCATCAGCCAAGGAACAATCACCTATTAAAACCGGAGACGATCACGCGAAACACATTTCGGCTAATGAAATCGTTGGCGGATCGTGTGAATTTCTGGCAATCAATCTGCTACACCTGGGTCTCTCTTTAATCTGTTACATTCAGCTGACACTCTTATCCGGGGCCACTTACAGTAGTGGGTGCATCCGTTTTCATACTGGGCCTCTGTTGAATCGGACCCACGACCTGGGAATTGCAAGCGAAGTGCTCTATCAACTGAGCTGCGGAGGACTAATGATATTAAGGAAAATGGAGATGAAGAGTGCGCCGGTCGGATTTACTTTCCCCTCATCTGCTCGACACAGTACCTCCCTGATTCACTCAAACTAGCGTAAATAGGTCACTAGCTACAGGTTTGTGTGTCAATCCGTTTACCTACATACACCGCCAAGTCCCCATGTCTTAACCAGGCGCTGGCCTACTTAGCTCTGGGTGTTGCCGTTTGGGCAGCTCTGGCTTGTCTTTGGTCCATTGTGAAAGGACAGCCCAGCGTGACTTTGTCCCATCCCCGACCACTCCCTGACCCACTTCCTGTCATCCTGCCTCCTTTTCTTCAGGCCCAAATGCTGTTGCCTGAAGCGCCATGGTTTAGCTTTTGATCTCCAGCTCTAGCTGTACTGTTGTTCTAGCTAATCTCCTTACAATCTCTTAGAGCCTGGGGACTGTAAATGTCCCACAATGCCTGGATTTTTGTACAGTAAGTGGGCAGAGGACAGCGCCTGCACTTCTGTGTTAGCCTAGCCTGCTAATGGCAATCTTTCAGTTCATTCTTTGCTACTGTTTAAAGTGAGAACTACTTGGCAGAGGTTTTTAGCCAAATCCAATAAGATAGCCAAGGCACACAGTATTTCCATTCCCTCCGATGCTAATTTGCAGCACCAGCAAAGTCGCCCTTTACCCCTTAGAGCCCTACAGCACACCGATTTTAAACAACACCTAAATACGTTGCTTTGCCACCTGGAATTTTACCTCAGGTGCACGGGTGTGGAAAAAAACCTGTTTTAATAGGTCAAATCTTTTTTTTTTATTTAGCGTGTGTATTTTGTCTCTCTGAAATTGTGGGAAGGTTTGTTTTGTTGTTGTTGCTGAGTGGGCCAGATTCCAACCCATGCCGGAGCCCAGACCTCCAGATCCCTCCAGTCCACATGGTCCCAGCTACATGTCTTTGTATGTGCCAAGAACATTCAACGTAGGCGCCCACACTGAATGTAGCCCCCCTGCCCCTGTGGCAAGCACTACTGAGGGTCAAACGTTTTCCTCTGCCCCATTTTGAATGAGTCAGCAAGCAGCGTTTGCCAGTCTAATTCAGTTTGCATCGGATCCAGCTCTGTTGAACGGCGGAGACGAGTGACAGGCTGTAAAGAGTTATTGCTGTTGTGAGGGCTCTCCTACGCAGTCGCTGCACTGATGAAATAGCGGTATGGCTTTCTCCCGTCTCGCTCCGTGTCTGCTAGAGAGTGCCGATCAGTCCCTCAGTTCGGGCGTTCGCTCTCCCTCCAAGGTCGTGATGCTATGACGAATCATGACCAACCCCCCACCCAGCCGCGAGTCTCGGCTGTGACGCACGTGCGCGTCACATGCTCGCACAATGACCGTTGGCGTGTTCTGCAGCGGCCATGTGGTGCCGTGGCCGGAGAGCAAAACTGCAGTCATCATGGAGTCTTGACGTCAGTTGGGATATGATTGTTCTAAATATTGCCATTCAGTGGAATGCTGGTATCTACTTCTGTCTACATGTATGTGACCTAGCCAATTTATTATGTAGTGTGTGTGTGTGTGTGTGTTCCTCTACCCTCATTCCTTTCTTTCTCACATGCGCTGAGCGGCACTCTCCCTCCAACCCATTAATTCTCTCTGACACAGTGGAGCGCACATCACCTGTGCCCTGCTCTCCGTTGCTCCCCTGGGGTCCCTGCTATCCTCAGGGCCCCATGCCTCCCGACCCTGCCTTCGTTTCCAGGAAAAGATGACGACGTCTCTGCAACCTTTACTGACACAGCCAATGGACACTTCACAGAAGCGCTCAATGGATTACAAAGGGTAGATATTAGAAAAGGAAAGACTAGTTTTTTATTACGGTTAAGGAAGATGCCAGGGGGATATGTTTCCTGCAAGTCAATAAAGGTGCAGCTTTGCCTATAAGCAATCATGGCGTGCTATATAGATATTAAGAGGACCAACTTCCCATAACCGCTATGCAGATGCCAAGTCAACAGTCGCTGTTTCCCGTTTACACAACCCTCCAGTCAATGAGATGTAGAAGCAGTGTAGTTTCATCCTAACCAATAGATTGCCGTGTTTACTGCAGGAATCAGGAAGTTAAACCACTTGCAGACGCTCCCAACCAACGCGTGTGTTGGAAGCCACATTTGATTCTTCTTCTTTTTTTTTTTTTCTTTTCGAGGAACTGACTTGGTTGGTTAAAAATTAGGACTTGTTTGAAGCAGAAGGAGGTGTTTTCATTGCGTTGGAGTGTCACAGATCATCTCTGTGTCGGTGCCATTAAAGTATCCCTTTTGAAGGGAAGAGTGCTTGACGGATGACCGCTGGCCTTCCTCCTCTCGCTCCCAGTACCTACACAGAATCATGCCACACACACACACAGTGTTTCTTAGCTTTTCAAGATTATCATCATTTTTACTTTATATTCAAATGTTTTTATTCCCCATACCTCACCGTAACATTAACCCCAAACTCTGTTTTGTAGGTTGAGGGTTTAGATTTAATGTTCTTTGTTAAGTTTGGACATTCTGGTCCCTAAATATCATAGAGAAAGAAGTACACACACACACACACACACACACACTGTTTCCCACTGCATTCTGTCATTGGGGCCCAATGGCCTGTATACCCTCCATGGCAGTACCAAGAATGCTGCCTGGACAATACCCCCTATGTTAGTGAGAGCTGACCAGTGGGTGGTACCACTGCTGGCCCATACAGAGGTCAGCCTAGCTATGAAACTCATTGTTTCAATAGTTTGGACCCCTACACACCTCTCAACCAAAACACAATTTATTAGACTACAGCAGTTCTCCCCTGTAGCTCTTTTGAGGTTATGAGCGTAGAAACGACCAGGTTATTAACCTATGATCTGTGCTGAGCCCTAGTCAAAAGACCTTTGCGTTATCCGAGGACTTCCGGGAGAACTGTTTCAGCTGCCCCAGACCAAATGAACTATTCCCCATTCAAGGAGCCGTCAATAGCTGTTATCCTAAAGAAGCAGGAGGGGTGAGGAACTGGGCAAGAGACGGAAACCGGTCTTGTGAGGGTTGACAGACTGGTTTGAATGAGATTGAATGGAGAACACAATACCTGGCTGGAGCTTTGCCATTTAAAGGGATGTGTCTTATTATTCTCTGACTGCAGAAAGGACCTAAATGTAATGGGAATACATAAAAGGAATAATAAGCCATTGAAATGTAATATGAATACGTAAAGGGATTATGAGGCCATGGGAGAATCTCAATTGACTATTGATGCCTCACGTCCCCTCTCCTTGCCTGCTCACAACTCAATGGATGAAAAGGTTAGAGGGCTGTGACCTCCAATCGTCGGTTTTGAGTAGGGGGCCAGGAAAGGGGATGAGGGCTGTGAATTAAATGCACACCAGACCCTTGCTTTGCCTCTGCAGTTTGATTTGGCCTCCCTTATCTTTTTCCCCTTGAACTCTTACCTTGGTTGAAAGGAGATGATGAATCCGTCCATTCTTACCGATAGCAAACACAAAGAAGGGAGAGATGGAAAGGCAAAGGACGTTACCTAGAAGTATTGATGCACAGAAATTGTTTTCAGTAAATTGGATAGTTCTGCACAGTCACACAACCAAATAATTTCTGTTGCATTTTCACCTATCAGAACTGTCTGGAACACAGCTCTCGCTCGAAACTGCTCGCTCAGTAGATTTCCACATTACTCTCTCACTTTCTCTCTCTCTCTCGCTCCCAGTGCTTCACAATGACCTACTTTTGATTTTATGGCTTTTCTGACTAAACTCTAAAAATGAAAACCATGAGGAATTATCTCCTCCATGACATGTTTGGTAGCGGGGAGTGTAGTGCCCCTTAAACCGGCCCTGACCCCCTTGAAGGATGAAGTCTTGCTCTAATCACATTGTATAAGCACACACGCATGCGACTTTACAGCATTTATTGTATGAATGAATATTTTTTGTTTACGCTTTACACCGAGTGTAAAGTTTACAATTGAGTTAGCATTGCAGTGAGGGATAAAATGTTAGGCGTTCGGGTTAGGTTTAGGGTTAAGATACATTTTTGGGGGGTTAGGGATTGGGTTAGGCTCACAAAATAAATATTTCAAATATATTTTCAGGCTTATTTATGCTTTGTTGGACTGGAAAGTGGGGAATGACAGAGTTTTTGCTTAAAGGGCCGGTTTCTAACCCATGCTGCTGCTGGACCTGTGTCCCGGATGCAGTGACATAGTGTGCTGGACCTGTGTCCCAGATGCAGTGACATAGTGTGCTGGACCTGTGTCCCGGATGCAGTGACATAGTGTGCTGGACCTGTGTCCCAGATGCAGTGACATAGTGTGCTGGACCTGTGTCCCGGATGCAGTGACATAGTGTGCTGGACCTGTGTCCCGGATGCAGTGACATAGTGTGCTGGACCTGTGTCCCAGATGCAGTGACATAGTGTGCTGGACCTGTGTCCCAGATGCAGTGACATAGTGTGCTGGACCTGTGTCCCGGATGCAGTGACATAGTGTGCTGGACCTGACTAAGGCACCTGAAATTCTAATGTTTAAGATGCATCCATGTTGATGTCTCCAATTAGATAGCTGTGTGGGAAATCCCTTCAGTGGTTGTGTACTCGTGGAAAAGTTACCCAAAATGCATCAAGTTTGTCCAGGATCACGTTGGCGGCAGCACCAGACCCAGCTGGGCGTCCAACCCCCCCCCCCCCCCACCAACATGCTAGGTCAGTAGGCATGACCCAGTCAGCTTAAATCAATATCCGCCACGTCCATGCCACCCTGAATTCTCCATAATGGCCTGAGGCCACCAAACCATGACACACAACCCCATGCTGAAATCCTGCTAAACAACCCGTTGAATCACCATGGAACCCTGTGAGCTACTTCCTGACGTAGACTAAGCAAAATAACTGCCATTGGCACCTGTGTGTCGTGGTCATTTTTCCCCAGGGGTTTCCGGGAACCATCCTCGTGGTGTGTATTGAGAACCTCCAGCTGGGGGGGACCGCTGCGGCCTAAACTACTGTGTCACTGTACCACAGAACATTCAAGAACAGGGCAGAAAACACAATAGATGAATTCATCTTTTGTTTCTCTGTTTACAATGTGGGGTACTGTGTGTGCGTGCATGTGCCTGTGTGTGTGTGTGTGTGCACGTGCCTGTGCGTACCTCTGTGTGCGTGCCTGTGTGTGTGTGCGTGCGTGCGTGTGGGGGCCCTGTTCTAAGTTCAACCCAATGTCTGTGGTTGAAAAGTAGAAAAGAACATGAATAATGAGCAGATGGAAAGAAAAGGGTTTGTTTTCATTCAGGACATTCGATCTATGGTCCATCGTAGGCCTACGTCCGACAAAAGCTTCCTATGTAACATAATGCTTAAAATATGCCTCAAACCCTTTTGCACAATAGGCTTCATTCCAGGCAAAGTTTTTCCTCCTGAAAAAAGAATAGTTGCGCCTAAAAAATAAATAAAAACATACATGTTGCCCCCAGTCCACCCAAAATCAACATGTTTTGCTTTTGTTTTTGCCAGCACTCGGCAACCATGCCCTTCCAATCTCAATTGGCCCCTTCGCCAAAATGTCCGCCCAGTCGCCGAAAGCGGCTGTCATTAATGGTGTCAGCAGAGGAACTGACATCCTGTTGGCGCCTTTTACACAGCCACACATGCAGTCACAAGACAACATGCCACTTCAGCTAGGGAGTCCACTGAAATCCCAGGCAGCCTCCTTTGTCTCTCTCTCTATCGTTCCAGTTTCTTTTGAGCGCTGGAAATGTGCTTTTCCGACATGATGTTGTTATTACTGAAAATGGCTTTTGACGCGTTGCCGCACACTTTGTAATTGATGTGGTCCGTCTTCACCTGTGTGGAAGGACCCACGCACCATGGTCGATGAAACGTTATGTTGGAACCCCAGCCCTTATCAACCCAGTCTGGAGCACTATGGTCATTACACCACTTTAGGCTACATCAGCAACGTGCAATTCCATCAGTGGTTTATCGGGGTGCGTGTGTGTCTTTGTGCTAGGAGAGCCAAGGCTTAGACATGTTATCCCATAAAGTGATACAGCTGGGCTTATCTTTAATGTGCATTAAAGCTCATTGTTAAGATCCTGTAATGGTGTGACAGCAGTAGAAAACAGCCGCCCAGCCCTGCTTTCTGCAGTGTGCGTGCACATGGCCCTTTACCCCGCCCCATGTTGGAACCCCAGCGAACGTTTTGGCAACACAGGCCGCCGGTGTCCGCGCCCTTCTAAAGACCAAGTTTTCCTCACGCCTATTAAAACATGCACTATCTAGTCCCCACTAGTCTCAAAATAGCCTGCGTATATCCCTGAGTTCCTTCCCCAGCAGGCCCAGTCATTCCCGCTGCTTTCACTTCCCGCTTTCCATTCCCCTTCCTGAAAACCGGCAAGGGATAGTTCCACTCCCAGCTTTCCGTGGCCACAGGGTTGATGTGCTTCCCTGAAGGAGGAAGGCATGTTTTCTATTTAACCGAGTGGGCCGGGTTAGTGTGTTTTGATATTTCCCTTTGCGTGCCTGAAAAGCGGAATCCTGTCGGGCCCACATTCCACATTCCTGGAAACGCCGCTCACACACTTGGCTAGTCGGAGCCTGCCCGAACCTTATGGAGTCCTGGGCTGAGGAGGGGAGGCTCTGATGGAGAAACACACCCACTCGTGCTGGTTTGGGAACGTCCGCTGTTATTTTCCAGCCCGGTGTCGCCGCTTACCTCATCTGCTCCGGGGAATGGCGGAGATGTGGAGAATCAGATCAATATTTGTGTGGAGCTTGGGCCGCTGGGTGTTTTCGGCTTAACAGCTGCATTTGATCTGCGACAGCCATCTGACTTAACAGAAATGGGCGGGGCCTCATTAGCCCATGGCAAACACTCTGCACGTTTGCCACATTTTGGTCACGAAACTCAACCGACTATCTGATAAAACAGGTTCTTCTGCCGATTCCTTTGGATCTCTTTCATGGTTCTTAAATATCATCCTTCTAATTCTTCCTCTACGTCATAATGTATGACCTCTGACCTGACATGACAGGTTACCTTCAGCGTTGAGATTTGCCGTCCCCTATTTAAATGGACTCTGCGTGGTATGGTGAAGCACTATGTTTGGACCCAGTCACCCTGGTGAGCTTCTGCCATTCGGGGCATTTGCTCGGCTGCGGAGGAGTGATGAGTCATGCTTACATATGAATATGTGGCATTTGAGTTTCAGTAATGTGATTCATGTATTTCATACGGAACAGCGCAGAATTCAAACAGGATGTCAAAAGGTGTTTTGTTTGGAGGAAACCAGGATCGATTTGACCTTTGACTTGACTTGAGGGCACAAGTCAAGTCAAAGGGGTTTGTCTCAGAACACCACAACGGTAGCCTCAGGACACGCTCTTCCAGACTCACAAACAGTGTTTACCCCCAGACCATAAGGCTTCTCAACCAGCAACACTCATATATTAGTCACATGAACACTCCATATGCTCTGGTCACTTTCTGTGTACATTCCTGTACAGTAGCACATTTTCATGTATCCATTTATAGGCACTCCTACACTTAAAATATTTAAGATTCCTATTCTTACTGTCCACATTCCCATTTATACATTATTTGAAATTGCTTCTAGTCATTGTTCTTATGTATATTTTGTATTTTCTGTTATTATTTTTGCATATGTTTCTTAATTACATAGATGTTGTGTGCAATGTCACAGGAATTTGTTCAGAATAATGCATGTTATTTGGTGCAGTTGACAAAGTTGACAAATAAAAGACTTTGAGTTGGTTTGGGAGTGACATGATCTGTTGTTGTTTGAATTTGTCAGGTTTCCTATTGCCACAATTTACTGCAAAAACAATCGGTGTCACAAGAACTTGCCGATCACCATAATATTCCCCTGAGAGCCTAAAAGTAGCAAACCTATCTGAACTGTGCAATCAGTTGTTCCGTTTCCCTGTCAGAACCAGCCTGTCATGGCTTTCACATTTCCTGTTTTACTTCCCTGTTCGCTGTGGCACGTTGTTTTCGGTTGCGTGGGCACCCCGGGTCTTGTTGCCTGTTGACGTCGACGCGGTGGCCTGTTTTGACGCGTCCATGCCAAACACTGTGTTTAGTGGTGCAGTAATGCTGACTGCACTGGGGCCTCTGTTCTGGATCAGTACGGGGCCCGGAGAAAAGCAGAGCTCAGCATGACCCTGATGACGGCGCGGCCACAGAACAGCAGGCCTGCCAGTGTTTTTAGGACCTGCTGTCGTGCTGACAAGAGCTACACAGGGAGGCACGGTGCCAACCACTGCCAGTTGCCAAAGCCCCTACTTAGGCCCACACCTGGTCGTTTTGCCGCCTCACCACAGCATACATGCCCCGTTGTCGTAGCGACATTCCCTAACCCAAATCACATGTTATGGCGTCTAGGGTAAGGCATTGTTTCTCGGCCTCCTGTGCGTAGCCACGGGAAGGAATAAAGAGTCCTTGCCGTTATCTGAGGGAACGTTTCTTTCTGGTCCTATGTCAAAAGTCGCACGCTGTTTTAAAGGTTCCGAGCTGAAAGCCTTTTAGGGGACAGCAGGAACACGTGCAGCGAAGAGCACAACTCCTTTTACATTTTTGGAAGGATACATTTGTCTGGCATTCCACGCTCCACTGAACGGGAATTATGGGAAAAGTTTTTGCTCGAGCAGTAGAGGCTGCGACTTCGATGCCTGGACCACCCTGGACCACCTTGGACCACCTTGGGACTTTATATATCCCGTAAAGTAGCTGGACTCTGTGAAGCCAGAGAGTCACAAAAGACACTTGTTATGGCAACTCTGCTCTGTTGTCTGAGCCTTTCTAAGTCCGCTTTGGCAAAGTGCTCTTACATGCCAACACAATTGTGTGTCCGGTCTTGTTTCACTCTCGACTAAGTGGTAGTTCTTTGCCTAGCGGCCCCACATTGCCTCAACGCAACTCTCTCTCCCCTTTACCTTACCCTTTTATTCTCTCTGTCCCTCCCCGCTCTACCTCATTCTCTGTCTTTCTCCTTTCAAATTATTTTCTCTCTCTTTCTCTGCCCATTAGTCTCAGGGGACTCTAGGCTCCAACCAGGCCAGGATAAAAATGTGCCCAGTCAGTGATTAACCACAGGAATAACGACGCTTGAACAGCAGGGAAGAACAAGTAAGGTCCTTCATTACCGCGCAGGCTTCAGATTTGGCCTTGAATGAGCTAATTCCGTGTCCTGTGTTGGTTCCGAGGTGTTAGATGCAGCCTTGTGTACACAAGTACCACTGCTTGGCCCGCCTACAATCCCTCTCACTGCCGTTTCAGCACAAAGTACATGTAAAACTCCTTTAACCAATAGAGCATAACATGCCCCAAAATCCGTTTTACATAATACGTTGTAGGGAACAGAAGAATAAGCCGGCCTGTTGACTGCAGTAAGCCAGCGTGGGCTTTAACATTGTTGGTTCACCAAAACCAGTCCGAACGAGTCCAGGACCTGCCTGCACCGGTTCTAACGTGTCCCCTGGTTTGTTCTGGAACCGTGCAAATCAGATTCAGGGTCAGCGGTCAAACTATGGAATCACCGCCGACCCAGTATGACAGTAACGGCTTTAAGTTGCATTTATACCACTCTCAATGGCACAGTATGCCACCCAGGGGCCGTCGCTACGGGGGAAAGGTGGATATGATTCACGGGGCCCCTGGGTTAGGGGGGCCCACTGATGGCCATAATATCAATGGGCCCAAAATTCCTTGTGACTCCCAAATGAAGTAGTTTCCTCCGTAGTGCACTACTCCCAAATGAAGCACTGTTCCCTCCGTGGTGCACTACTCCCAAATGAAGCACTGTTCCCTCCGTGGTGCACTACTCTCAGATGAAGCAATGTTCCCTCCGTGGTGCACTACTCTCAAATGAAGCACTGTTCCCTCCTTGGTGCACTACTCTCAAATGAAGCACTGTTCCCTCCTTGGTGCACTACTCTCAAATGAAGCACTGTTCCCCCCCGTGGTGCACTACTCCCAAATGAAACACTGTTCCCTCCGTGGTGCACTACTCTCAAATCAAGCACTGTTCCCTCCGTGGTGCACTACTCCCAAATCAAGCACTGTTCCCTCCGTGGTGCACTACTCCCAAATCAAGCACTGTTCCCTCCGTGGTGCACTACTCCCAAATCAAGCACTGTTCCCTCCGTGGTGCACTACTCCCAAATCAAGCACTGTTCCCTCCGTAGGGCACTACTTCTGACATGCAGGACCGTAGGGCTCTGGTCAAAAGTAGTGTTATCCATCTGAAATAGCGTTCTCTTCCAGACTCCTGTAGGTGGTTGATGATCACATGTGCTGTAATCAGGCTGATACTGTGAGCCTCGGTGACCAGGCCTCTTATTACCCAGGCTATTATTTGCATCCCACCCTTTTGTCAGCGGGTCCTTTAACAAGGCGTTGTGCTCTGCTCTGCTGGCTCCATCTGCCAGCTGCTGGACCCATAGATCTGAGGCCACGATTGATGCTGAGAGAAGCGGCTCGTGGGGTTCACTGGATCCAAATGTAGTTTTCTCCCTCCGTCCATCTATGAGCCTGTCTTTGTTTTTCTCTAGTTCCCCTTGTCACACTTCCCTATTCACTGTTTTAAAGTGAAAACACACATCTCTGAAACGATCCTGTTAAATGCGGGGTGCTTTGTATCACGCAGCTCTTCGTTCAGACGTAATGACTTTTAGAAATGCTTGTGGGCTGGGAATCATGGGCAGGTGGATGGTGCTAAAATCCATGTTAAAAAAAAACGATGGTTACGGGTTACTAACCCTCCCGTCTCATTCCGTCTGTCTCGCCATCTTCCCCTCAGGCGTACGAGCGCCGGTTCCCCACCTGTCATCTCATCCCCATGTTCGTGGACAGCGAGGTGCTCGGCGAAAGCGTGACGGACGATGGCTCGGTGCACACTGTGCAGCGCCGCTGCAAGCTGGACGTGGACGCCCCTCGCCTCCTCAAACGTGTAAGGCTCTCCCAGCTCTCTAACGGCCCACTTTCCTGACGCCAGTTCCTCTCTTGGGTCTCGTCAATCAATACACAATTAAATGAGTCAGTCAATTACCTGTATTTATAAAGCCTTCTCAGTCAGTCTAAGTCTTGTAAGTCAATCAGTCAGTGGAATGTGCTAAGCCCTTATTACCTGCTTCTCTGTAATCTGCCCTGCAACCCAAAGAGAAAGCAAAAGCTAAGGGCTGCAAGTTGTATTTCAAATATTGGTTGGGTTTCCGCAGTTAAATGCCAATACAAGTCCTGTGGAAATTAAGCTTTCAGCCGACAACCATTTTGGGTCAAGCTTGGCCGGTATCTTTTCAGACCATTGATTTTCATGAAACTGGTTCCATTGAGTGTCTTCTCTGGTGCAGATTGCGGGGGTGGACTATGTGTACTTCAGCCAGGAGAACACCCTGAATAAACGGGACAGGACGCTGCACATCGAGTCCCACAACGAGACCTTCTCCAACCGAGTGATCATCCATGAACTCTGTTGTTATTCGGTAGGCTCACACAAACACACCAAGTGTAGATTCATAATGCCATATCTCATTAAATCTAAGCACACACACACACATACATTTAAAGCCATGTGAACTATTAAGGAGTCAGCTGTCAACAGCATGCCTAAAATGTCTGAAACCATTCCTCGGTCTGTTCACGCTGCTTCTCTCCAAACCGACATGGAAAGCTGTGTTCCAGTGGCCTCTCTTTTAGCGCTTCCTTCTTTCCTAGTGAATAATTCAGCTGTCCCAACGCTCCCTGCAGCACTATGGCTGAATACACTCAGGCGCTGATCTGGAGTCAGCTTGCCCACCTCCCTCAGGCTCACAGCGGCGTGTTACAGCACCGCCCCCCTCTGACCTCAGAGCTGCCTTAACCGGGCCGCCACCGCTGAATGACTGCGCTCTCAGTTAATGAGGTCAAACGCATCGCATTAGCGTCTAACTGGGCTAGCGGCCTATTTTCAGGTCGATTACGTAGCCGTGCTTACAAGGAACGGTTGCGGTTAGCTAGCGGACGCTAACACCGCTAGGCAGTTCAGTCAAAGGCCACTAACAGGCCGGAATTGGCTAAAGACCGCAGTTTGGTAGCCAGGTACAAAACGTATCCTCCCCGGAAATCTCTAGGGCGGCTACTTGGTAACATAAAGGTCTTTCATCAGTTGAATGGGGGATTAGCGTTTTTCACTCTCCTGGCTTGTCTGACCGTATCCGTGACATTTAACACTGTCACCTGTTTGACACACTTCAGTCCCTGGGCATTCAAGCTTTTGTGTGTGGATGTATCACTCCTTTTCCACCCACTATCAATATTCGTTTGGGCGTAATACCACACGAGCAGTTGTCGCTTTAATGCAGTCGAACGCTGTTTCACGAGTCACGCGCCAGGGTGGTTGCCATGGTAAAGCATGTTTAATCTTCTCTTTTCTCTGTGTGCGCCTGTGTGTAGGCCCACCCTGACAATGAGGACTGGACGTGTTTTGAGCAGTCGGCCAGCCTGGACATCAAGTCCTTCTTCGGTTTCGAGAGCACAGTGGAGAAGATAGCCATGAAGCAGTACGCCAGCAGCATCAAGAAGGTGTGTGTCGGCCGGTGTGTGCGTGCGTGCGTGCTGACAGATCTGAGCCCGGTCGATATTCCCTTTCATGCGAAACTCTCTCCATTCCAGTTTAATAACTAAATCACAATTGAATTCGTATATAACCCAGTTCACCAATCAAAATGAGTGGTTTGACCCAAGATCCCTGGAATGGAGTGTTGGTGGTCCATGTCAGTGAGGGGTGAGGTTTAACGTTAAGTGGCTACCCCCCACCTCCTGAACTTTCCCACCCACTCTCTCCCCTCCCCACAGGGTAAGGAGATCATAGAGTTCTACCTGAATCAGCTGGAGGAAGAGGGAATTACCCAGGTGCCTCGCTGGAGCCCCTCCCTGGACGGCCCCTCGGTCGCTGTCAAACCCGTCTGTGCCACCCCGAAAATCCCAGACCAGGACCTGCCCGCCGTGCCCGCCCTCTCGGACCCTGCGCCCGCTGACGATGGGGACGGACTCCGTGCCAGCAGTAACGATTCCAGCCTGAACGATTCCACGACCAAAGACTGTAGTCGGCAGGCTGAAAACCAGGCGGAAAACACGACGGCCGTTCCTGAGGGTGGGTGCAAAGCGAGGGGACGCTTCTCATTTACGTCGTCTCATTTACGTCGTCTCATTTACGTCGTCTCATTTACGTCGTCTCATTTACGTCGTCTCATTTACGTCTTCTCATTTACGTCTCGTACTCGCTCATTTAAATGCCGTAAAGCCGCGGGAGTTGTTCTACTGAAACGACTTGGGGGTTCACTAAATAGCGTCCGTTTGTGTGTGTTCGTTTTCGCGTGACACAGACAAGTTAGATGCGGACTACATCAAACGCTACTTGGGAGACCTGACCCCCCTGCAGGAGAGCTGTCTGATCCGACTACGCCAGTGGCTGCAGGAAAGTCACAAGGGCAAGGTGAGTGGTCAACCCCCCCCCGCCCCGACCAGTCCAGAGACCCTTTAGAACATTCCCTTCCAGTCCAGTCTGGTTATAAACAAGCACCTCCAGACAATGTTTCAACAACCTCCACCCATCGCCCACCCCACCGCACCCCACCCCCCCACCCTGTCTCCAGATCCCGAAAGACGAGCACATCCTCCGGTTCTTGCGGGCCCGGGACTTCAACATGGACAAGGCCCGGGAGACCATGTGCCAGTCTCTGACCTGGAGGAAGCAGCACCAGGTGGACCACCTGCTGGAGACGTGGACCTCGCCGCGGGTCCTCAGCGACTACTACACTGGGGGCTGGCACCATCACGACAAAGGTACGGACACACACACACTCACACACAGACCAAAGCCACCAGCCCGGTCCTACTTGCCACGGTAATCAAAGGGTCTTCGCGGTACACACAAGTCACACGTATTTATAGACAGAACCCCTCCGTGTCCATTAGCCCGGCTGTTTATTTATAGGAGCTATGTATGAAATGTTAGAACAAGTCTTTCCTTGTGTGGCTGCGCGGCTCTTGACAAGCTGTTTATAGAAGTGACTTCCCGATAGGAAGGCTCGTTTGGTTTCACTGGGATCCAGAAGATGGCCCTTGGTGAGAACTATAACCGTCGCCTTCTGGGTTGGGTGGTTGACCAATGATCGCTCCTGCGTTCACTAAAATGGATTTACACCAGCTTGGTTGTGTTGCGCTCCCATCTAGTTATCTTCAGTAGGCTGCACTAACTATGTCGCTCTGGATAAGAGCTAAAGTACTAAACCTTTTTAGATTATTAGTCAAGTCCATTTGAAATGCCCTGTTGTAGCCTGTCGTCTGCCCTCTGTATTTGAATGCTCTGGTTTTGTGGAGTCGGACTCGACCGTCCCGAGCCATTGTCCTCACTGCAGTTTTGCCTGTATTCAAATGCACCTCTTTCCATGCGTGTCTGTCTGTACAGAGGGTCGTCCACTCTACATCCTCCGGCTGGGACAGATGGACACCAAGGGGCTGGTCCGAGCCCTGGGGGAGGAGTCTCTACTCAGACACGTGAGTGGCCCTCTTCTGTTGTCAATCACACATGCGCTTAATAGCTTTGTGTATATGTCGACATCAAGGGTGCTTGTTTTAACCCTTCAGGTCCTGTCCATAAACGAGGAGGGCCTCCGGCGCTGTGAGGAGAACACCAAAGTCTTCGGTCGACCCATCAGGTACCTCGTGTGGGATGTGTTTACCACTATGTTCGAGGCTTGGCCTCTCAGATCTAGAGCAGAGCAATGTGGGAGTAGCGGACTAAACAGAACTGGGCCATCAGCAGTTGTTGCTGAGCTGGAGTGTTTCGTGGCAAATGCGTCGGCGCAGCGAGCCTACTAACCCTGAGCGCGTTGAGTGTGGGGGAGGCACTTTAACGATGTCACGGCTATGTCCAGGCTAGACGGAACGCCCAAGGTTCCTTCCTGAAATGTGTGAGGATGAGAGGGAGAAAGAGATGGAAATGGATTTAGTGGCGGAATAATGGACTGTGAGAGGGTGAATACAGAAGAGATGATGATGATGATGATGATGATGATGATGATGGTGGTAGAGAAAGGAAAAAGAGCAGCGGCGTTATTGGGCAGCTGTCACACTTATCAGGTGGACGTGCCCGTGAAGAGGAGGGCATCTGAAGTGGGTAGGGTGGAGAGACACAGAGCTCCTCCCAGCGAAGAGGAGGGTGGGTGGCTGTGAGGGAGGAACTGAGGGTGGGAGACTTTCCCATTCAGATAATGGCAGGAATCTGTTCATCTGTTGTTGCTGGGGGGGGGTTCTGTCACAGGCTTGCGAATTCCACTTGAACCCCCCCCCCCCCCCTTCTCTTCCTGTGGCTCTAGCTGCTGGACGTGCCTGGTGGACCTGGAGGGGCTGAACATGCGTCACCTGTGGCGTCCGGGCGTTAAAGCCCTGCTGAGGATCATCGAGGTGGTGGAGGCCAACTACCCAGAGACCCTGGGACGCCTGCTCATACTGAGGGCCCCACGGGTCTTCCCGGTGCTCTGGACCCTGGTGAGTCTCCGCAGTGTTCACCCCCCCCTCGTGCCCAGCTGGAGGTTGGGCATTATTACACGGGAATAACCTCAGCTGATAGAGAGGAGTAAGCGAGAGGTTGCTGGTTCGAATCCCCGATAGCGACCAGGTGACACATCTGTTGTTAAAGGAGTTTAATCAGTTGCTCTGGGGAAAAGTCGAGGGAAAAGCAAAAGTTACGAATTTGCCCAAATCAAAATGGTTTAGTGTGTAACACAACAGGAACCGTGGGTACTCCTCTCTCCTGTGTTCAGGTGAGCCCGTTCATCGACGAGAACACTCGTAAGAAGTTCCTGATTTACGCCGGCAATGATTACCAGGGGCCCGGGGGTCTGGTGGACTACATCGACAAGGAAATCATCCCCGACTTCCTAGGAGGAGATTGTATGGTGAGTGTGTCCCTGCGTGTGTTCCCCATGGAAACCACACCTAGTATATATCTATATCCTGTTTTTGGATGATATGGAAGACTTGTGTTCTGTGCGGATTGGAGCCGATGTGACATTTGGGGACTTAGGAAATGCATAAGTACTTAAACAGATTTTATTTTTTTCATATCCATATTCATAGGTTTTAATTACATTTACATAATTTCTGTTTTAGCCATTTGGCAGATGCCCCTATTCAGATTGCATGCATGTTAGTACCTACAGTACAGTATCTGACAGGAGTTGCGGTTCCAGAGGGAGAGAATGAACGGACCATTTGGCAGCTGGGGAGGATTAGGTCATTCTTTGGTATGTGTCGAAAGGCAAAACTGTGTTGAGGGGTCTTGTTACTCAGAGACTGTGTTTGTGTGTGTGTGTGCGTGTGCGTGGGTCTGTGTGTGTGTGTGTACAGTGTGATGTTCCAGAAGGAGGCCTGGTTCCCAAGTCTCTCTATCGTACTGCAGAGGAGCTGGAGAACGACGACATTCGCCTGTGGACAGAGACTATTTACCAGAGCGCCAGCATTTTCAAGGGAGCACCACACGAGGTGAGCCTCAAAACCTTGCACCTTCCCTGGGCAAGGGCAGAGATGCGGGTGCCCTGGTGGCGTGAGGGTGAAAAACGAAAAGCAGCCATGGGGCGGAGAGGGATGCAAAAGGCCAAGGCAAACCATGGTGCGCTCTACGGAAAGGACCGGAACAGCAGTGCCACCCTCTGGAGAAGGCGGAAAAATGCATTCAAAATTGACCTTAACGTTGCTTGAAGGAGAAATATATGTAGAATCCATTGGGGTAAAAAAATATATTTGGATTATATGTTCAATGGGTACTAAGCCAAGAATTTCAGGATGATGGAAATTGAAAACAGAAACGAGTTACCGTCAAATGTGCCTCATGAAATTAACCATATTCATTTAGATGACGCTAGAGAGTCACGTTGGTTGCTTGTGGGTGCGATGATTTTGCAGCATTTTCTGAAGTCTTCAATGCAGCACGCCTGTTTGTGTTGAACTCCAGTCATTTGATGGCTAGCAATTGTGGCTATACAAAATATATTCAACCAGACTGTGCAATTTATTTACATAGTAAATGATAATGTCTCTTAGTATTAATACTAATCCTAGATAATATCAGAGAGGTAATTAAATTGTTTTTCTTGGTAAAATTGTAAAATAGGTAAAGATTCTAGATTTGGAAATTGGTCAAGATTATTTGCAGTTATTGAGTAGTCTGTGTTTATATCTTATCAAGGAAGATTCTCCTCAATGAAGGAAGTTCATTCATTATCCCCATCATTATTAATTGAAAACAAAACAAACTTCTTGCTATTATTTTCTTAGTATTATGTTGTAAAGCTTGGGGAAACCCATCACATCCACTGTCATTACATTTTCTAGTTTAACATCTTTAGTGATAAAAAGAAGACATTTGATTGATGGAACAAACATTTATTGATTTGACAACATGAAAAATATTATAGGAGGATGCCCTAGAAAACCCATGATTGGTCAGTTTCTACCAAGCCTCGTGGGGGATTTGCATAAACATTCAAAAAGCTAAATTAGCAAAAGAGATCTGGAACAGGCGGGGAACGAATGTAGCCACTTGTAGCAGTTTTTGCCAATCCTGGTCCTGGGGACCCAAAGGGGTGCACGTCTTTGTTGTTGCCCTAGTACTTATTTAAAGACTTAATGATAGGTTGATTACGTCAATCAGGTGTGTGAGTGGTAGGGAAACGTTTGAATCAAGTGTGTGAGTGGTAGGGCAACGTTTGAATCAAGTGTGTGAGTGGTAGGGAAACGTTTGAATCAAGTGTGTGAGTGGTAGGGCGACATTTGAATGAAGTGTGTGAGTGGTAGGGCGACATTTGAATGAAGTGTGTGAGTGGTAGGGCAACGTTTGAATCAAGTGTGTGAGTGGTAGGGGTTATTTTTTTATTTAAAGCTAAATATAACAAGTCTAGAACATATATTTTACATTAACAAAAATGTCCTGAGGTAGTGCACTTGTTCAAAAGCCTCTCAGATTGCATTACATTCAAAAACCAATAAAGTATGCCAAGAAGTGTGCTCAGTGTTGAGCCCAACACAGCCCAAACACCAGCTCTGCATGTCCCAGGTTTCAGGGACAAATTGCAGAGTTACTGCCATGAACGTGGAAGTGGCTCTGCTTGTCCACAGATCAGTGGTGCATGAAAAAAAGGTTTTCCTTCCAAGATGGTTCATTACTATTTCTTTTGTTTCGTTATATAGGGCTGGGATTTCAGTGTGCATGAAAAAGTTGCGTGAAGGAAGGGCATACCTGTTGTTCAAATGTTCTAGAAGTTGTTTGAAGCCAGGTTTCTCAACAGTATACACAGGAACCTGATCCATGCAGATGTACACTGCTACAGCCCTGTTCAACTTCTTGGCTTCATTTGAGTTTGCTTCATACTTTGCTGTTCAAATACAGCTGGTAGTGTAGGTTGTGATTGTGTTGTTTTTGTTGCAGGTCGAGTCTCATCTTCTTTCTGGTGCTACAAGAGAATGCCAAACTTTAATAAAAATTTTTTTTTTTTTAGACCACACTTTTAAAATGAACTGAATGAACTAATCTAAAAACTTAGGTTAATGGTAATAGATATTTGTTAACATGAATAAGCAATGAAAAATACTTACAAAACATTTTTTAATCAAAGTTAAAAGTTGATTTAAACTAACATTCACTAATACATGTACTGATTAAAATCCAAAGTTCTATTTGTTAATATTTTTTCATTGGACCAGAGCTAACATGATCCGTTATATTTTTATTACCTAATACCTACTGTTATCAAAGATTAAAATATACTGTAACAAATGCATTGCTCATCGGTCATAAAAGCTGGTTAATACATTAATTTGATGAACAGATTTAAACGCAAACGTGCGTGCATCACACGCGAAAACTGTGCTCACTGGATCGACATGAAGTCGTCAAGTCACCTTTATTTATATAGTGCTTTTAACAATACAGATTGTGTCAAAGCTCTTAACAGTATCAAATTGGAGGATAGAGTGTCAGTAATGTATAATAATAATACCAACCTTGAGAAATTCTTTATACAGATCCGGGTGTCGGTCTCTCAAGTGCTTTGCTATATTAGTGGTGTTAGCGCCTTTTGTTAGCGCTGTTCTGTAGCATCTCTTGCATATTGGCTTGCTTGTGTCCTTCGGCTTTCCATGTTCATTTGCCTCATATGCAAAATATTTCCAGATAGCACTCCTGCTGTGTTCCTTATCAACCAAAGCCGGTCGCACGGGCGCTGCACTCGCCATCTTTCCATTCACTTCACCTTTGCTAACCAGAGCGAATGAGACGAGTGGGAGTGCGAGTGCGCGTGCGCGTGTGGTGGTTGTCAACGCGCCTTTGGAGACAAGTGAAAGTGAAAGCGCGGCTAGTATCGATACTTCGGGAAATGAGTATTGGTACCGTTCAGAAATTTCAGTATCGATATTTATCAAAATATCGATATTTTTGACAACACTAGTCACGCGGTTGCTACATGAAGTATCTGCGTGAATAGGGTTCCAATGTCATAGTGCCCTCGTGTGTCAAAGGTTTCACCTTTTGGTCAACCAGCTTTACAAATATAGAAGGCTTATATAATGTTTAAAAAGATAAATGGGTCTTGCCATGCAGATTCAATTCAGTATAATTCAGGTCAGTGGCCTCATTGACACCTGTTCCCTCTCATCTGGTTCTCACCTGTCTATTCTTTTTTCCCTCTTGTTCCCCAACTTGTTCTCTTCTTGTTCCCCAACTTGTTCTCTTCTTGTTCCCCACTTGTTCCCCAACTTGTTCTCCTCTTGTTCCCCACTTGTTCCCCAACTTGTTCCCTCTTGTTTTCCTCTTGTTCCCTCTTGTTCTCCCTCTCCATCTCTTTATTTCTCGTACCTTTCTCTAACACGCTCACCCGCCCTCTTCCCCAGGTGGTGATCGAGATCATCGACGCCGCCTCCGTGATCACCTGGGACTTTGACGTGTGTAAGGGTGACGTGGTGTTCCACATCTATCACTCCAAACGGGCCCCCCAGCCCCCGGCCCGGAAGGACCCACCAGGCGGGCCGCACGGCAGCATCACCACCCCGGGCGGAAACAATGTGCAGCTCATCGACCGTTCCTGGACCCTGGGCTTGGACTACAGCATGGTGGAGTCACCACTCACCTGCAGGGAGGGGGAGAGTGTGCAGGTTAGTGCCGTAGAAGGCTGTCAAGGGGTCAGAGTTTAGCGCGACAACGATTCGCTCAACCGGGCAGGTTTGCACAACATGTACTTTTTAAATGCCGTTCAACACTGGCGCATCTAATTCGAAACAGAATTCGCATTGGCAACAATAAGGACCTTTAATCAAATACATTTTCATCTCCCTTTTTCTCTCTCTCTTTTTTCCTCTCTGTCTTTATTTTTCTCTCTTGTCCGTTTTTGTTCTTTTTTTTTCTTTTTGTAACTTTGGATCTTTTTCCACTTCTCTTTCTACACCCATCCCTCCCCTCCCCCCACTCCTTCCACCCCTGTCCCCCCCACTCCCTCCACCCCTGTCCCCCCCACTCCCTCCACCCCTGTCCCCCCCACTCCCTCCACCCCTGTCCCCCCCACTCCCTCCACCCCTGTCCCCCCCACTCCCTCCACCCCTGTCCCCCCCACTCCCTCCACCCCTCTCCCCCTCCCTCAGGGCTCCCATGTCACTCGGTGGCCGGGCTTCTACATCCTCCAGTGGCGGTTCCACAACATGCCTGGCAGCTCCTCCACCAACCTGCCCCGCGTGGACGACGTCCTTGCCTCCCTGCAGGTCTCCTCCCACAAGTGCAAGGTCATGTACTACACGGAGGTCATTGGCTCTGAGGACTTCAGGTGAGTAGCACGAGTCGGGAGGTTGAGGGATTTGCTTGTCGTAAGAAGGTAATACGTAGCGACTGTAATTTTCTACGCTATACAGTACTTTGTGTCATGATGGCAGTATACTGTAACTTCACATTGCTTTTGTTCAATTCCCAATGTTTTGTGTACAATATTGAAATTAGCCAAATGAACCCCCCTCCTTATAGGTTCATTGAATATCCATTGTAGCCCATGTGAAGTATCAAGTCAAGGCTCCGTCTCCTACTGAGCTAGACCCCTTTTGCCATTCACCTTTTCTTTTCAATGCGCTCCGGTCTTCCTATCGCTCACCGATCCCTCTTCCTCTACTCCCTCTGTCTCTTCCTGTGAAGAACGGCTTGCTTTGACGTTCAAAGTTTGTAAGTTGACTTGTATTCCCCTAGCTTAGCACTGCGTTTGGTTGATTATGATAGCTCCCATTAACAGTCAGCCACAGCTTCCTGACCCCTTTGCTCATGGTTTTATTTTAGCATTACTTTTCATGCAATGCTAGTCTTTCTCTACATGCTTCAGCTAGAGAAAGAATGCTCACATTCCTTAGTTATTAGCACTAGCGCAGCTAGCACTGAGCTATCGCTAAGCTAGCCAGTCTCACTCCACCCATGCTTGCATGAATGACTAACAGACACACAGCTTAACTCTGAGTTGCCTTCCTCCTTTGCCACCAAGGATTAACTTTATTGGCAAATCTATTTTCTGCCTCTTCAAATATATTACTGACTAAGGATGGAAACCCTTAAAACTCTTACTGAAGCATGAAAAGCCATGTTTCGGTCACAGTGGCTTAGAAGTGCAGCCTACAAAATACAGGATAGTATATCAAATGAATACCCCACAATGGAATCACGTCCTGTTCGTTTGAATTGTTGCATGATTCGGCACGATTTGGCACTAGACTTGACAAAGCAGGAACCTAAGCTGGGCACCTGAGGCCATCAATAATACCAGACCTCGGTTGACATACTCCTTCAAATGATTGAAAATACTTGAGCTTTGAACCAATAGAAAAGTCTGGAGGGTACAAACCTGTCCATCTTTCACTTATTGAGCAAATGCATAGTCATTGAAATATTTGAAATAGTACTTCTATCCAGGTCTGGTTGAGTCCATTTAGTTTGTAGTTATCAAACTTTAGGTAGGTCAGAATTATTTTGTGTGGTACTTCTTTACTTTGTTTGTCTTTATTTCTTCCTTTCATTCTTTTTCACTTTCATTCTTTTTTTTTACTTTCAGGGGCTCCATGACTAGTCTGGAGTCGAGTCACAGTGGTTTCTCACAGCTCAGCCATGCCACCTCCTCCTCCAACAACTCTCAGTCCAGCTCCATGATTTCCAGGTAGAGGACTACAACTCTCCCTTCACTGGACTACATTACCCCCCCCCCTCCTGCTCCAGGCTTCACAGCCGAGATTCAACTCTCTCACCACCTCAAACTGCACTACAAGTAGTCAGTCACAATGTGGAGCTGAAGCATGCCATGAACAACGGAGGATAAAGCAAATGCCTGCGTTTGAAAGCAAAAACAAAGACTTGTCTATGATGTAAAGGGCTACGTTTTTACTGCTGCAGGTCACCTTTTCCTAACCAGCTTTCTGCTGGACCACAGAACAGAACGTTGGCAGAATGCCGGGTGAACGTTTTTCTGCCTGTTGGGATGTGTCCTACCCACGGAGTGCCAGACAAGCAAATCGTCACACTCCTTTAATAAGCTGTGGGACAGGAAATGAACTGGATGCGCTGTCTCATAAATATGCATAATAACCTCTCACAGATGCACATCTGATGGATAGATGTACAACACACACGTAGACACTTTATTGGTTTGAAGAAACTAAAAAGGAAAAAAATAATTAAAAGGTCTAAATATAAGAAAATGCACAGACACACAGGTGTTTACACACACTGAATGCACAAATGCACAGTATTTGCCATATCCCCAGAGGGCTTTGAATCTACCTGGTGAGTCATTTATTGGTAACAATAGGATTAAAGCCGGAAGCTAGGCATCTGCTAGAAGCAATAATCAGTTTGAATTTATGCCGTTGGCGGGTTTAATTATTTATCATGAAAGTGTGTGTATGAGGTTTGGTCATGTGCGGTTGACCGCCCAGTTCATGCAACCAGGTGGACGGACAGTTTTTCATTTGAAGAAATAGCCGGAAGAAGTTGACAGAGGTTATTTTGATAACCTCCGATAAATATATTGAACATTTTAATTAATAATAATAATACAAAAAAATAACACGGCATTTAAATTCACATTAATTTCTTAAATATATTTGCACATTTACCATCCTAGTACAGGATAGGTTCTTGAGTTTAATTTGAATGGACTCCCAAACTGAGTGTTTCCTGTCAAGTGGTGTGGTTGTCATTAGATGCCTTTCCAATGATTTGTCATTGATTGAATGTTATACTGGTGAGGTGAGCTTTTCATGGCCAATCAAATTAGGGTCACAGCTTTAATAGGTCAAAATGTTCTTTTATTTAAAATCTAAGAACGGGACGACATTTCGTGTGTGTGTGTGTGTGTGTCCCCTTCACTACTCACAGAAACGTATTGATTTCAGGGTTGGGGTCAACTTTGAGTTGAGTTGCAAATTACTCTTTCTTTTCAATTATTGAAACTGAAGATTTTAAATTAATGGAAATTGAACTCAATGGAATTATTATACTTATTTTTATCACCTGAGGAATTTAGAACATTCATAATTTGTATAATGCCATTTGGGATAAAGGTTAAACATTTCAGTCTCCTCAAACAGTTTTGAAACTTCATTACTGCTCTGTAATTACCTATTTTAAGATCATGTAACACTAAATAATTTCCTTCCCGTAAACACTTTTAAATATTGGAAAAATAATTTCTCAGAATGCATTAGATCAAAACTGTGCCGTATGGAAGGGAACCATCTACCATCTCATAGCAAAGAAATACTGTCTGACGTACTGTATTTCAATTATAATTGAATGTCTGAAATTATGTGTAGTCTTTGCATTTTTCATGTGGCATATTTTTTAGATTAAATATTTATCAAAAGAATTAGGCTTTCATGTTTCATGTCTCAGTTGAACTGAGTTTGTTCTACTTCCTTGTATGGGCCATATAAATTCAATTCTACTTCCTTGTATGGGCCTTTTAAATTCAGTTAAAATGCTGTGTCCTGTGGTGTGTGGCCTTTTAAAAATTAATTTCAAATTCTTGAATTGAAGTAAATTTGAAATTGACCCCAACCTGATGCACTTAAGTTCTTGGGTTAGTTCTGGTTGAATTATGTTTCTTACAGTTTTCAGTGAGAGTGATGTGTTTCTTCATGCTCACGTGAGGATGATATGATATATTGATTATTTATTAAGTTTAGAGGTTACTGTGGTAAAAGCTAGCTATCTGTGAGCCATGATGTTTAAATACCATTAGCCTTTGTAATTAACCACGATATCTGCTTGGTTACAGAATGCCCTGTTTGCATTGACTGGGTAAAGTGAGTGAAGTGATGTAGATGTTTTCATTTATAATGCAAAAAAAATTTCTGTACAGCCACTTTGTGCTGCTGAAGCACCAAAAACCAGCAAAAAAAGGAAAAAAACTACCATGTTTGTTTTTGTCAAACTAGTTTTATGTATTTTAGGGGCTGTTTTTGTGAGCTTCTAGTTTACGAAAGAGATGTTGAACTGTAAGAGATTTTGTATAGATTGGACTGTAGGGCAATTTCAAAGGGTTGGTAAGTTTTTGTCTTGCTTTGTAGGTTGAGGCTTCGTTAACATAAGTAACCTAAGCCAGCTTGTTCAGATCTACCATGCAGCTGTGTGACGTCACAGCTGGCCAAATGCATGTTTGTCTTTATATGGGCAATCAGATTGGACTGGATTATCTGCCAATCAGCACAGTTTTTGTGAACAGTTTTCTGGCATGAATTTCTATTCAACCTTGGGTTTTTCCAAATCATAATGAAAACTGTCTTCAATGTGTTGTCAACTGCAATAACATGAAACTTTACTGGCTAAGGAAGAGACCTTCTCAGAACGAGGGCTCTTCCAAATGAATTAATGCCAGAGTGAATCAATGGACTGATGCGTACATGTACAAATGTCTTTAGGGGTTCACTCATGTGATGCCTATTTGTACTTAATCCATCTCTTCTGCCCTACTCATTTCAACCTTGAACCATGTCTAGGCATGGACTAGAATAGCTTCCCTCTTTCCAGCTCTGTATCAAAGGGAAGTCACACAGCTCACACTGCGTAACATAATATGGACAATGTGTAGTCTGCTCAGTGGTTCTCCTCAACAACTAAGCTTAAGAGAACAATTCTATTCCTAGATTTTTCTCTTTCTCCCCTTTCACAATCCCCCCCCTTTTTTTTTGCCGAGTTGGAAAAGGGCTTGAAATGACTTGTTGGGTTGTTTGAAATCAGAGACCGTATTTAGATGCAGTTTCATCAACTGAGCTCAAAAACACAGACTGGAATGTATCTACTATGTCATTGGATTTTCTCAACTGGAAACCTTAATTTGTTCTAATGTCATGTTCTCATTTGCATATGAGGGCTATAACTGTGTCTGGTTCTTCTGTGTCACCAACCAGAATTGATTTATCACGTACAATACATTTAGCCTACCTTTCTATATGACAATAACTATTGCATATCTTTTTTTCCCTCTAAATAAATATTTTGTTTTATATAAATTTGAATGAGCATAAAATAGCGCCTTTAAATTTTTTTGAAACCATTAAACTTGAATTATAAGAAAAGCAATGTTGTTTGTGTGTCACTTTTTCCAAACGGAGCCAGGGTGAAAGTACTGTAGGTCTTTAAATAGGCAAGAAAGATTAGCAGAGTTGAATTCAGACAGTTTTAAATCTTTAAAAAAATTGGTTTTTGCAAACCTGATCATTTCACTGTATATTTGGGGGAGCTCTCCAAGGTACACTTCTTCTGCCCAATTTCCACTAGGGGACAATCACCGACCGCGAATACCCAGTTTCCGGGAGGTTGTATTGTAACTCTTATATGGTGCCAGTATAGGCCACCACTCCAAACCTTTGATTTGTAAATCTATTGTGATCATATCTGATAATTATATAATATAATTTTCTCATGTTTTGTGTTTGTCAGTTTAAAAGAGCGTCAATTTAACTCTGCAATGGTTGTTGTGTCCCGCCTACATGAGACGTCACAAACTACAACACGGAAGAAGGTCTTCCGCTGCAATAATTTTGACGCTCAGTACTGGTTGTAAGCTACAATGTCTCATCTTTCTCAGGAAGAATTGGTCAAGCAATGGGAAAGGTCAGACATGATTTTCCGGTCAATTTGACCAAATAAAATAAACATAACTGGTTAGAAGATATTCTGAGCTAGTTACGAAGTGGAGCACGTAACCGGTTACATGACATGACGCCGCTAAATAGTTGACCCTAATACTGCTAGTAAAACATAAGTAATTCCCGTAGAGACTACGATGCCATTTTATTAAAACAAAACGAAGCTGTTACAACTATATAGTTAGCTTACATAATTTCTAACTAAACATTCCACAGCCATGTAGCTACAATAATAATATATTTATACATCTCATATATTGGGCGAATTGGTTATTTAATCATACAAAAGTTTTGAGGAGGGACCTTTCACCTGGAAATAGAATTTTCGAATGTAATCTAACCGATGTGCGCCTTTTAAACAACTTTCATCTTTCTATCGTTATCTCAGCCACAACGGCAGCACTGACAGCCCAAATCTCATATATTGTTGTATCTGGTTTTCTGGTAGAGCAATGTTGGGGATTCAATTCCCAAGGAAGTATTAAAATGTGTGGACTGACTCATGTAAGACTGTAAACTCAATTACCTTTAAAAAAAAAAAATTCACACTAATTGTCCCAATTATATTATGCATATGCTGGCCAAATATCCAAAGTGGGCATCCTGCGTAAACGTATTAAAGTTATCTGAATCTGGTAAATGTTGAATTTTGTGTCAAATGCTGTAAACTGAGTGTATGGGATATCAACCTCATGAGTACAGTTATATCTGAATCTAGGCCTAGTCATCCATGGTTCAAGATGTTTAAACCATGTGAAGTGGTCCAATATGTACCAGCCCACATAGATATCTGCAGATAAATGCCCTTACATTATGTTCATCTGGATAAGAGCATCTTCTAAATGACTTAAATGCATACATGCAAAATGTTTTATGGTCTGGTTAAGCTTTATGTTAACAACATGTAATTTGCAGTACCAGGGTTCTGGATCCGATTCCCCCAGGGGGGCTAGCACGAAAATGCATGCACTCACAACTACCTCACTCTGGATAAGAGCGTCTTGAATGTCTATCATGTAGTTGAGGCTAACAATTTACCCTTCTTTTTATGCTGAAAAAAGGCTTTTAAAGTTTAATGAGCTTAATTTTCAGTCTGAATTTCCCCATATATTCTCCATTCGCTGTATCACTGAATGACCAAACATAACGGAAGAGGGGCACAATGAACAGAGCCGATGGTGAGACCTTCCTGCCAACAGTAACCCTGGCATGTTGCCCAGTTTAGGCTACCCCTCTTGGCCTTTGATTTGTGAATCTATTGTGACCGTCACTCATCATGATATCATGTCCCTTTCCCCGGGTGCTGCCTGCTTGTCTGATTTGTGTTTGACACTGGAGATGTACAAGGCAAGCTCAAGGTGCTGGGGGGAGGGGTTCCGTAGAATGCCGCAGTACTAGCACAAAACCTTCATCCCCTGTTGCACCCACACAGGCCCCCCTGCCTACCAGCTCTCTGTCGCCCCCTAGTGAACAGGCGTCCCTGAGGCAGCTGATGGTGGAGGAGGATACTGAGGATTGGCAGAGGAGTCCGGACTTCACCGGGCTGGAGAGGGTCGGAGGTGTGGACCTGTCCTTCGTCAAAGGAGATGATGTTAACGCCTGTGCCCAGCTAGTGGTGCTCAGCTACCCAGATCTGGAGGTAAAGCACTCACTCAGAACGTTTGTGCGCAAATGCTAATTGTAGGGTAAGCATGGGCTTACGCTGCATTTTCTGAGTTGTATCGAAGAAGCCTCGAGACGCTACATTATTTTGTTGTTTAAACATGCAGATCCCAATGGCTACAAACGCCCCCCTCCAAGGGAGCATGCGCCACATTTTCAATGCATCTTTTCCAAAATATAGGTACTGTTTTAGCATCCTGATCAAAGGAAAGCGTTCTTTTTGGTGTAAATGATAGAGGTGCCCTGGAATCTCCCTGGTAAGAACTGCTGCCTCACAGGCTGATTCACCAACTTCCCCCAGGTTTCAGCAATTCCCTCCATATTTTTGCCATTCTGCTCATTCTTCTGCATCAGCCAGTCAAATTCAAATAGTAACTATTACACTATCTTTTTATCAGGGAAGCAGTAGGCAGACAGCATTTAGCCTAGTCAGGATTGATTCAATCCTGAGCTGGCCAGGGGAAGTAAACTATAACTTTCTCCCTGAGCATATCAGTTAACTAGAATGTTTATGTCTCTTTGGATAAATTATTAAAATGTCAAATCATATTTGTTGACTTTGCATAGCTGGCTGCATATTAGCTGCCTATTTTAGGGTTAGTGTTTGGTTTAATGTTATGGTTATGGTAAGGGTGCTTTTTTCTAGAGATTGTTTGATATGTGAATTTGACTTTGAGTTATTTAAACCTGGTTGCATAGATATCAGCCTGTGAGGCTGCTGTGCCAGGCTCATTCCAGGGCACCTTTGTCATGTAGGTTTCATGTTGTAATTTTGCTTAGATAAAGCTTATGTATAAGTGTTAATCATGGAAAGCAGACAAGGAAAATAAGAAAGTTCAAGGTATTATAAAACAGGTAATTTCTGTAAATGTCTTGACGCACCAGTTATCCAAAAAGTCACTGATTTGAATCCCAGAGTGGACAAAGCGCTTAGCTTTAATTGGTCGTTTTAGTCGTTCTGGATAAGAGCTTCAGCTTAATGACTAAAATATAGTATATGTTCAGTGATCCGAGCAGTTTGTGATCATGAGTGTTGCTAAACGTTTTATTGGGCTACAACAACAAAAATGTCAGTAATTAAAAATAATTGGCAATTCATGTAACTATAGATATATGGATCTACATGGTACCCAGCAAAAAATTATGTATCCTAAATGTGAGCTGATTAAGTTATGTCTAAATTGCATTACTAAAGTTTGAAAAAACAAAAACACAAATATAGAAGGTAAAAATAAGTGTAACTAAACCTTTTATGGTACTTTTGATATCATCAAATAGATTTTAGGTGCAGACATTATGATTATTGCACAGGTGCTTTAGGCTGGCCACAATAAAAGGCCACTCTAAAATGTGCAGTTCCATCACACAGCACAATGCCACAGATGTCGCATGTTTTGAGGGAGCATGCAATTGCCATGCTGACTGCAGGAATGTCCACCAGAACTGTTGCCTGTTGCATTTATCATTTTGTTCAGTGTACTTAAAAGTTACTTCGACCACTGAATGGTAGTGATGGTTAGCTGTGCTAACTGTTTTACCTGTCTGTGTTAATGCATGTTAGCATGCTAATAGTCCAGCCTGCCCACAATGCATATATTTTTAAGTGGTATTAATTTGGTTCATAACGATATCATCAACATATTGTAACAAATCACCATGGGGCGTAGGTGTTTGTTGCAATGTAGTAAAAAATACAAATACAGTCCAGTATCCGGGGATCTACTCTAGCTGAAGGTTTTTTTGGAATTAATAGAAAAGGGTTCCTTCTTCTGGATCTCAAGAAAACAAAAAAAGCCTTCACACAAAACATCTTCATAGGGTAGGTAACAAAACCTGTACCAAACAACTGTCTCTCCTAAACATAACGCAGGGCTCTGCCACCATCTGGTGGCCATATAGGGCCCCTCCACGTTGTCTTACAATTTATTTTAATAACAAAAGAATCTTCAAAATAAGTCTGGTAACAAATAGTTAATATTGTGTAATATATTCTGTAATTGTACAATATTCAGTGCCTGGATATAAATGTAATGAGTAAGGTATGTAAGTTATTTTACTCTCAAAGTGGCTTTAACAAATGCTATTGTTGGATTTTTAGATCAGGAGTAATTTCCTTAGGGGTATTTTGTTTAAATTAGCTGTGTTTCTGAAGATCGTTAAATCCTCTGACATAGTTTGCAGCCTAAAAAGCATTTCATTCTTCTCAGCAGGAAATCAGGTTAACCTTTTGGTTCACAAGCAAATGTGCCAGGTAGATTCAAAATCTACCAGCTACTAATTTTGACAGCCAACACCCATCCCTTCACACCATAAAACCCAAAGCATTTAGGGAATAAAAAACGTTAGGAAAACCGTTTAATAAAAGTTAAAAAGGTGACAGGCTTGAACTATAACCAGAACTGTGTGCCACAGTAAGTATGAGCTACGAAGACCTTCAGTAGGTCTATAAGCAAATAAGCCATTTGTCACAAGGGCAGGCAAAAGAAAGGCAAGAGAACACTTTCTATTTACTAAAAGAAAACGCTAGCAAAAGCAGGCTTGAAATTAGCAAGTGAAAAGTGGCCCAGTATTAGGAGATATATTAGGAGTTTTTGCCACTGATCAATACCAAACATGTATGATGTATTCAAACACAAAATGCACCCCTTAGTAGACATATAAAATGGAATAATGGAGTGCAATTAAGGTGTTCCCCATGATTTCAGGTTAAATACACCTGTCTCTAGGAGGCCCCACATTTGTTTAGTACAATAAAAAACATCATTACGATGAAGGAACATTCAATACAAACTGCAAAAAAAGCGTGGGTATTTCACAAAAGTTGCCTTTATGTTAAAGTGGTGCAAAAATACTTGGGCACCTGCTCAGAATTGCGGGGAGGATGAACGGATTAAAATACAGTGAGTTCCAAGCTAAACCTGATCCAGAGTGCAAAGGACATCAGACCGGGATAAAGATTCATACAGTTCTATCTGTCATTTCTGCCAAAGGTGTCTACCAAATATTGACTAAAGAGGATGAATACTTATGCAATCAATGATTTTCTGATTTCTGTTTGTAATTGGTTTAGAACAATTTAAATATTAAATTTTTTATCTTTGACAGTATGGACTTTTTTGGGTTGATAAGTGGAAACTGCTAATAAAATCAATTTAGATTTTAAATTGTGACACAGAAACATGTGGAAAAACCCAAGGAGGTGAATACTTTTGAGAGCCACTGTACATCAGTAGGTGAAGGTGTTTGCTGGGGATTTATAACATGGAATGAGGGATTCTTGGCCTTTTCAGGCGTGAAGGTATTCATCAGGCTGACCAAAATGGAACATACAGTTGACAATGGAAAGCCAAAAATAATGGATTCTTAACCATTACATTTCTTGTTTTCTTTGGCCTGTGTTAGATTTTTTTCTTAAACTTAGTGGGCAGGTATACGGCTGTTTTTATATCATAACATTTTAATTTGACATATGATTTGTGTTTTATTCATATTTGCCAACTAGTGTTAAAAGGCTGTCAGTTCTACTTTAAAGTACCTTTTAATATGTACCAAATTACCTTTTAAATTATTTTTATTTCAAATAAATACAGGAACCTTCAGCTTTTCTAACTCAATCCAACCAACCTCAACACCCACCTTTTTGACATGGCATTTGTGAAAAAGATGTGAAAAATGGCTCTTGGAAATATAACCCGTTATTATGAAATGAATGGATTTTTTTATTAAAATAGATAGATATACACTCACCTAAAGGATTATTAGGAACACCTGTTCAATTTCTCATTAATGGGAAAGAAAGGTGATTTAAGCAATTTTGAGTGTGGCATAGTTGTTGGTGCCAGACGGGCCGGTCTGAGTATTCCACAATCTGCTCAGTTCCTGGGATTTTCACGCGCAACCATTTCTAGGGTTTACAAAGAATGGTATGAAAAGGGAAAAACATCCAGTATGCAGCAGTCCTGTGGGCGAAAATGCCTTGTTGATGCTAGTGGTCAGAGGAGAATGGGCCGACTGATTCAAGCTGATAGAAGAGCAACTTTGACTGAAATAACCACTCGTTACAACCGAGGTATGCAGCAAAGCATTTGTGAAGCCACAACACGCACAACCTTGAGGCGGATGGGCTACAACAGCAGAAGACCCCACCGGGTACCACTCATCTCCACTACAAATAGGAAAAATCGGCTACAATTTGCACGAGCTCACCAAAATTGGAGAGTTGAAGACTGGAAGAATGTTGCCTGGTCTGATGAGTCTCTGTTAAGACATTCACATGGTAGAGTCAGAATTTGGCATAAACAGAATGAGAACATGGATCCATCATGCCTTGTTACCACTGTGCAGGCTGGTGGTGTGGGGGATGTTTTCTTGGCACACTTTAGGCCCCTTAGTGCCAATTGGGCATCATTTAAATGCCACGGCCTACCTGAGCATTGTTTCTGACCATGTCCATCCTTTTATGACCACCATGTACCTATCCTCTGATGGCTACTTCCAGCAGGATAATGCACCATGTCACAAAGCTCGAATCATTTCAAATTGGTTTCTTGAACATGAAAATGAGTTCACTGTACTGAAATGGCCCCCACAGTCACCAGATCTCAACCCAATAGAGCATCTTTGGGATGTGGTGGAACGGGAGCTTCGTGCCCTGGATGTGCATCCCACAAATCTCCATCTACTGCAAGATGCTATCCTATCAATATGGGCCAACATTTCTAAAGAATGCTTTCAGCACCTTGTTGAATCAATGCCACGTAGAATTAAGGCAGTTCTGAAGGCGAAAGGGGGTCAAAACAGTATTAGTATGGTGTTCCTAATAATCCTTTAGGTGAGTGTACACTTTTGTGAAATACAGTTAGGGAAAATATTAGTAAAATAATTGACAAAGCACAGTTGTTGGCCTAATAGTGAAGACCTACGCTTGGGACAAATCCAACACAGCACATTAACTGCCAACTTATTTTACAGCATGGTGCTAGATGCTTCGTGGGGTGGGTATGCTTGGCATCAGCAAAGACTGGGGTGTTTTTCAGATAAACAATAGGATGCAGCTTGACACAGGCCACATCCTAAAAAGAAACTTGCATCAGTCTGCTGTACACAACAAACTGAGAGAAGAACTTGCCTTCCAGCAGAACAACAACGAACATCACAAGGCCAAATCTAAATCTACACTGTGTTGCTTACCAAGAATAAAGTGAATATTTTAAAAATGTAAGTTATAGTTCTAACGTAGTTCAGTTTTGAAATATTGAAGGACTTGAAAAAAGCTGTATTGCTATGATTCCCAACACCATGAGAAAAGCATGTTGAGTAAATATTGCACAACCCTTGTTCTTGTCCTTGTCGTATCCGAGAAGACTAACCAATGTTATGGCTGAAGTGTTTCTAACATGCACTGACTCAAAGGCGTGAGTATTTACCTAATAAGTGTATTGTGCATTTTTCTCTCCAGTAAATTTATCTACTGCTTTGAAATTAGAGTATTTGTGGAGATTGTTGAAAAAGGACATCCTGATTAAATTATACATATACAACTAAATGTGATCGTTTGGGGGTTGAGTTCTTAGGCAAAGAACTGCAGCTCAGTGCACCTGGACATATAAAGCACTGGGACTCTCTGGACTGTGCATAAAGTGTCTCTTTTTTTCTTATATATACTGCATGTGTATTGTCTGTAGTATTTAACATTTATACCTGCCTTCTCTGTTGTCTGTGTCCCGTGTCCACTACCAGCTGCTATATGAGGACAGCCAGATGGTGACCCTAACCGCCCCATACATTGCAGGGTTCCTGGCCTTCAGGGAGACTCCCTACCTGCTGGAGGCTCTTCAGCGCCTGGAGAAGACGCAGCCCAACCTGCTACCTCAGGTCTGGAAACACCCAATTTAGCTTGTCGTTGGAAACACTCACTCTAGCTTGTCATTGGAAATACTCACTCTAACATGTCATTGGAAACACCCACTCTAGCTTGTCATTGGAAACACTCACTCTAGCTTGTCATTGGAAACACTCACTCTAACTTGTCATTGGAAACACCCACTCTAGCTTGTCATTGGAAACACTCACTGTAGCTTGTCGTTGGAAACACTCACTCTAGCTTGTCATTGGAAACACTCACTCTAGCTTGTCATTGGAAACACCCACTCTAGCTTGTCATTGGAAACACTCACTCTAGCTTGTCATTGGAAACACTCACTCTAGCTTGTCATTGGAAACACCCACTGTAGCTTGTCATTGGAAACACTCACTCTAGCTTGTCATTGGAAACACTCACTCTAGCTTGTCATTGGAAACACCCACTCTAGCTTGTCATTGGAAACACCCACTCTAGCTTGTCATTGGAAACACCCACTCTAGCTTGTCACTGGAAACACTCTATCTAACTTGTCATTGGAAACACCCACTCTAGCTTGTCATTGGAAACACCCTCTCTAGCTTGTCATTGGAAACACCCTCTCTAGCTTGTCATTGTCAGGCCCATTAGAGTTGCCCATTGGGCTTCCGGCATCTCCGAAATACTGCCATCGACCTCTGCACCACCTGGGGCGCCCAACTTTAAAGTGTGATTTGGTTCGACCATCAACAACAAAAATGTGTTACTTTAATGTAATTCACAGCGTTTTATTAAAAAGCGATAGACCCGAGTATCCTATAGTCTGTGGCCCAAAGTTTAAACGATAGAATGACTATAGGCCTAAAGGGCAGACTAATAGCTTTAGTTTGAGGCTACCTTCTTTCATGTCTGTTGAGCAATTGCAATAATTACAAAATTAACCGCTTTCCTTAAAAGCTTAATTTCATTATACTAAGTGGATTTTAGCTTGTCCCTGCAGATGAGCATTTTGGGCTCGGTTCAGATAGCATGTGTGCGTGGATAGAGCCAATTCAAGCATGTTGTATAACAGATCAATAGACCAGTGGTAAGTCAGTCCTATGACATACAGGTGTGCCATCTGATCCATAACACCCACATGCTCATCCACAACCTTTAAGGTCAGTTTATGATGGTATGAACGTGCGACAGTGTGACTGTCCCTGAAACAAACTACATGTTTGACACTCCAGCACCAATGTAGAATTGGGAGTAAATAAAATAAAAAGGTAAAATACCGACCAGCTACAAAGAAGTATTTTAGGGTTTGTTTATGAAAAAATGGGAGGCAGCATTTTGCTGACTCAGGTCTATCCTGTCATCTGTGTTTGTGGCTTTTAATTATCAGCAGGAACTGCACAGGTGAAAGATATCCTAACTAACAAGGTAACCAGGACAGGGAAACCTATGCTTCTCAACCAAGTTAGTCTGACTATTGACTTTATAGGGAACCACACTGGTGAGTAGATAGTTGACTCCTACTTGTGACATTACAAAAATCCATAGAAAACAAAACCTGTAACACTCAACATCTTCTGCCAGAATAAACCCACAGACACACACACACACACTGCCCTTGGGGATTTATCACTGACATTTACTCATGTACACTGACAGACCGAGCATTATCTACACCGCTTTATTTCTTTTTGACTTATGGTTCAGCGCAGAAAAATGCCTGTTCAATCACCTTTCAGTGTAGAAACCACAGAGTGGCCAGCTGACATTGTTTAACAAGTACATCCATCAAAATCTCACCTGATAGTGTATTCATGAAAACTCTTCTTCAGCATGTCCTGACGGGACAGTAGACCATTGCTTTGCCCTGCCCATTTCTTGTGTACTGCCTCCTTTATGACTCTCGCTCCATCCTCTCCAACAGGTGGTCTTGGTGGATGGGAATGGCCTATTCCACTACAGAGGTGAGTCTGAGAAGCAAACGTATTGCTTGAAAGGCAGGACGAGACTAGGTTCTCAGATTTGCATTCTGCCTACTCAGATAATTCCCTAGTCACTGTAAACCACGCTAGCATACTCACCAAGCCTACCTGATGCTTGTGAGTGTTATGTCCTGGCCTAAACCTAACAGGTTGTCTTTCCTCCAGAGTTTGGCCTGGCGTGTCATCTGGGCGTCCTGTCAGGGCTTCCTTGTGTAGGTGTGGCCAAGAACCTACTGCAAGTACAGGGGGTGACCAAGAGCCAGCAACACCAGTTGCAGGTGAGAGCTCCGCCACCCCAGTACATTGCTGTCTACTACAGGTGGTTGATTCGATGGCCCTTCATAAAAACGTTTTTTTTTAAACAGGTCAACCTGTTATTACATTCTAATGAATAGCATTCCTCCGGGAGAGATCTCAACTGACACTGAAATAGTCAACTTGTAGGTCTGCATAAAAAAAGGCTATATAACACTTTTATTAAGCTTAACTCGTAGTCCTTTTCGATTGCTGGCAGACATTAACACACCATCCTCAGTGGCAGAGACTTTTCCTTTTCTCACTCCTGGTGGTTAGTTTACCCACATCCGTTTTGCTCCGGTCTAGGTAATGGGCAACCCGGTTCAGTCATCTGTCCACATCGTTCAGCCTGGGTAGGAACCTGCCAAAGCGTATTTGGACGATGTGGTGGCGTTTACTGCCCCCTGGCCAAAACACCTGCAGGGGACACGTGAAGGAAATTAGAAAGTAACTTCATGAATGCTTTATAACAAGTCAAACTGTAGCGCCCGAGTCATGCTGTTCTCTAATAATGAATGAATCTCAAATCAGTGGTAGATAAATGTTATATGCATTATGTCTGGTGTATTTTCTAAAAAGTTTGCTTCATATCAAATATACTACTCAACAATAAAGGACACGTTTAAATGTTCCTCAGTTACCATAATCCTGCTGTGTTCCTGTAAAGGTCTCTGCCCATCAATGTTGGTGTCCTTAGCTTGTGCCTTATGCTGACAATACATTGTTTTTATATACATGGCATCAGTGTGAGTATTTAAGTAGCTGCACACAGATTCGCCGTCACTTAAAATCTGCTTGTGTGGATAAAAAAGTACAGACAGTTTTTCGTCAAGAAACCCTTTAAGTATGCATATAAGCAACCACAGTCACGAGCAACAAAACCTAAGTTGAAAAAGTGGTCTAGAGAACGTTTACAGTCTTCATGTCAGGTCCTTATTGTCGGCACTGGTAGGAACACAAACGCAGACCGGACGAGTGAGGTGGGGAAGATTGGGGATGGAGAGGGGTTGATTCGAGGGCAGGAGCAGGTGCAGAGTAGTCGTGGGCAAGCAGGGGGGTCGGTACACAAGCTGGCAGCAGAGGTACAGGTAGGTAGTCGGTAGAGTAGTTGTGGACAGGCAGGAGGTCGATACACGAGCTGGTGATGGTCGTCTGGTGGAATCCTGTAGTCACAGGAAAACAAGATAAGCACAGACAAAACAACAGAGCGTATAACTGGATATCGTTTGGCCGTGGCAACGTAGCACGTACAAATGTGGATCAATGATCCGGCAGGGACGGGTCGTCAGGGCTCCTCAGAAATACAGCCGGTGATGAGCCAAGCGGGAACAGGTGCGTAATAGGTGATTGGGAACAGCTGGTGCCAGCTCTACTCCAAGGAGTGATGCCACGCCCCCTAAATCTTTCCCCCGACAACTGGGAGAAACCAAAACAAGCCACCTCAAGGGGGGGAGGATGTGACACTTATGGATCTGCTGGCATGGGGGACAATGTGTGATCTTCAACACAAGACACTCGTCCATGCATGTCACAAAATGTTCCCTTCAGAGGACGTTTCACGTTGCCTTAGGACCTTGATTAAGCACCTTCAGAGTTTGATGGATTTTGATGTTTTTTGACCTTTTTCACTGGCTTTTTAAAGAGGGAATTCCAGTCCAAGGCGATCCAATGTTACTTAGTAAGATGAGCTTTGGGGCCCCCAAACCGGCACCAACTCAGTGTTCTCGTCTTTGTGAACAACATGCCCTTTTCTTCTCATCAAGGTTGAAACAAGTCACTGAGCAACTGTTAAGTACATACATCTTCTTCCGCTTCATCCGGGGCCGGGTCGCGGGCTGTTAAGTAACATGGAGCAAAACAGAGCGTTACCGCGGTGAGTTCTTCTCGAACGGCTTGCTGTTTCATCTTTATGTGCAAGTCAATCCTGTATCATGTGTCTACACTTGAATTTCCGTCCCAGTACACAATTTCCTCTGCCACACATTTTCATGCAACCTTTGACCTGTTCTGTGTTATGCTATTAGGCCAGTAGTCGCAATCATTAGAGTCCTTCCGTCATTGACTTCAGAGTGATTAGTGAGTTAATCACCTTTTAATGTAGAAACCACTCTTGGCGAGTACATTTGAGTGTTACTCCCTGGCGCTGAGACTGAGGGATCACTGAAGAGGTTCCCTGTCAGTACTTAAACAGTCAACAAAAAAGAACTAAGACTGTTGCTTTTTCAACTGCATCCTGTGTTAGACCGCCATTCATGTTTTTTCATAGTTGTTCTCTTGTGTTACTATGGTCTTCCACTCTCAGCGTCTTAAGGTTCTCCTAAATCTATTTAAGGCATCGCTTAGCTTCACCAATTAAGTTTGCGTTGGCCTGTCTGGTTTCTTTCGTTGCCTTATTTCCCAATGTGATAAACCTACTTCTATCATGCTCTAATTTTCGACTTCAGGGCTGTTTTTAGACCATGATCTCATCCTTTCATTTTCAGTTTCTTTTATTCTCTAATTAAGCCAGTAAAGAGGGGATAGAAGAACAATACTTTTTGTGTTTTTTTCGGGGGCTGATTGTATATTATCATTAGTGTTCCACTCTCAGCTCAGTGTAGAATTCTTTCTCTTTTGGCTGTATTATTGCGTAGTAGAGAGCAGGAGACCTTAACTGAACCATTTGAAAGTAGAGGACAGAGAACTTGATGCATTATTCAGCATTCTATTGAAATAGCTTTTTTTTCTTCTTCAAGTGTGTTCTTGCCTGCATCTATTCTAATACTGTATCCTTGTTGCAGTTCCTCCTCTTAGAGATTCTGTGCCATGAACAATAACAATACAAGTTCAGCAACAACAAATAACATTTTTATTTTTATTTTAACTGCCTACCAGCTCTAATTGAAAGGAGTACTGGTGGGGGAAGTCTCCAGTAAATAAAAAAAATAAGCTATTTGGATGAAATTAGTTATGCAAATGCCGCCTTTTGTTTACTTTGTTAAAATATATAGTGTGTAATTGAAGGGATTTAAATGCCTGCTTCTGGCTTGCAACAGAAGCAGGGATGTGACCGAATCCTTTCTCTAACACTGATTAATGGCAGGGAATAAAACTCCACCCGGCTACTTAGCTTTAAACACGGTAGGCCTGTGGACTTGGCATGGCAATTTAATTATTATGTTTGGACCACAATACTTAATGCGAAAGCCTAAACACACATCACCAGCAATTAACTGCCAAACGACTCCCCACCAAAAAGAAAACATGAATTGTCGAGGCGACCGCGGCTCAAACAGTGTAGTGCTAATCTTACGTTATGCTTTGCGAATTAAACCGAAATGTCCCTCGGCTACACTTTAGCCCATGCTTCAACAACTGTTGTGTTAAGAGACCAGGATTAGCTTTCCGCTGGCACCATTTGTGGTCAGAAAAACAGATGGTGTCTCTCGGGTCAATTATACCTCTGCCAACCTATACTAAATGTAACCAAATTGTTAGTGTTAGCCAGACCTGCTAACTGAGCATGTGGTCGTTTAGATTTTGGCTCTGAATTTGGAGCCGTCAATCCTAACACATTCTCTGCCCTTAACTAGGCATTTCATGAAGGTATCAGGTGGCTTTCAGCAGTGCCGATACATTTCCCTCCAATTTATGGCTAGCAACGCTCCTTTCATTACAAAAGAAACATCAGAAAACCTCTTATCTTGACTTTGATACTGATCAGGATCTGTTTCAACAGATGATTCGCTGACAAATGATCGTGTGACCACCCTCACTGCAATATTGCTCAGATAGATACGAGTGGTGTTCAGCTGCCATGTGTTTAGTTGGGTTTTGCTCGCTAATCACATCAATGCAACATGAGTCATTTTTGTTCCTGCAACAGCTCTCGCTAGAAATTAGATTAGGGCAATCTTGAACTTCATCAGTGGTGAAGTAGATACGCACAGCAATCCGGCTCTCCCCTGGGGGGTTTGTAATGCCCAAGTGTTTCTTAGCATTACAATGACGCACGAGAGATTTACTTCTGGGCAACCCAGTCAAATCCAATCACAATGTCCACTTAAACAAGGCAATATGTGGGATTTAATCATGCTGGGAATTGTAGTTGGACCCTTCAACTCTGTTGTCATATTGACCACCAGATTGAATTCACCTGCTGTCATACTCAGGATCATATTATGGGCTACATTTTAAGGGTTGTATTGACATAGCACTGATCTTCTCTCATTGTGTGTGTGCGTGTGTTTGTGTGCGCGTGCACGTGTATGTATGTGTGTGTGTGTGTTATGCATCACTCCTGCACATTGAGGTGTCCAAGCCATCATTGATTCTATTGTGTATTGCCAGAGAGTGACTCACTGAGGCCTGTTGGATAAGATGATAAATGTATGGAGGTTTTCGCTCCATTCACACGATAGCTCTGCGGCAGAAACCCTGCTTGCTGTTTCTTGTTCACTTCTCTTTCTTCTCTCCCTGACTGTCGGTCTCTCCTTTCACTCCTTCTCTTGTGCTCATTCTGTGGCTGCCATCATTCTTCTCCCCTCGCTCTGTTCTCCCAGAACCCCACTCACACGCATTCTCCGTCCTTCTCTTCCTCTTCTGTGGCGCTGAGTCAAACCAGTGTTTTATTGATAGATGGCCTGTTCCATGCCCCGCTGCCCAGGGAGGCGGACCAACGAGCGGTCTTCTACATGCCAGCCGAGTCCTTGCTATAGGGGTTAGGGTTATTTCCACGCCCGGTCTTCGTTAGTAACATTGAAATGGATAGGAAATCAAAGCTTTCACTAGGCCAAACCCAAGCACTCCTCATCCCCGGCGAAACAGGCGATGCCGGCCTCGGCAACAGGGACAAGGAGGGCGGGTTTGTTTTGCTTGGACTCGAGTGACTCCACGGCTCGCTCTGAGGGTCCCTTAATGTAAACTATGTAAACTGATTCCTGGCTTTTAAGTTGAAGGTCGGGCAAAGCCTTCAGTGTGCTGTGTTTCACGGACCAATGAATCACACCGTCCTGGGCACTCCGGCAGAGTAATCGAGATTGCAGGCGAACAGACGGCCTGACTGATGTGTATGTGCATTGACGAAGGTCTGACCTCTTCCTCCTCAGATTGCCTCGCTGCAGAAGGGAGGTGACAGTTTCCCTCTGACAGCTGCCTCCGGGAAGGTGCTGGGGAAGGTACAATGCCCGCGCACGGTCATGTCTCACCCGCTCGTCCCAACACACACTCTAACACACTGTGCCCGAGCGTGCTGTCATTCAGTTGCTGTAAGTCTTCTCCGGGTCTCCTCTTGTCTCCAGGCCCTGCGTAGTTCCGACAGCAGCACCAAACCTGTTTACGTGTCAACAGGCCACAGAATCAGCCTGGAGACGGCCCTGCGTCTGACACACACCTGCTGCCGCTACCGCGTCCCAGAGCCCATCAGACAGGTACGCGCACATACACACTCCTGTGCGCATCAGTGCATGTGCACAAAAACAGACGCATAAGAAGCCGCTCAGATACTGTCATTAGAAATCCAGTCGACTGAGAAAAACACCTGGCGGTTATATCTAAACAGGAGCCCCAGGGTCTGACTTGTCCCAGAAAACACATTGCCAGTGAGATACCTCGAGTTTGGGGCACCCCTTACGCAGGGTTGGAGAAGGAAGCAGGCCATTGTTGGGCCCCACCAGGAAATAAAATAGAACGGGGGTTTACCTCAGAGTCCCCTTTCTTGTACTGTCTCTGGTCACAGTCTCTTAGAGGTATTCTGCAGTCCTGCCACTAGACAGTGCTGTGCCTTTATATATCCTGTCAGAATCAGCCCAGCACGGCACCCACTGCTCTCCTTCACACACAAACCCTCTATCTCCCCCTCCCTCACTTTCTATCACACACTCACTCTCTTTCTGGATCTCTCTCTTTCTTTTTCTCCACTGCAGTAGGCACAGACACACAGAGGTCTACGGTCAGTCTATTGCGCAGACACACAGAGGTCTACAGTCAGTCTATTGCGCAGACACACAGAGGTCTACGGTCAGTCTGTCGCGCAGACACAGAGAGGTCTACGGTCAGTCTATTGCGCAGACACACAGAGGTCTACGATCAGTCTATCGGGCAGGCACGGAGGTCTACGGTCAGTCTATCTCGCAGACACATGTCTACGGTCAGTCTTTCACTCAGACACAGAGGTCTACGGTCAGTCTATCGTGCAGACACACAGAGGTCTACGGTCAGTCTATCGCGCAGGCACACAGAGGTCTACGGTCAGTCTGTCGCGCAGGCACACAAGTCTACGGTCAGTCTGTCGCGCAGACACACAGAGGTCTATGGTCAGTCTATCACGCAGACACACACAGGTCTATGGTCAGTCTATCACGCAGACACACACAGGTCTATGGTCAGTCTATCACCTAGCTGCACCACTTGTCTCCTCCTGTGTATTCATTTCATCAGTGAGTGTGCTAATGTGTTTAGCGGGCAGGGGGTACTGTTAGATTGAATCTGGACACCGCTCGCAGCTAAAGGTTCTGACGGAGCCTTTACTGTTCACTTATGCTTTCCCTCTCTCACTTCCTCCCTCGTCTCTTCCTGCTTTTACACTCACTTATCAGTCTCTCTCTCTCTCTCTGGCTCATTCGCTTGCTCGCTCGCTCCCCCTCTCCTCCCTGGAAGGCCGTCAGATCCAACCTGGACAACCCGCAGGGCACCAAGCAGCACTTAAACAAAGAGACCCACACACTCCGTTTACCCTGGAGACGGCGACGGGTACCCCGGTTTCCTGGTTTCCTCCCTCCAGACGGCTGCCAAGGTCAACCCCTTGACAAGCTGCACCGGTGCCTGGCAGCGGCAGGCTTGCCCCGGGTTTCTCGCGCAGCAGAATCAACAATATGGCCCCCGCTTCTCACCGTTTAATTGCGGTTCACCGTTGGGAGCCGAGCTGAGGAACGGTGGCAGAGGGTTGCCGAACAAGGGCACAGGCGTCGTTTATGCATTCAGCGAGTGGGGAGAGTTTGTAGTGTTTATGTTAATGGCGCGTTCTGGGGCACCCGGGAGAGACATGCTGGGATGTGGGTTGACAGGTTGAGGAGCTGAGGGTGTTCGATTGGTTGGGGAGCGTTACTGTAGCCATGTGATTACGGAAAGGTTGCAGAGGTACCTGTTCAGTGCATGTGGATGAACCCCTCGCCTCACCTGTGCGCTCTTTGTTCTGTTCCTCTTCTCCTCTGCTATTTTCCTCCTCTACTATTTTCCTCCTCTCTCCATCCTTTTCTTCTCACCAATCCGCCCCTCTATGTTCCCCTCTCTTTTCGGCTTACCCCCCCTTTCTTTTCCTCTTCTGTTCCCCCCTTCACTGTTCCCGTTAAGCCCTCAGTCTGTCTGATCTCCTCAGTTAGAAAAGAGAGAGAGAGAGGGTGAGAGAGGGAGATGAAAGAGAGATGACATCATGGTTGGAGTCTGCAGTGAAGAGTTGATGGTGTAGAAGGCTGAAGGCACTGCAGCAGAGTCCGTCTGAACAATGTGTGAGGAAACGACACGCGCACGCATGCACCAAATGACACAAACACACCCAGAAAAGGCACACGTGAACGCCAGACAGACACAAACAGACAGATACACACTTTCCCGCTAAGACAAACTCCCTAGGTTTATTCACTTACACTACCCACTGTAACAAACAAATGTAACAATTGTTTTGCACTCTCACACACTCCAGTCAGCAGAAAACCACATCCTACCACATATATTCAACCCTTCCATGACCAAACCCTTGTGTCTCTTAGAATTGCATTGAAAAGGGTATGTCAATACATGTACATAAAGGGCCTCCCTCTCTTCCTCCTAACAAGTCCATAAAGAAAGCTAATGGACATTAGGAGTCTTTTAACCTAATGATGAGGTCGGCCGGCCCGCTAGTGGCTAACACAGCCACATCCGCTCGGCTGGACATATACTGTGGACGGCAGAGATCCATTTTGGCCTCTTTACTTCCACTGATGGGAAGACATGCGCTTGTTAATGGGGCCAGCAGTGCCACGGCCATGGCAACAGTTAACTCTCCATTCTACACGCTCTCCATCTAAGTGCTTTCCATGTACACACGACGGATCAGGAAGTATGCAACTTCGACATTGCTAGTTCGTTGCCAAGCTGCCTTGCGGATTCAACACTAATCGGTCATACAACAGCCAGGCGTCGACATTCTGTTGTGATGTCTCAGCAGTGTCTTCCTGACACACAAATCAGGTTGTCCCGAGGGGGTGCCCAGAAGCACTCCAGTAGAAGAAGATTGTTTTGTACAGCTTAAATGCTGTTGATAGGGTCTGAGTATTAACAATGATGGCATATTGGTTGAATTATTGTCAAGGAAAAACACAATAATGTCTTGATATAGGATATCATATCATAAATGTTCAAAGACCTCCACATATAGGAAGAATAGAGACAATAGCATCTGAAACTAACATCCCTTTTCTCCTTTTAGTGTCAACATAATGGTCCATATGAGGACTAATATTTGTATAGGCTGTCCCAATACAAATATTCGTCGTCTTGTTCAGGAATCATTTTGTACGATTCTTAACCTTTAAAACCTGCCATTTCATTCAGCAGTAAATATATAATGCCTTGCACAAGTAGTCAAACCACTGACTAATTCATTTTACTAATCAGTATTTGTCATTTTACTGAATTATACTTTGAAATATCTTTCTGTTTCATATTTTATTTTGAAACTCTCAAAATGAATTATTGTAAGGTAACCTTGGTTTTATGTTGGGAAAATATTTGTCAGAAAGATAGAAAACAGAAAATTGTTTCCTGCTTAAGTTTTCAATGCCAACACATTATTATTTTGTGGAGCTACATTTCGTTGCAATAACAGCTTTACGTTTTTATGGTATGTACCATTTGCACACAGTGTCAGGCTAATTTTGGGCCATTCTACTTGGTCGATGTGCTCCAAGTTGTTCAGGATGATTTGACAACATTTGTGGAATGCAATTTTCTAATAGTGCCACAAATCCCAATAGTATTGAGATCAACACTTTGAATGCGCTACTATATTCACCTTTTTTTCTTGAGCCACTCCAATGTTTCTGTGGCCTTGTGCTTGGGACCAAGCTTCAGTATTTAAGTAGGTTCTCTTGCATTTTGCTCCATCCATTCTTCCTTCAAGATTCCCCATCTTTGCAATGAAAAGCAGCCCCACAGCGTGATGCAGCCACCATACCAGCTGGGCCACTCATGATTTCAGATACTTTGTAAAAGCTTCTTTCTTGCCATTTTTTAATATAGGCCAGTTTTATGCAGAACTGTTTATGGTTAACCGGTACACAATTACTTAAATCTGCCACTAAACTCCTTCAAAGTGACTTTTGGCCTCTCTATAGCTTCTCTCACTAGTCTCCTTGTTTGAGTGCTGAGATTAAAGGGGCAACCTTTTATTGTCAGTACTTGGGTGGTGTGATGCAGCTACCACTTTCTGATTATGGGTCCAACTGGGCTCACTGGGATATCCAAACACGTATTTTGTATCCATTTAAGTAGTTATTACTTAATCTATCCTGTTAGAATGCTCATTGGTACTCATTTTGCTTCAGATTCACAGCCTCTCCAATGATTTTTCAACAGTTGTGTTTTTATGCAGAACATTTTAGGGCAACTTTAATGTTAATGTAACTGTTCTTTCAAAATGAAATTTTCCTTTTCAGTGAAATTTCATTGTTCTATGTAAACTAGTAAGCTCGTACTCAGTGTGACCTTTCCTTGTTGATTGACTCTCTGGCTACTACTAATGTCCACGTAGTCTTTAATCATAATTTCAGAGTAAAAACTCCCAGAGATACCCTTTAAATGATCAGGAACATTAACCAACCTACCAAACCTATTTAAATTATTTGGGACATTAACTTAGCAACCAAACCTCTTTAAAATATTAGGAACATTAACTAACCTAACAAACCTCTTTATTTTATCAGTGAGTTCAACTAACCTACCAAACCTCTTTACATTCAGGAACATTAACCACCCTACCAAACGTCTTTAAATTATCCGGGACATTAACAAGCCTACCCAACCTCTTAATTATAAGGGATATTAACCACCCTACAAAACCTTATTAGCGATATACACCATGTCTCACTTAGACAAAGTAGAGACCTGCTGTTTTAGGGACCTTGTTGCATCCACCACAAACTGCTTCAATATTGATATCAAGCTTCTTCTCCATGTTTTTATTGCCTTTTCTATCTCAGACATAGCTCTCCTAATGGTCTCCACACAACAGTTGCCTGTGAACACTGATCTCAGACCATTCCTCAGTTAGTTTGGAGGGGTGCAAAGGGATCAGAAGGCAGTCAGATCTAAATATATATTTAGCTTGAGAATTTCCTGCTCCAGTTCTTTACTGAGCGCTTCGGCCATGTCTCTGCTGTTTCCTGCTTTTCCTATATCACCTGAGTGAGCTCGGATTAGTTTCTTTCAATGAAGCATACAAGAGCAGTGTGTGGTTGTACATAGTCTGATGTCTCTGCATCTCTGCTTCCAAATCATCTGCTGAATTTATGACTCAGTCATCCCCAGGTTAAAATACCTCTCTCTAAACTTTTCCTCCAGAGGGAAAGTATCATGACTGTTTTGGTCTGTCATGGGGCAGAGCTGACATACACTCGTTTGGTCATTCCTATGGGACAGTTCTAGAGGTCCCATGTGCTTTCTACACACCCTGTTGGTCCACAACCGGGTTGTTCAATTGTTATCCATACATTTATGATGGGAAATATACAGACATATGACATTCATTCTTTGGGTAAAACTATAAACACATTCTAGAATCAGTTTGCTCTCTATTCAAAAATAGGGACTAAATAGATTCAGCTTGAGGCTATTCCCAACCTTTATAGACAAATTGGCTGCAGCACCCACTTTTCTTAGACCTTTAGTAAAAAGGTACCATACAGCAAAGATCCAGAAGCTTCTGTGCATGTGACGATTATGTTCTGCACGTTTTTAATCTCCATGTATTCTTTACACAGGCTAGTTCCAGCTCGTCACTTTAAAATTTTCTTATCTGTTGCAGATCGTGATCTGCACTTAAAGAGAGGTTCTGGATGTTTAGCAAAAATTCAACTTTTTTTCTAAAGGTCTGAGCAAAGCCTATTTGTAGCCATGACCTTTTATTAACAAGTTGTATTCAGAGTGCGAACTCTGGTGGGACCCAGGGGGGACTCAGACCCTTGAATGCGACACATGTGTAGGGGAGTATGTGCCACTACTTAAATGATTTTAAAAAAATTATTGTGATTGGGTGATATAAAATGATGACAGAAAGGTTTAAACATACAGATCATAGTATTTGCACAAATAAGGTGCCCCCCCTTTGGGGTTGATGGGGTTAAACTACAGGTATCAGCTTGTAATTCAGGCTATCTTCGTCCATATTGGATGAATCAATACAGTTGAATCTAATCTAATCAAAAACTATAACAGCAAGTTTTGTACAAAGCCCCCCCCCCATTTAAGGGGACCAAAAGTATTTGAACAATAAACACTCTCTTATTTGCATACTTTTGAAACAATAGTGACTGCTCTCTAATCTTTTAGTTATGATTTCATTTTAAATCCAATATGATGGCATACAGAGCAAAGAGAACAAAACCTCTGTCACTATCTAAATACTTATGGACCGCACGAAGTTAAAAGGCAAAGTGACTCTCTTCTCTCACGCCTTAATTCCGTTGAGCCTTTATCGCCGTCTTCATTCTCTATTTTAGTCTAAATGTGTATGTCGCTGGCTTCCCTGTGGTGTGGCCTTGCTGGACCACGTGTCATATTCCAAGAAAACTAATGGCCCGTTACACAGTTACCTAGCTCAATGTTAGCCTTCTAATTAACAATTTCATTAATTACTGAGCCGCTGCCTAAGGGTATTCCAGCTTTCGAGATACGTCCTGGTTCAGTAGCTCTACCTGCTGGCAGCATGTGCCCCGCTTCCAAAGCCACATCCATGACCGCTCTATAATTCTGACTGGGAGGGTGTTCCAGTTGTTTTTGAGTCGTGTCCAAGAAATTATTGTTAGAAGCCACCTTCCCCCTCCATATCAAAACCAAGTATGGAGCTCACAGTTTGCCAGCCCACCCTTTGTTCTCCTTCGTCTTTGCTACAGCGTGCTGCCCTGTTGCAAGACTGGTTATCTAGGGAGGCGCGGAGCAAATGGGTTAGTTAGCGTATTTAGCCAGACACGTGGAAACCGTGTTTGGTTTTGCTTTGGTGGGACCATCTAACAATTTGATTCAATTATTCCTTAGCAACACGTGGTGCCTCAAACATGGATGTCCTCTCTGACAGGAAGCGGCCCGGATGCTGCCCTTATAATCACAATTGTCTACGGATTATGGATGTTTTCTCGGAAACAAAGGACCAATGCTGCTCGCCGGTATGTTGCAGTCCTTCGACTGGCACGTGATGCAGCAAGCTGTTTTTTTGGAATGGCATTAGGCCTCGACTCATTAACAAATGAAATAATTAATTACAGGTTTATTGTTGGGCTGTGCCTATTGTTGTTCTGATCCAATGCCAAGTCAGCATGTCTGGGTTTCAAGCTTGCCCTGGGGAATGTCTTATGTAATTTAACTTTCCTTGGGGCATGTAGCTTGGCCTTACCGTTCCTCACCTAAGAAGCAATTCAATTCCCACTTGAAAAGCCTGACCTGGAGGGACCCCACTTCAAGCCATTGTAATAAATACATCAAATATGTCATCAGAAAATAGATGTTTTGGTTGTGTTCATGAAGGTGTTTGGTAATCAAATATAATCAAAATAAAACAACTAAAATGGCAACCTTTTCTGCTCTCTCTGATACCAGATAAAAGAAAAAAAATGCTCACACGTAGCCAAGCTTTTGTAGTGATAATGAAATGAAAACGTCATGACTGGTTTTGTCTATAAGGCCCATTATAAAATAAAAATCAATAGAGACCTGTTGGACACCCAGTAGAGACACAAGAGAGACCCAGAACAAATGTCAGGTAAGCTATTTTCCTTCAGACATAAGCTCTTTCTTTAAAATGAGGCCTTGTCTCATTAACATTTGGCCTCATCTTATTAACAAATGAAATAATTAATTACAGGTCTACTGTTGGGCTGTCTATTGTTGTTCTGATCAAATGCCAGGCAAGCAGGTCAGGGGTTCAAGCTTGCCCTGGGGAATGTCTTTAGTTCTCCTGTCCTTGGGGCATGTAGCTTGGCCTTACTGATTCAAACCTGATTCAAAGAAGCAATTTAATTATCACTAAAAAAGCCTGACCTGGAGGGACCCCGCTTCAAGACGTTAAAATGAAAACCCAGAGAAACCCGATTGGAAACCCCCTTCGGCCATGACATATTTTAATTTTTTTGGAATGGCATTAGGTCTTATTAAGAAATTAAATGTTTATATTTTATGTGTCTATTGTTAAGGTTCAATGCCAAGCTGCCATTCCTGAGCTTCCTGAGATTGTGTTATGTACTTTTTTGTGTGGCCTTAATAGTCCACACCTGTAAGAAGCAATTTAAATTATATCTTGAAAAGCCTGACCTGGATATTCCAACCGCTTGCATTGATTAAGGTAACCCAATTTAAGTGGGTGTGAAATCCATTTATGCAATTTTACAGACATTCTATTTCACAGTGCAGAAGAAGTCAGTGCATCTCCCACCTTTACCATCACATACAGTGACTAAAATTAGAATCAGGTGCTTCAAAACAGGTGCAAAGTATTAGAAATCAATAGACAGTAACTTGAGAGGGTCAAGCCTTCCATAAAGATTATAAAATGAGTCTTTTTTTTTTGATAACCAAATGGCTATGTGGTTACACATCACACCACGATCAAAATACTTAGCAGAGGTCCTCAGAAGAAAGACTATTGATGCCCATGAGTCGAGGAGGGGTTACCAAAGGCATTTTCTAGCAATTTTAAATAGCTTTTCACTGCCTGATGGATCATCTAGAAATTGAGAAAATACTGCACCACCGCCGGTCTACATAGGAGACGTTGTTCCACCAAATGCAGGCCAAGAGCTGACTGGGTGATGCTCGGTGAAACTTCTTAGAACTCCAGGGTAACATCAAGGAATCTACCAGCCTCTCTTGAAAAGTTCAAATGAAGAGAATCAAACAGAAAAGGGAAATGTGAGAAATCGAGAAATGTTACTTAAATTCATACAATATATAAAAAATGTATATATATATAATGTTTTTGTATTACTTTACATGAACCTTTTTGCATTTCAACTTCTAAATGACCCTCAACTTTTGATCAGTAGTGCATGTTGCTCCATTTCTCAATATGTTTAATTGATGCTTAGGAATATTGTGTAAACCAAATCACTTGAAAACCCTTCTGAGTTGTTTGAAAATATACATGAACACTATAACAGAGCAGTTGTGGTCAGTCTGTAAAGCAAAAACATAAACTGACTCTTGAGCCAGTAATCGATGTTCAAGAAGAATAATTTGCCAACTGTTTGTCACTGTTTTGGAGTCTGGTAACAAACCTGTTTTGTTTTTATTTTCCTTTGTGATTGCACAGTGCACTTTCTGTTTAGAAGCTGGAATTGTTTTATGAGGTGAAGAAACCCAGGTGTCCTACATTTTCAAGTAAAAATCTAAAGAAAAGATCATGACTGGTTGTGACTATTAGGCACAGAAATGGAGATCCAAAAGAGACCTAATAGTCCCAGATAACCCCCAGAGACCCAATGGAGAATAAGTACAGATCTAATAGAACCATCAGAGACCCAATAGTCCCAGATAACCCCCAGAGAGACAATGGAGAATAAGTAGAGACCCAGTGGAGATAAAGTACAGATCTAATAGAACCATCAGAGACCCAATAGTCCCATGGAAAAGATCCAGTAGAGACAGGATGATGAAAATATCCTTACTGGAAAATATTATTACTCCATCTTTTAGACCCATTAAAAAAGAAGGAAAAAAAAGTAGAGAACCAAGGGAGACTCAACAGACTCCCAGCAGAGATCCACTGGAGACTCAGTAGAGACTCAAGTGAGAACCAGTAGGACGCTAGGTTGAAAATGACTGTATTCCTTAAGACTGTGTGTTTCTGTTTCTGGGGATCCCACTGAGGTGTATGATGATGTAACGTGCCTCGTTATCAACTCCAGTCTCCATGTAATTCCCCACTCATAACCGCGTGCCACCACTGGTTATTTTCTCATCACACCTGCTCCGTAAAATTATTTATTACGGTGTGGCCCTGAGAAGCCCAGGCTGAGATTCATGACACTGCTCTGTTCCTGGACCTGAATCAGGAAATTCACCAGCGCTGTGTGTTTGCTCCCCAGGTTGTTGCGCTAACAAATGGAATTTCAATGTGACTGATTGTCGGGGGTAATGTCGCTGGTGGGCTCGTTGTGGGGGATTTGTAGGTTGAGGTAAAGGGACGCTGATGGTAGATGTGTGCCTGTGTCACCGCTGAGGATTGGTCTGCTGTGCTGGTTTAAAAGCAAGGCTTTTCTTTGTCTGTGTTGTGTGGGTGTCTCTCCAGTGCAGCAGATAATCACACACATTCTGCTTACAAGAACTAACACCTTGTGTGTGTGTGTGTGCGCACTTGTGTCTATCATCTCTCATCCTGCATCTGTCTGTCTCTCTCTTTATTTCCTTTTCTCTCGCCCTTCTCTCTCTGTCAATCCCCCTCTTTCTCTCTGCCTCTCTCTAACTCACCTCTCTCCTCTCTTTTGAATAATTCAGAACAGAACCTTGTATTTCTCTCTGTTGTCATTGGTGCATTAACAACCCCCATCCACCCAAACAAACCCAAACAAACCAAAACAATCAGTCTGCAGAACATTGCATCTCAACCTTTTCGTGGCAGACTTTTGGTAGAAATGTTTTTTTTTATTGTTCAAATGCTTTCAGCTTATGTTCCAGCCTGCCTGGCATTGCCAGGAGGTTGTTGTTCTGGGTTTATTCTGCTGGTTCCATTGTAATCAAACACAGCTAAAACAAGCGCATGTAAAGTTTTGGAACTGATTCAGTTTCAGCTCAGCTCATCTCCAGCACCTTGTCTATCCTCCTTCTCGGAAACTATTAGCGGTGTACGGTCCGGAAGCACAAGCTGCAGGAGGGGAGCAAGGCGCTCTAACAATGAGGGATTACTCCAGCCGAGTCATCACACTAACTTTTCTCCTCGGCCTCCTCTGTTATCGTAGAGCGTGAACAGGACTGAGTGAGATTAATGCGTCTTACTTGCTTAGCTTGGTTAGTGTGGTATGGCCTAGCAGGAGTTGTGGACACTGACCAAGGGAGGTGTGGCAGAGACTGGGTGACTGGTCAGCATTGAGGGACGGATAAATGGTGCAAAACACTCGAAGAAAACTCGATTCTGAGCGCACAGGACCTCAGACTGGGGTGATGATACGTCTTTCAGCCCAAAGTACACCGCCAAGACATTACTGAATAAGTTTAGCATAAAGCTGTGAATTTGCTTGATTAGCTCAGCTAAAGCCCAGACTTGAACCCGTTTGAAAATATGTGGGGAGACCTGAATATCCCAGTTCACAGACTCTACCCATCTAATCTCACATAGCATCCGAGGACCTGGAAGGAAGAATGAAAGAAACGGCCCAAATCTAGATTTGCAAAGATGATGGATGCAAGGCTGTCAAAGGCGAAGGTCTGAATACTTGAGATATTTGAGTATTTTATCTTCAGTAAAATTGCACACATTTAAAAAAACATGCTTTGTAATTATGGGGTACTGTGTGTCGATTGATGGCAAAAATGAATGTATGTTATAGATTAAGTCTATAGCAGTACAAAATGTGGAGAAATTGAAGAGATGTGAATACTTTCCAAAGGCGTTGTATATATTTGTCAGTTCTTGGTTTTTATATATATAAAATAAGATAGCGCTAACTGTTCTTTTCATGGAATACTTCTACTGAAGAGTTCAAACTTTTTTAAACGTTGCCATTTTTGAGGCCCTGGGGCTCTCTAAATGGTAATGTATTTTGTTTTGACCTTCTCAGCTTGAGCCAGAGACCCATTCCCACCGGGGGAGAAGAGAGGGCTGGAGGGAGATGGAGAGCGAGGAAGGGGGTGGAGAAGAAGGGAGAAGGATTGTAGCTAGACAAACTGCTGTAGGGCTCAAGCTTCTGGGGAAGAACAATGCCCATGATGCCCCAGGCCAGTGACACTTGGCCAGAGGCCCAAACAGCAGTGTTTGCGTGTGTCTCTGTGTGAGTGTATGAATGCAACAGTTGGTGTGCAAGTGAAATAGAGCCAAAGCCCACAGCCATCCCTTGGCATCTCTGCGATGCAGCCACACCTTGCCAGTGGACAAAGTGGTTCATTCAGACCCTATACTGTTTTGGGCACAACTATGTCTGTCCCTTTTCTTTCTCTGTCAACCTCACACCACTTTGTCTGTCACCTCCCCCCTTTCCCCCGTCTCCTTTGGTTGCCTCTATTCTCCTCCAGTCAGACATGGAAAGCTGTGACAGATCAGCCGAGTGTTTTGCTTCTGTAAGTTTTGGGTGAAGTTCGGGGCGATATGGAAATGAGGCAGTTGGAACACGCCTGCTGTTGTTGTTTGGCTTTTCTTTTTTTCTTTTTTTTTTTTGCTCCGTGCAGCGCCAACAGCTACCGAAGCCGACTCCGAATATATCAAAGTTTAAAACGGGTCTTTTATGCTGCTTTTTGTGAAGCAAAGTTTTTAGTGGGGGTTTGTGCATTCTCAAGGGGAAAGGAAAGTTCTGTGTGGGCGTGCGCGCTCCCTAGTGCAAGCGCGCCTGTGCGTTTTGCGTGCGCATACACACCGGTTGATTCAGGGACAGAGTGACTCGTGGCCTCACGGAATGACAGAACAGGAAAGCCTCGGTGGATTTCACAACGGGGGCAATCTCACTGAGGTAGTCAAAGCCAGTGATTCGGCTCGCGCGCAGTACCTCACTCTTATTCAGTGTAAATCTCACACCACGACCCACAGCGGAAGCACACGCACTCGACACACACACGTGCACGCCCCAACTCTGCTCTCACTGGGTCGACCCCTGGCCTCCGACAACAAACGCCGGTCGGAAATCCAAGAGAAAGCTCCTGATTAATTTCTAAAAGCAATTTGACAGATGGATGCTCGGCATTGTCATTTGGACCTGAGGCACGCAGCCAGTCTTTGTGCCGTTCCTTTCATTTGTTTTGGAGGGTTTCCGACAAATGCTCCGCGGGGATCCTAACCTGAGACTGGCTGGTGGTGCCTCGGTGTCATTGATATGCAGTGCGGAAGGAATCGACACATCTGGTGGTGAGGGGCGGGGCGGGGCGGGGGCTGAGGGCGGGGGTTCGTTGATTAGATTCCGGGATGAAGAGAAGGGGCTTGTTTGTCTGCGCGGTTGGTTGCTGCCTGAGCTCCGTTAACCCTTTCCCGTGTCGGCTCTCTTGGCTTGCAGGCGGACATGCGTTCCAGGGAGTACCTGCGCGTCCACTTCCCGGCTGCTGCAGACACCTGAGGACAGAGGAGCCCCCCCCCCCAGGTGGGTGTTTCAGCAGGCCCTTTGTGACACACAAACACAACCCAGGCATGTCAATGTGCTCATTTGCTGTGGCTCTCAGACAGAACATCCCTGCTGTCCCCAACTCAGCCAAGATGTTTCCTCTCACCCTCTCTCTCTGTCTCTCCATACTTTGGATCTGCACCAGGCTGCTGATCCCTTAATGTTCTTAGGGAGCCATGCCAGGTCCTGGTGTTATCCCAGGACAGCCTCCCCGCAGGGGGTGGGGGTGTTTGAGGAGAGCCGATAGGAGGGGTGGATAGAGGTTTTGAGGTAGGACAGAGGGAAGGTGGAGGGGGGTGAGTTGGACAGGGGGCGGAACCTGGACCTTGGGGGAGGGGCTAAGGCACCCTTCGATCCCAAGATTGTTCTCTGAAAACAACCGTCAACACCCCCTATTTTTAGCGGATCATGAAATGTTCACGGTTTCAAGAGTCGTCGGAGAAAGGATGTTGGTGTACCGGTCAACATACGAATGCGCCCATAAGCCCGGAACTATCAGACACCTGCACCCCTCCAACACCCAAACACCTATTTAAAATGCAGCGCATGTCCCGAAAACCCAAAGTCATCCCTTGTTGAACTCCTCATCCCCCACCCTCAGCTCTTCCACTGCTTTGATCTTCCCCTTGACAAAGGGAAAGTGACAGGAAGAGGGTTTTGCAGTGAGCAAGGCCGGCCCTCTGAATTTCTGGGTCTCCAGGCTTAAACACAACTTGCTCCTAACAAGCTCCCCTCCATTCCTAGCTCCTATTACCCCTTAAAACAGCTCTGTAGGTCAGCTATATGGGGCAGGTTTTTCTCATTCCATATTTCTGTGGAACTTTCCCCCAGCCCAGAAACACAGCCCTGACACAGATGGTTCTGGAACTTCTCTAATGAGGCTTGGAGCGTACACGGGTCCCTCTGAAAGTTTGCGGAGCGGCTGCCTCGAAAGTGATGGGGGATGAGAATTTGTAATGTCGTGGATCAGCAGGGGTTTTCCTGGAGTGGCGCTAAGGATGCACCTGTTCCATTATTCATCACAGGTGCATTGTGTCTTCTTCAGTTGATCCCGTTTCTCCACGAATCAGGGATTGTGGGTAATCTTAAGAGTCAGTGTGGGTACGGGTCTCTTTTAGTGGTTTGGCAGAGAACCGCCACACTCTGTCTCTTCACCACAACCCTTCCCTGTCACATCTTCTCTCTCACCGGGATGCCCAGCGTTAGATGACAGTTCATTCATGAAACCAGACACCTTCAGAGAGCCTCAGCTGAACTACAGGGGAAGACTGTGCTGTCAGTCCCCCAGTTTGCCCCTGTGTCCTCCTCAGCCCCACGCAGGGATGGGAACAAGCACATCTCTGACTGACCGGAGCTGTACGGACAGAGAGAGCTTGCCAGGATTCTGATGGAGAGAGAGGAGAGTGTGAGGAGAGTGTGAGGAGAGTGGGGAGATGAAAGACGGAGCAGCAGGAGGCGAGTTGAAGGGATCTGTCGGGAGGAGGAGAACAACAGGATGCCGGGCAGGAGAGATGAGGAGGTGGAGCGAGGGAGAGGCGGAGGACATTAATCGATGCGGACAAGAGCAATGGGGTCTTGAGGTGGTTTGAGGTGAGGGAGGTGTGTATGTGTGTTCCTGCATTCAGCCTTTGCCCCTCTGTTCAAACAGCTATATACAGCTGAAGATAGCGGTTTCTTCTAACCATATGACCCAACAAGGAAATCCTATTGCACTAGCTCTCATTGGTCAGTAACGCCCAACCTCTTTTACCACTGTTGAAACCTGACCCGCAGTCCATAAAGGACCTGGACAGCAGTGACAGACGACGTCTCAGCAAATTATTTATCTCTCTCCTCCTCAATTACCCTGCCCAACACTCGGCCCTAGCCGACAATCGTTGGAACAGCTGGCCATCGTAGTGAACACTGAATAGAAACTAATAGGAACAGGGGTTTTTCAATTAGGTTCACGCTGTTTTGTACACTTGGATGACCTTTTCCAAATATCTATAAAATGTCAGGGAAATGTTGTTGAGGCAATTGCCAGGATTCTGCATACAGCGTGTCTGGGGTCGAGTGCAGACACCCCTCAAACGTAGGGAAAAGGTTCTGTCCATGACACTTTTTGGTTTGTAATAAAGCACTTTTAGAAGTAAAAGAAATCCCTGTTTTTACTCTTGTTATTAGTTGCATGATTGCTGTGAATCTGATGAGAGCAAAAGGTGAATGTTATTTTTTTCTGTTGAAATTGAAGTTGAAAACATGAGGCGGTTTGATCTCAGAATAAGAATACCCTGAAGGGTATTCTCATACTCTGTCTCTCTCATCCTTCTTTAATTTCCCATGAATCTCGCTCTCTCACTCCTTCTCTCTCAATTACATTTTAATTCTACTTAAATGGCTTTCTTGGCATGGGCAACATTTGTTTACATTGCCAAAGCAATTATCAAATATAAACACGAAATGTAGAGAAGAATCTGAAGTATGCTTATTGATAGTACACACGGAGATGTTTCCAAAGGATACAGGCATTTCAGATGTGCAGTGAGGTAACCGTGTGTAAGTAGTGTATGTAGTGTAAGTAGTGTAAGTAGTGTAAGTAGTGTAAGTAGTAGCAAGGTGAAGAGAAGGGGCATGTTTGTCTGCGCGGAGAAATATTGTGTTGAATTTGGTTTGTGCTACGCCGTGATTGCACATTGATGCATTTTGCCTAACAGATACCAGAGTTTGTCTCTCTTTTTCCCAATCTTCTTTCATTTCTCCCCTTTCTCTGTCTTTTGTTCTTTCACTACCCCCCCCCCCCCCCACCCGCCACCACCGCACCCTCTTTGGATTCATCCTGTCTCATTCATTTTTTTCTGCCGATCCACTTCCCTCAAAGCGTCTCTCCCACTCTCTTGCTTGATTCTCTCTTTTACACTCCCTGATTCACTTCCCCCCAGCATATCCCCACCCCCCCTCCCCCTTTTCTCCGAGGCCCAGTGAGTATACACTGGAGTAGTACAGTGTGCCTCCGGCAGCAACCGGCTTCTGGGTCCTCCCCGGGAGACAGACAGACAGACAGACTGAGAAATCTGGCAGGATACCCAGTCTTCCCCCAAGAAACATGTCGACTGTATGCCCCAGTATTAGCAATTAACTACCCTACCGTATGCCTGCTAATTACCCGTATCACAGATGTCTACTTTGCTTCTTTTTTTTTTCTCCAACACTGCTGAAATGCTGTTTTGAAGTGCACCACTCCAGGAAGACACAACAAAAAAAAAGCCCTTACCAAAACAAGACCACTTTCCCATCGTTGGTCTGCAATCAAAGACAGAAAAAGACAGAGTGTGGTGTTTTTCCACTTCTTCCGCGTTGTTCTGGTGCTGCATTGACATGCCGCCCAAATCGACCGAGGCCTAAGAAACCAGGTGGAAGAAAAAGTGAGTTGCGCATTTTATCCCGAAAAACATGAAGCGGCGGGGAACTGAGAAGGGAAGGCCGGGGTGGTTAGTCTGTAGGGAGCAAGGGGACACCCCTGTCGAGTGTTTTGGTGACTCTTTGATGCAGCGGAGTGGATCTGCAATCGTTTCATCACGCTTGGCCTCACACTAAAAAGAAAACCCTGCAATCCCTCCTCCCTCACTCCTTTCTCTGCAATGCCGCCACTTTGCCGTGCGGCCCCCAAGCCTTGATAAATCACTGGCGCCCAACTCATTTTTCACAACCCGTCTGAATGCCGTCAGACACACAGAAGCGCACACACACGTCCGCTCCTCCGTGATAACAGGAATATTCACCGACTGAGAAATGGGTGGAGAGAACGGGGCGACGAGGAGGGCGATGGCGGCTGTGGGACAGTATAAGGACATACAGGAGGAGGGAGAGGAGATGCGTTTGCATGCAGACGGGAAGGAGAACGGAGACAATCTGATTCAATCCAATTAAATAAAGAAGCGAGAAAACCTGAAGAGACGGCACTGTTGTTGCACTCAGTTGTTGACAGTAGTTAGGTAACCAGGCTCGATGCTTAAAGCCCTTGGCATCAAGCCTGACAAAGTTTTGGTATCACGGCGGGCAAAATAAGAACTCCTGACAGCCTGTGTCATAGATGTGAACATTAGATCCTGTATCTTGTCAAGGACTCCCAACAGATGTTTGGCCTGTTTCTGGCTCACTGATGCGTCGACAAAACCGATCCAGCCCAACGGGCATCTGCCTGAATTTGGGTAAAAAAGAAGCCGTATTTATACACTGTGAATTTGTGTTCGACAGACATTTGGACTTCAAACCTCTGCATCAAAGACACTGAACTGTATATTTAGATTGGAAACCAGAGGCTTGATTTTTGGCTGCCCTTTAGTCGCCACTAGTGTCAAACGTATGTTCATTACTGTCGTAAATATACAGATTACATTTCTTTCTTGAACGTGACAAAGACTGTCCAAAGGTACAAGGCTCATGTCATTTGGGTTCATGTAATCTTTGTATCTAGGAGCATAAAAACAAACTATTTTTCTCGTTTCGGTTTGTTTGATTTAAAACCAAGCATAGGTTTCTCTCACTCAGTAGAGCCACTGTAGGTCTGTCTTGCACGATTCTGTTACTAAGTAGCCTAGACAAGACTATAGAATAAATGTTTCGCTTGTGATACAGCTTGAAAATCATTTTGAGTTTTAATTAAAGCCTTTGAAAAACGGAAGAGTAAGCAGACATGCATGTCTAAAGCATCCATTACATAATTATGGCTCATGCAGCTATCATTTTACATGTGAACAAAACCCTATATGTTAATCCCCGTAATGAACCAAAAGATTAGAATGTCTGTGAATACCAGAGAACCTCATGGTACGGTGTCTTCGGGAAGTATTGAGTCCCTATCACTTTCTCCACCTTATTTCTAACTCATTAAATCTTTTTTTGCCATAGATCTATGCACAATACCCCATAATGATAAGATGGGATAAGTACATCCCATGGTAATTTCAGTAGATATTGAACAAAGTAAAACGGACTTCCATACACCTCAGGTCGGAACGCCAGGAAGGATCTCAACGTCATTGTTCATAATGAGCAGGAAGTGTTTAGTAGGTCGAGGCACCTATCACGTGTCGACCTTCTGGTTCTGTGCATTCCATTGGCACCTTAGTTCGGAAGGAAATTAGCGGCGTGAGCTTGATGTTTAGCCACAGCACTTGGGTATGAGGAAGTCCTCTTTATTGTGTACAGGGCGTTGACATGGCCGCAGGACGGTTTGATTTGACGAGCGGGCGATGATAATGGCAGCATGAGTCTGAATGCGGCAGATCCAGATGATGCAGGCCCATCGGCAGATCTGAGATAGAAATGTGCTGTATAGAAAGATCCTTCAACTTGACAGGGGCTCTCTAGCCCATTCTGTGCCCTGCTTCAAGACTTGCTGTCTGCAGCGTTCTGAACCTCCGCACCTTTCTGGGGATGTCAGCTGATTTACCCACTTGTGCTGTTCTCCTCACCTGAGGTTTTGACTGATAGGTGACTTGGCAGAGGTCGCTGACACAGGTGAAAATGGTTGTTGTTTGTCTTTAATATCAGGAGAACCAACTTCAATTCAGTCTCTGCCTCCACCTCCTCAGCCTCTCCCTCCCATCGCGACCAAGTTGAGCACACATGTGCACACCTTGCTCCAAGATAGAAAATCAATGGGGCGTCTATCGGCAAATCAATGGAAGCCGCTCTATTGCAATGAGGACGTATCAGCCTTCAGACAGTTAGAGGAGATGCACTGCAGATGTGTTGTTCGATTTCTGTTAGGCAGAGAGGAACAGTGAGGTCCAGACATTCCTTAGGATCAGTTACTCAGTGACTCATCATTAAGCTATAGTGCTGTTTAGTTATTCTATTGACACAGTTTATCTTACCATTAGTGATGATGTTACAGTATTTCTAAGAGTTAGTGAATTGATAAAACACAGTATAGTCATAGCATTTGCCATGATTCTACAGTATTTCTCAGTGTTATCATGCTACATTAATGCTACAACAAGAATGCTACAAAAAAATACAATACAGTGTATCTTCAAAGTACAGCAAGTACGTATGTCTTTAATCAAAATCAAATAATAATGGAATAAATACTTTTAAATGAAAACAGAAGCCATGTCATTATATTTCATACATATCCTTTCACCTCATGTTGGACCACTGTCTTGCATTTTCTGGAACAAGACGACTGATCCGTGTACCCTAGGCAACAGGAAACTCGTTTCCCCAACCAAATCCAGCCTGTACTTTGTTGTCATCATCCACCCCTAAAGGTGTCGGTGTCTCACCGAAAATATTAAAAAAGAAACATGTTCATTATCATCCTCAAGAGCCCAGGGCCTCCTCTCATCTTGGTTTGTTTACGCTATAGCTTTCGGAAATCAAATCAATTTCAGTTGTTGCTTTGGGGAATTGAGAGTCTCGTTCATCTGAATGCTGAGTAGCATGTGATACCTCGCCACGGAGGCCTGTGCCGAGATGTTGCCGGTAGTGGCTGCCTGTCTTCATTATCCTTAGTATTTCCTGGCTGCGTCTGAACTGCCGCGACTTCTGTCAGAGCCTGTCTCTGTGCTGAGATGTTTTAGCTGTGGCCAACCAGTGCTGAGCGTGTGCGATGGACTGAGTGTGCCTTTCGGTGGACATGAATGATTAAACCGGTGGCATGCGTGTCTTTGTATGTCTGTGTGTGTGTGTGTGTGTGTGGAAGCAGTCAATCAGGCCTCTCTGGCGGATGAATACAGGGCGTGCCTTAAGGTAGGATCAGATAGTTACTTACTCCAGGAACTTTGCGTGGGAGGTCGCTTGCAGGCACGATCGCACGCTACGACCGACAGATAACCAGAGGTACACCGTACGCAAACACTCGTACATTCACACTTGTCACTCTCGCCTGTCACTCTCGTCGTACTGGGTCGTCCTGTTTGCGCGATCTTCTCAGGAGATGCCTCTCTGCTTTTTTCCGGTTAAACCAACACGGTGATTCATGGTGCCTTCAGCACTATCCCTCCCTCTATCCCTCCCTCCACGGTGAGGTCATCACTCACCCTGGCTCCCCGGTCAGGGCCCTCCGCACAGCACTGTGACTCTGGTGAGCTAAATCATGGCAGCAGCCAGACCTGTGTGTCCAAGTTAATGGGAGTCGTCAAACCGACGTCACACTTCAACGAGCACGTTTCTGTTTATGTCAAGTTAGGCTGCCTCTGTGTTTTGTGTGTGTCTGTGTGTGTCTGTGTGTGTTTATATTCTATCGTGAAAGGGAGCTAGAAGAGTGCTGCTAAATCCAATGCATGCTCTCAAGCTCATCTGTAATGTGTTTTTAATTATCAGTCAATTAATCCATCAAATGTATTTATGAAGCCCTTTTTACATCAGCAGCTGTCACAAAGTGCTTTTACAAAACACCTGGCCTTAAACCCCAAGGAGTAAACAACAGTAGTGTTGAATTTCAGTGGCTAGGAAAAACTCCCTAAGAAGGCCTAAATTTAGGAAGAAACCTAGAGAGGACCCAGGCTCAGAGGGGTGACCATATTAAGATTACATATTTTAATAATGAATAAATGCATGTGGGCTGAGTCCAGGGTCTATTTAAACTTAGTCCAGGTCGGAAGCATGACCAGATGGACAAGGACAGGGACAACACGGGGGAGGGGGAGTTGTCAGCACAGTGGCAGCTGAAATCGTCAGGTATCATCTTGATCTGCAACACAACCAGGAGGACTTTGGACAGGGACAACAACGGGTCTTTCAAGCCTGGTACTCCTCAGGTGTGGCCCAGAACTTCATGTCCTCATAAGTTTAAAACGACAGGAGACAGGGAAAATTTGGAAAATGCATTCCTTATATCTACAAGCATTTATAGTGGAGAAGGAGAACTGACCGTACTCCGCCAGCACAATAATATAGCAGCGTAAGACCTTGGGGCTGAGACAGGGAGGTCCGGTGACACTGTGGCCCTATCTGGGGGAGGCCCCGGACAGGGCCCAACAGGCAGGAAATCAATCCACCCACATTGCCAAGCATCAACCAAAGGGACACCCACCAACCACAACCACCCTGAATGAGGGCAGAGTATTGCCAGCATAGCACAGCCCAATTGCACAAGTGCACAACAGAGAGACAACGACAAGCCAGTGACTCTGCCCCCAAATGGCATTGTAGGGAGGGGATACCAGGGGCGATGAGAGCCCATCTGGCAAGACAGGAAGGGTGGACGTTTGCATTTCTAACTTTAATTGGCAAATCATTCCACAGTCCTGGAGCTCTATGAGAGAAGGCCCTGCCTCCGGCTGTTTGTTTAGAAATTCTAGGTACAATTAAAAGGCCTGCATCTTGTGATCTAAGGTTACGTGTAGGTATGTATGGCTGGATCATTTCAGCGAGGTAATAGGAACAACTCCATGTATTGATTTATAGGTTAAGAGTAAAACCTTAAAATTAACCCTAATCCTAACAGGCAGCCAGTGTAAAGAGGCTAGTGCTGGAGTAATGTGTTCAAATTATTTTGTTCTAGTTAGGATTCTAGCAGCTGTGTGCAGCACTAATTGAAGTTCATTTATTGATTTGTCAGGGTAACCGGAAAGAAGAGCATTGCAGTAATCTTATCTGGATCTAACAAAAGCATGGATTCGTTTTTTCTGCATCAGTTTTTCATAGAAAGTTTCTGATTTTTGCAATGATTCGAAGATGAAAATAAGCAATTCTTGAGACATATTTTATATGTTCATCAAAGGAGAGGTCAGGGTCAAGCGTAACGCTGAGGTCTCTAAACAACTCTGTTGTTTCTTCCTGGTGGCACAGGCGCAGTTTTTTCCAGAATTGTGTGATGTATTACAGCGTGCTGTAGTGTGTGTGTGTGTGTGTGTGTGTGTGTGTGCACCATATTGGATCTACACTGTACGGCTCCACAGACCAGTCTATGTTTAATGCAGCTGGACATCTTGTCTGACCCTTCTGAGGGCCGACTGCATGGCTTTGATTAGCAGCGGCCCCTGTCCCTCCGTCTCTCCTGATGCTTTCATGTAGAGTGATGCACTCCGGTGTGGCAGACCTCAGCTGCTTATCAAGACCAACTTTCATGTTGCCTCTCCCTTTCTCGCTTCCCTTTTCTCTATCTCTGTCTCGATTCGCCTGTCTCGATTCGCCTGTCTCGCCCTCTGTCGGTGCTGCGTTTCTCCTCCTCCTCCCCCCGCCCGTTTTATCCTTTTTCACGCCTCTCTTCCCTTTTCTCGCGGACAGTCAGTGTGGGTCTGCAGTGAATCGTACCGCCTCTCGGCTGTCCAATCAGAGGTGGACGTGAGCGCGGCTCTTCAGAAGCAGGCGGTGGTCATGCTGAGCTAACGGCGCCAACGGTGGAAACAAACATCAAACACTAGAGTTGAATACCAAAACCCAGAGCTCTCCACGTCTCCCTGTTCATTCTAACGCCTGCAGCTCCTCTTCTGCCCTGGCAAAGGTATACACATACTGGTCTAGGCACCCCACAACAGCTTTGAGAGAGAGTGAGTGTTTGTGTTTCAATTATTTATTTATTTATTATTAGTCCTATGCACACGTGGGTGGGTGTGTGTGTGTATATGTGTTTGTGTGTATGTGTGTGCATGTGAGCGTGTGTGTGTGTTGAGTGTGTAGCTTGGGCCCAGTGGCAGTGAGCCCAGTGTTTCTTGTCACATCACCACCTCTTCATCAATCAGGTCGCAGTTAGCGTCAGACCATCCCCAGTGCGCACACACACATGAATATTATTTGTGTATACACACACACACACACACATGAATATTATTTGTGTATACACACACCCACACACACACACATGAATATTATTTGTGCTCCCGACCGCAAGACCGGGACGACCACACCCGGACCGGCGGAGGCTCAGCGCCCGGAGCCGCCGGCACAGGCCGGGGAGGCGGAGCCGCAGGGACAGGCCAGGGAGGCAGAGGGTCAGGAGACGGGAGAGCCGGCGGAGGGACAGGAACCGGCAGGAGAGCCGGCGGCGGGTCGACAGCCGGCGGAGAAGCAGGAGCCGGGGGAACCGGCGGAGGGTCGACAGCCGGCGGAGGAGCAGGAGCCGGGGGAGCCGGTGGAGGAATAGGAGACGGGGAAACCGGCGGAGGGTCAGGAGCCGGCGGAAGAGCCGGCGGAGGAGCAGGAGACGGGGGAGCCGGCGGGGGAATAGGAGCCGGCGGAGGAGCAGGAGCCGGGGGAGGCGGCGGAGGGTCCGGAGCCGGCGGGAGAGCCGGCGGAGGAGTAGGAGACGGGGGAGCCGGCGGGGGAATAGGAGCCGGCGGAGGAGCAGGAGCCGGGGGAGGCGGCGGAGGGTCCAGAGCCGGCGGAAGAGCCGGCGGAGGAGCAGGAGATGGGGAAACCGGCGGAGGGTCAGGAGCCGGCGGAAGAGCCGGCGGAGGAGTAGGAGCCGGCGGAGGAGCAGGAGACGGGGGAGCCGGCGGGGGAATAGGAGCCGGTGGAGGAGCAGGAGCCGGGGGAGCCGGCGGAGGGTCCGGAGCCGGCGGAAGAGCCGGCGGAGGAGTAGGAGCCGGGGGAGCCGGCGGAGGAATAGGAGACGGGGGAGCCGGCGGAGGGTCAGGAGCCTGCGGAAGAGCCGGCGGAGGAGTAGGAGACGGGGAAACCGGTGGAGGGTCAGGAGCCGGCGGAAGAGCCGGCGGAGGAGTAGGAGCCGGCGGAGGAGCAGGAGCCGGTGGAGGAGCAGGAGCCGGGGGAGCCGGCGGAGGGTCCGGAGCCGGCGGAAGGGCCGGCGGTGGGTCCGGAGCCGGCGGAAGAGCGGGAGGAGCTGGCGGCTGCGGCCACTGGGCAGCGGGGGGCGCTGGCAGCGCTGACTGCGTCTCCCAGGCAGCGGGGAACGCTGGCTGCGGCTCCCAAGCAGCGGGGGGCGCTGGCTGCGGCTCCCAAGCAGCGGGGGACGCTGGCTGCGGCTCCCAAGCAGCGGGCAGCGCTGGCTGCGGCTCCCAGGCAGCGGGGGGCGCTGGCTGCGGCTCCCAAGCAGCGGGGGACGCTGGCTGCGGCTCCCAAGCAGCGGGCAGCGCTGGCTGCGGCTCCCAGGCAGCGGGGGACGCTGGCTGCGGCTCCCGGGCAGCAGGGGGCGCTGGCGGCGCTGGCTGCGGCTCCCAGGCAGCGGGGGGCGCTGGCTGCGGCTCCCGGGCAGCAGGGGGCGCTGGCGGCGCTGGCTGCGGCTCCCAGGCAGCGGGGGGCGCTGGCTGCGGCTCCCAAGCAGCTGGGGTTGCTGGCGGCGCTGGCTGCGGCTCCCAGGGAGCGGGGAGCGCTGGCTGCGGCTCCCGGGCAGCAGGGGGCGCTGGCTGCGGCTCCCAGGCAGCGGGGGGCGCTGGCTGCGGCTCCCAGGCAGCGGGGGGCGCTGGCGGCGCTGGCTGCGGCTCCCAGGGAGCGGGGAGCGCTGGCTGCGGCTCCCGGGCAGCGGGGGGCGCAGGCTGCGGCTTCCGGGCAGCGGGGGGCGCTGGCGGCGCCGGCTGCGGCTCCCGGGCAGCAGGGGGCGCTGGCTGCGAGAACCGGTACGGCGGGTCCCGATAGCCCCACCAGTCCTCACATCTCCCAACATCAGGGAAAGCCCTCATAGGCCCCCCCGGCGTTGTTGCCCGACGCCTAGGAGCTGGCACCGGGCAGGGCTGGGGCACCTGGACTACCCCACACGTGAGCACGGGTGGCACGGCCGCGTCCTTCCATTCCGCCTGCCCCCACAGCACCCCGCCAAGAAATTCTTGGGGCGGACACACGGAGGTTTGCTTACGTCGCCTCCGTCGACGTCTCCTCCGGGGTGGATGCTGTGGAGGCCCGGTGTGCCGCAGAGGACAGTAGGGGTTCTCCTCCTCCTCGGTGTCGCTGTCCGGCCAACCGAGGAGTTCCCCTACCGTCCATTTCTGCTGTGTCTCTTGGTGGTGGTTCATTCTGTCACGGTTGTGGGATGAAGAGGACACAGGCGCAGAGTAGAGGTAGGTAAGGTAATCCATTTAATACAAAATAAAGAATGCAGGACTCCAACAAAACAAAAAGCAGCAACCAGTGACGTGGGTATTCCTTACACAGGATAAACAAAACCAAAATGAACCACGCCTTGGGGCCTACAAACTAAACTTAAATAGGGTCCCCAATTGGAGGCAATGACTAACACCTGCCTCCAATTGGGGAAACCAAAAAAAGGAGTAGAGGTGGCTAAAGGCCACCTCCTGTCCTGTCCTGGCTATGCCCCGAGCCCAGCGCAGAGATGGCTAGGGGCACAGCCAGGACGTGACATATACACACACACACACACACACACATGAATATTATTTATGTATACACACACACACAGATATATTGTTTATGTATATACATAAACACACACACACACACAGGAATATTATTTATGTATACACACACACACACAGGTATATCGTTTATGTATATACATAAACACATACACACACACACAGGAATATTATTTATGTACACACATACACACACACAGGTATATCGTTTATCTATATACATAAACACACACACACACAAGCACTTAACAAATATGTATGCGTGTCAACAACCCCCACCTGGTAGAAACCTGTTATGTGTGACTATGTGGCTGTATTTCTTCTATCTGTTTTGATGGCGTTTTATTCACAAACACTATAATATATTAAGCCCTATGACCTCTCCTTCACCTTGGTTTGGCTCAGTCTAGCTTTGACTCATTTTGTTATCTTTCAGTGTTTTACAGATGAGGTCAGGGCAGAACAACATGTTTTATATAATCCCAGGGAAACACTCCTCTTACATGCCTGTGACCAAAACTGGTGATAGAAGTGAGATGAAGTCACAAGACCTGCTTACATGCTCAGACTCTGCTGTACTGTGTCTTGTGTTTTTACTCAAGCTCTGGACTCGGTTTAAAGTGAAAGAACCCAGGTGGTGAGGCTGCGTGTCAGCGGTTATGACTCACACAGTGTCACATTGACCGGCATGAACACGCAAATATGTACCCACATGTAGAGCACTCTGGCCCCTGTAGAGCACTCTGGCCTGTGTAGAGCACGCTGGCCCGTGTAGAGCAATCTGGCCCCTGTAGAGCACTCTGGCCCCTGTAGAGCTCTCTGGCCCATGTAGACCTCTCTGGCCCCTGTAGAGCTCTCTGGCCCATGTAGAACTCTCTGGCCCGTGTAGGACTCTTTGGCCTATGTAGAGCTCTCTGGCCTGTGTAGAGCACTCTGGCCCCTGTAGAGCACTCTGGCCTGTGTAGAGCACGCTGGCCCGTGTAGAGCAATCTGGCCCCTGTAGAGCACTCTGGCCCCTGTAGAGCTCTCTGGCCCATGTAGACCTCTCTGGCCCCTGTAGAGCTCTCTGGCCCATGTAGAACTCTCTGGCCCGTGTAGGACTCTTTGGCCTATGTAGAGCTCTCTGGCCTGTGTAGAGCTCTCTGGCCCATGTAGAGCTCTCTGGCCTGTGTAGGACTCTTTGGCCTATGTAGAGCTCTCTGGCCTGTGTAGAGCTCTCTGGCCCATGTAGACCTCTCTGGCCCGTGTAGAGCTCTCTGGCCCGTGTAGAGCTCTCTGGCCTGTGTAGAGCTCTCTGGCCCGTGTAGGGCTCTCTGGCCTGTGTAGAGCTCTCTGGCCCGTGTAGGGCTCTCTGGCCCCTGTAGAGCTCTCTGGCCCCTGTAGAGCTCTCTGGCCCATGTAGACCTCTCTGGCCCGTGTAGGGTGTTGGTTTTTCACCGCCCGCCTCCAGTTGCCATAGGCCAGCCATTATGTGCTGCAAGACTGTGTTTTCGATCACCCCTCCAGGCCCCATAGGACATGATTGATGACATTCCCCTGTGGAGTGGGAGTGGAGGATTATTAGTGCTGAAGGGCAGAGCCGCCTAAGAGATGCACTGCAGCCCGCGTGAGAAAATAGGAATATATTGCAAATGTTTACAGGTATGTGTGTGTGTGTGTGTGTGTGTGAGGGGAGGGGGCGCCCCGTATTGGTAACTCAGAGCCACCGTGCTGTGTAATGTGATGTCTGAGCCCTGATCGGCATGGATAAACAGCACCTCATTTGCTATGTAGAAAATGTGCTGACTCGGGCACTGTAATACCGTGGTGTGTGTGTGGGGCGGGATGTTTGTCAGTGTGTGTGATGGGGGGGTGAGGTTGCGTCGTGTGAATTGATGTGCACACGCACACACATTTTGCCGTTGATAGTCCGTGCGTGCGGGCGTGCTTTGTCATTGACGTAGTGCGTGAGTGCAGCAAGTTGTAAAAACCCATCTGGCAGACGTGACTGTTCCATAAGCAAAATGTAAGTGGGCTGTTTGGTATATCTCGCGCTTGTGTGTGTACACACCTGTGCCCGTGCGACTGCCGTCTGCTTTCTTATTGTCTCCGCTGACTCCCGCGAGATAGCTGGCCCAGGGACAGCCGCTCTCCCGATTAATAACTCCATCCCTGCCCGCTCGTGTCTGCCATTGAACCAAGCACCTTGTGGTGTGATGATTTGAAAATTCTGCCAAAGCACAACTTCTACTTGAAAAATACACTTTTACACACTATTTGTCAAAGTAGTTTGTATCTTCAGTGGAAGGTCACAACTTCTACCAACTGAGACTTAATTTGATTTCTTAATGTGGTCGCCAAGACAAAGTTTTAAAAGGGCGGCGAAACACTAAAGTCACAGTTTGACAGTTGTTTCTACAACTCAGAAGTGGTCTAAAGCTGAGTGTCACATGCAAGGCTGAAAATGTCTGTGAAATGTCGAATTGTGCGTCTTTGTTAAATCTGTGTAACACAACTGCTGATGAAGACAGCATTTTATGAAATCCATTTGAAATTCCTTTAACAATGGCCAGCAGTAATATGTGGAACATGTCAGAGGAACATGTCAGAGGAACATGTCAGAGGAACATGTCAGAGGAACATGTCAGAGGAACATGTCAGAGGAACATGTCAGAGGAACATGTCAGAGGAACATGTCAGAGGAACATGTCAGCATCACAAGGGAAAGGAGACTGCAAGACACGCTCTTATAACACTGCCACCTCATTTAAAACTGAAGCAGTATGTTCCAGTTTTTTATTATAAAATCTCTTTGCACTGAAGGATAAGGTATAATTGTCCCCCAGTGATGTAATTAGAAGAGAGGCAGTGTAGTAGTTCTGGTGTGTTTGTTCATTCACATGATTTAAAGGTTATTTCTCTGGTCCATACTGGCTACATTGCCACGTGGTCAAGTGCTCAGTGAAATTGTGTTTGTATCCAAAGCTTGAGAGTTTGAACTTGTTTTTATCTGAATTTACCTACTCATTACAAACAATACTATAAAGGTTACTAGGCTACTAAGGATAATTATAATTTGTGATCGAATACAGATCCCTGTCCGTTATGCATGGTTTGAAAGCAACTGGTGTCTACTTGCTGTTTTAAGAACACTAGCAATTATCTAAAGAGTGCTGTATATATTTGATATTGCCAGGCAAGGGTCTTGATTGTCAGTTTCCACAGGCCTTGTTTTCAATAAGTAAGCCTCTAATCAATTTCTGATTCAACATCAGTTAGTATACAGGTGCTGGTCATAAAATTAGAATATCATCAAAAAGTTGATTTATTTCAGTAATTCCATTCAAAAAGTGAAACTTCCACACAGACTGATATATTTCAAGTGTTTATTTCTTTTAATTTTGATTATTATAACTGACAACTAATGAAAACCCCAAATTCAGTATCTCAGAAAATTAGAATATTGTGAATAGATTCAATATTGAAGACACCTGGTACCACACTCTAATCAGCTAATTAACCCAAAACACCTGCAAAAGCCTTTAAATGGTCTCTCAGTCTAGTTCTGTAGGCTACACAATCATGGGGAAGACTGCTGACTTGACAGCTGTCCAAAAGACGACCATTGACACCTTGCACAAGGAGGGCAAGACACAAAAGGTCATAGCTAAAGAGGCTGTGTCCAAGCACATTAATAGAGAGGCGAAGGGAAGGAAAAGATGTGGTAGTAAAATGTGTACAAGCAATAGGGATAACCGCACCCTGGAGAGGATTGTGAAACAAAACCCATTCAAAGAGTGGACTGCAGCTGGAGTCAGTGCTTCAAGAACCACCACGCACAGACGTATGCAAGACATGGGTTACAGCTGTCGCATTCCTTGTGTCAAGCCAATCATGAACAAGACACAGCTTCAGAAGCGTCTCGCCTGGGCTAAAGACAAAAATTACTGGACTGCTGCTGAGTTATGTTCTCTGATTAAAGTACATTTTCCATTTCCTTTGGAAATCAAGGTCCCAGAGTCTGGAGGAAGAGAGGAGAGGTACAGAATCCACGTTGCTTGAAGTCCAGTGTAAAGTTTCCACAGTCAGTGATGGTTTGGAGTGCCATGTCATCTGCTGGTGTTGGTCCACTGTGTTTTCTGAGGTCCAAGGTCAACGCAGCTGTCTACCAGGAAGTTTTATAGCACTTCATGCTTTCCTGCTGCTGACCAACTTTATGGAGATGCAGATTTCATTTTCCAACAGGACCTGACACCTGCACACAGTGCCAAAGCTACCAGTACCTGGTTTAAGGACCATGATATCCCTTTTCTTAATTTACCAACAAACTCGCCTGACCTTAACCCTATAGAAAATCTATGGGGTATTGTGAAGGGGAAGATGCGATACGCCAGACCCAACAATGCAGAAGATCTGAAGGCCACTATCAGAGCAACCTGGGCTCTCATAACACCTGAGCAGTGCCACAGACTGATCTACTCCATGCCACGCCGCATTGCTGCAGTCATTCAGGCAAAAGGAGCCCCAACTAAGTATTGAGTGTTGTACATGCTCATACTTTTCATGTTCATACTTTTCAGTTGGCCAACATTTCAAAAAAAAAATTTTTTGTATTGGTCTTAAGTAATATTCACATTTTCTGAGATACTGAATTTGGGATTTTCATTAGTTGTCAGTTATAATCATCACAATTAAAAGAAATAACCATTTGAAATATATCAGTCTGTGTGTAATGAATGAATGTAATATACAAGTTTCCCTTTTTGAATGGAATTACTGAAATAAATCCACTTTTTGATAATATTCTAATTTTATGACCAGCACCTGTATATGTATTTAAACCATTTCAAAAGGACACCAGGCAGATGAAAGGAGTTAAGGATGTTATAATATCCTAACCAGTTAACATTCTCGAATCCGTTATACAGAAGCCTACTGTGGTTCAAACCGGTATTATGGTTAATTATCACCATGTACGATCAATTCCAAAAATGAATCAATCAAATAATTAAAACATTTATTTTTACCAGTACCATCGTGTTGTGGAATGTAAAAAGTGAGCGTGTTAGCTAGCTACCTAGCAGTGCCCAGACAACACCAGAGCAGGAAGTACTGCCCAACTTGTGAAACAAATCTCACTGGCCTAAAAATCCCACCAACATGATACAAACCACCCGAGGGTCCCCCTTAGGGTGAAATGTCCCTTTAAAACATTTACAATGGTGATCTTCCCACTTTTATCAGAAAAGCTACATCTCATCACCGGAGATATCCTTCTCTTTCTTCTCTACATTGTTCTGTCAGAGCTGTTCCACAGCGCCCACACACGGAAATCAACCCCTATACTTGACACGACTGCCGAGTGATGCAATGCCAGGTAATGGCAGGTAAAGCTGTGTCCCAACTGGCAACCCGTTCACAGTGCCCTGTCCTTCAGAAGCAGGGCGCTAGGGAACGGGCCGGCGTTTGAGACGCCGTGGTCGCCAGGCCTGCCTTGTGAGGTGTCATAGTGGTGTGAAACAGAACCGACAACTACTTCCTGTGTCCCTCTTCACCGAAGGAAATTAGTTTTCACACCGTGGCCTGGATACAGGTGAGCCCGTGGCCAGGTGAGAGATCCAAATCAGTACATTCAGACCTTACCAGTCCCTGGCTCGTTAGGCGTATTGTTCCCGCCGTGTTGGGTGTCTTTGTTGGGTGCCTGTGTGTACTTTTGCGTGCCACCTCGTTGTCTCAAGTTCAACCCCATCCACGTTTCTGTTAACGTGGTTATAGTATTACTTCCACATGGCTTACGTGACCCCCTGCGCCGGTTATAATAGCCAATGTGCCTTTTAGTCCTCGAGTACCACTTGTTCCACTGATCCAAGCACAGCCTCTCCCCTCTGGATACTCGGCAAGGTCTCCTCCCCGTTGGTCTACCGCTGACCTGGGGTCAGGTCTTCTGGGGTGCCTCATCTCCGTGTCTCCCATTATATAGCTCTGTTAGCCATTTCCTCCGACTGTTATCGCCCAGTCAGCGCATTGACTCTCGTGGGTCTAATTGTAATGGAAGGAAGCCATGGTCCCGTTCCTTTCGTCTATCTCTCCATGTCTCTTCTCGCACGGAATGGCGGATGAATAAAAATGAGACGCCTTCGGATGAATAAAAATACAGTGGGAATGTCTTCTGAGGTAATATCAGTGCACATTGCGTAATTATGTCACTGTGTCGCAAAGGTGAGTCATGTTCCTGTCTGATAATATTGAAGGTTGTGTTAACTGCTATACGTGACTGGCACCTGATACTTTTGAATGTTCAGTGAGGTACTGGCGACATTTGCGTATAGCTGTTGAAATCCATCCCTCGAATAGGGGCTATTGGCCATTGGAGAATGTAATGTCTTATGCAGAGCTCATATACTAGTCTCGGTTCTCTTTCCTCAGGCAAGGAAGTGGACAAATCATGAAATCCAGAACAACACAACGATGTGCACGGTGAAGATACACCAAGAGCCTTGAGGTGTGCCTCTGTGTGCTTATTGTTTCAGCGAGGAAGATGGATTTCTAATTGGATGTGTGATTTTTATGCGGTCTGTTCATTTCTGAGAAGTGGGTTTGTTCATGTAAGACTTCATATTCACTGTACTCATTATATTTCAGGGGCAACCTTTTTTATACTCGGATGTTTTTTTGGCCATGTAAATAAAAATCACAGTTGTCCCCTGAATGTTGTGGCATTATGTATTTCTATTGGTTGGGTCGGAGTTGGAGGTGAATCAAGTTCAGCAAATGTTTCCCGTCTGTCGGCTACATCAACAGTTCACGTCTCTGTCTCCATGGCTCCGGGGTTCAGGTACTGTGGTTTAGAAGTCATTACGCTTCACTGCTAGTGTTCAGCTGGAATTCAATATGCTCTACTCCTACACAGTGTTCAGAAGTCATTATACGAGCCTGCATCTCTGCCTGCCTGCCTGCCTGTGTGCGTGCGTGCATCTGTGTGTGTGTGAGAAGGTAGTGGGCACACTGGTGCCAGGGAGCGCAGCAGAAGGGCAAAAGGTGGCTGATGTTGCAGGGTTCCCAGCCAGGACTAGAGCCTGCCAACGGGGGCCTGTATTGATCCGGTGCGGGGTCAGGACCAGTACGCCTCCAGGGATCTCGGGAACAGGCCCGATACTGGCAGACACACACCAGTGGGCTGCCAAGTCAGAGTGGGCCACAGGCCATTGGGTATGGCGGGGTGTTCATGTCAATGTTTTGGGGTTTGTAGCGGGCGGGGGTGCATGTGTACCATCGGGTGACAGTCCATTTTTGTAGGGATGCCGTATGTGTTGATGGGCGAGGGTTAAGCTGGCGTATTTTGGCCATCAACAGGGGAAACACTAAGGAAGCAAACAGGAAGTAGAATCTAATAGAAATGAGTCTATATGACCAAACCTGGTGTGGATCCATCCTTTCCTTACTGTGTGTAAAACTGGAACCACAGCCACATCCAGAAGGGGGTAGTGTTAACGCTAATCATTGACCGGGGGGATATTTTACACCGTTAGGGTACAAAAACAGTCAAGTAATCGTTTTGTCAAATTCTCAGAGAAATTCGTCCAGCCCTTGGGTTTTCATTGTCTATCGTATTTCTTGACATGTTCACTTTTTCTGGAAGTTAGACACGTTTAAAGGCTTGGTGTCTGCTTTAGATGTATATAGGGATTCATAAAACTGATGGAAGTTGTCGTTTATGTGCTAGGGAGATGAGAGTACCTCCCCTGTAACAGATTTGATTTTGTGGATTGTGTAATTGGTCTTAATGTCACAGTCGTCTACACAGTCATTTGTGCAGTTTGTTGCTGAACAAATTATTTTGGGTGAAATTTGATATTTTATCTCACAGAATACGGTTGTATTCAAATTTTAAGGAAGTTATTTTCTAAAATATTTCATTGTATTAATAAGCGTTTGTACTCCTGACACTAGAAGCAGGTGTGTATTTTGGCCCCTCGGACGTATGTACAAGTCTGGATGCGACAGGGGGTTTTTCATCTCCATGTCCTCCGTCTCTCCCTCACCCCTCCTACCCCATCCTGGGGTGGAATCTCCCACAGAAGGGGTAAGTAACATTTCTGTACAGTTAAGGCAGTTTGGCGTATTCATCAGTGGTTACGTAACTCTACATCCCACCTTGAAGTGATGACATACCTCCTCTCACTGGCAATGCAGCACGCACACACACACCCATTGATCTTTCTCTTTCACACACGCACAGGTCGGCATTACAGACTCTAGACTAGTTTCCGTCCTCATCCCTTTCTCTCATCAAAACCTTGTCGGCTTCTCTGAAAGGATTCCACTTGTGAGCACCATAATTTATTTTTTAAACAGACATCTTTCATCTTTGATTTGAGAATTTCCCGGATTTATTTAACTTTCAAACAGTGTTTCATGTGTTTGCAGCCTCTCAGGGAGGTGCAGCAGGGCATCCTCAGGACAGATTCAATTCTAAACTGGGGTCTCCAGAGATGAAATGGTCTCAGACAGTGTCACTCCCACTCTGCACAGTTGTTACCTGGATAAAGATACAGAGAGACAGCGACAGAGAAAAAGAGATTGAGAGAGACAAAGATGAACTGAGATACAGAGAGACAGAGACAAATATAGACAGATAATAATAAACAAAGTTTAACAGAGATGAAAACAGACAGTGACAGAGATAAACAAAACAAAATAAAATTGAGATTGATAATGACAAAGAGATAGAGACGAATGATAGAGAAAAAGATAAACAGAAATACAGACAGTCAAAGAGATAGAGCCATAAATGTAGTCAGAGAGACAGATAAAAAGACAGACTGAACAGGAAGAGCTGGTTAAAGAGGAAACAGGAAGGCTACTCTGACTTCACAGTCCTCTCATGTTTCCACTCCATAGAAGTTAACAAGCTATTTGATGTGTTTGTAGGGACAGCCAGTGAGAGCGTTCGTTTGGAGCCGGCAGCACTTTGCTGAATCCCCTTGGTAATTTACTTATTTGTCAGTGGTTGTTGGCTGGGGAATCACCTGCCTTTGTATCTCTTTGTTGGGGATGCTTGGTCGTAACCTGGGTTTGACACACTGTGCTGCTTCTATTATGCCACTGTTTCTGGAGTCTCTCAGTCTTTTCGCGTGTGTCAGCCTTCTAATGTAAGCATTGCAAGTCGCTATGTTTACAATAACCTGACCTGTCAGGTTATTAACCTGTCATATAACCTGTCATATACATTGTTATGTGGTCATGCAAACTGGAGAGTTGAACGTGTGACTTTAAAGAGTCAGGCATGCAGTTTCTTGGAAACGAGGGACAAAGCAAGGCATCTTCGAGGGCCCAACATAAAATATCCCACTGACTCCGTATCTCTCTTCAACCTCACCATTTATTTTAATGCGATTCGTCTACTGGGGACGAGGTTGATAAAGGTTGGCCACTCATAGCTGGACAACTTTTACTTCCTGAAGGCTAGGCAAAGGTTTCCACCACCCACAATTAACCAGCCTGTCTATAGTCCACTAATAATGAGCTATGAGCTATGATTCAAAGATGTTTGACCTACAAAAATACATCCTGTACAAAGCAAGTGCTGAAGTGTTGAATCTGTTGAACTTTTGGAAAAGGTTCAATAAATAAATAAAAAGACTGCACACACAACCAGAAGATGTCTTTTCAAATGTGTTTCTTGGTTGCAGACTGTTTTTTAACCTTTTTCTGCTCGATTCTGTGTTTTCTTAGTTGGAATCTTGTTCAATGATCGTTCAACCTCTGGGTTTTCAATACTTTTCTCTTGCATTTCTCTCCTCGCCCAATCCGACTGGCTGACTGAGTCATCCTTCCCCCTGATGTGTTTGTTTACCATCTTGGACTGCTGTGTATGTACTGTTTATGGAATGCGTAGGAATTGTCATATGTTTGTGAGGACTTATGCAAGAGGAAGCCACAAGTGTACTCACAAACACTCCTATCAAACCCTGAGTGTTCTCTTCTCCGGAGGGGTATTCCAAAAAAGGGAAGTTACTGAGACCTGTCAAACCAAAAAAATGAGCAACAAGCTCCAGAAAGTGTACTTGAAGCATAGCATGAGCAGAAACCATAGCAACAAATGCTCTGAACAAAATCTGCTACATACGAGGTTAATCGTATCCTATCCAAGAGAATCCAAAACTGAGTTTGTCCGGCATCAGAATCTGTTCCGTCTGATGGCCTGCATTCCTTCCCAGAAAACCCCTGTGACGAAGCATTTGTGTATTGCTTTGTGATCTTTCCCAACAAATTATTTACTTGTTTGCATGATGTCTTCACATTTTGTTTTTATCTGCTGCTGGGATCTTTTTGCTCCTATGGGGTTACAACTACAAATAGAATACAGGTGTTGTCAGGAAAAGCATGTCTAACTAAGCAATAAGACACAAAAGAGGGGTGGTATAATACCACAACAAGAAGGGCTGTTTTTCTGCGTGATTTACCTCAGAGTGTCTGGATACAGCACATACATAGCTGTGGTTTACTAGCAGATTGCCAACTGTAATGATTAACCGTTTTGACAAACCTGTGGTTCACGTACTACAGCTTTCAATCAATCCACATTCAGGGTTTGAACCACTCGGTTTATAACACAATGTATTATAAACATACAGTGTACACAAACAAAAACACACACACAGTCCTCTCTCCTTTGCTTTAAAGCACACAGAATGGTAGACTCCTCTGTGCATTGAGGCCTGCTATCTAAGAATAGCCCTTGAGGAGAAGTACTCTGCGGTAGTATTTGATCAAGTCTATGAAGGTCAAGTCCTCTTCCTAGTACACTGTTAGAGGAGAGGAAGACTCTGGATGGCCTCAGGGGAAAAGTTCAGCGACAGAGGGCAGATGAAGGGAGAGTTTGTATCAACGTGACTTTTTACCCACTTCACCGGAAATCAATCCAGTTAGCACATCGAGAATGAAAGCACAAAGATTATTGATCAAGGAGGCTACAGTTTTACGGGTCGCTATAGTTTTGCAGCTTTTACTTCAAGTGAAGGATTCCCACAATAGAAGCACTGAACTCCTCCTGACTTATCTAGCATTTCTCAAACCCCGGTCCACGGACCACTCCCTGTTCATGGAGGCATGCCTGCTGCTCCATGAAATGTCCCTCATTAAAAGTCCCACTGGTTGCATTTACTTTTCTTTGTAGAACCACAGTTATGTGCATAAACCACTGCGATGTCCACTGTTTAGCAGTTGGCAAAGACAGAGTACCTTCCGTTTCAACGTTTCACAAGTTTGACTCTAGCTTTTGAATGGTTTGAGCTATCGACAGTTACCACCCTTTACATAAAAGGTATAACTCTCAAGAACACTCATGTTACCAGTGTTCCTCTGTGATGCCTACCGCTTCGGAGAACACATCAATGACTGGCAAAATCGCAATTGAAATCGCAATTATTTTTTACCAACCTGTGTACCTAAATCCTTCAGACTTCAGTTTGATTTACCTGTTTGAAAGAAAATGTTTGTTATTTCAGTGTGTTTATTATAAATATCAGATTGTAGCAGGGAGTTTTCCTAGCCACCCTGTGTCAATTTCTTGTTGTAACTTGATGTTTGGGATTTGGGCTGGTATGTGACCCCTGTGAAAACTCCTGTAAAAAGCCATTAGCCATTATAAAATACATTTGATTTGATTGGTTAATTATTATAGGAGTAGCCTAAAGGCCAAATACACTTCAGTTCAATCACATAATTTTTCCAATAACACAAATTTGGGCTAAAATAGACAATGAAATTGCATCAGACCACGCAACAGTATGTTAAAATAATTTACCGTGATAAGATAGTAGATATCGGAGATTGTAAAGAAAACTTTTTGGTTAATAATATAATAATTGGACAATATTTGGGCAAGCAGTCCCCACAGGAATAAGGCCATGCTGGCACAAACACTTTAAGAAATGCTGCACTAGTCTAATGGAACGTCTCATACCAGCCAGAACTTGCTGTGTATCGACATGTACTGCTGTTGTCATATGGTACCAGTAGCTAACACTTTTGGCTGTCTCTGTCTTATTTCCTCGGCTTTTGTATGCTAGCATGTGCCCAGCCTGTTTTAAGTCAGCTTCATATCACTGCTAATCATCGGGAAAGGGGTTTTGAGGTGAGTTATGCAGCTATTTCCCGAATAGCCCGGTGTGCCCAATATCTGTTAAATAACTGTTAAAATAGCAGATGTCCATTTAAGGTGGTTACACATGCTGCTCTTCGATTACAGCCCCATTTACCTAAATAGCCCTTCTGTACCGTCTGTCTGTCTGCAACCGTCCAAATTGGAATTAATATTCGCCTGGCGAAGAACCCTGTCGGCTGGCTCGCACGCAAACGGACACACTCTGATTGTCGGTATTCCTACTCATGCTACAAACAGGTGACATTTCTTCTAGGAATGACTTTTCACGGGGGTGCGTATGTGACCGTGCTCTTGCTTACGTCTGCGCATGTTCGTGTGTGTGTGTGAACGTGCGAGCCCCTCATGCAGCCTCCGACTGACCTAATTACGGCGGCCAGCCGTAGATGCGATGCCCAGCTGGTGGGGCTGGAAGTGGCTAGGGAGTCGTGTGGAGCAGCATGGGGCACAAACGTGTCTCCTGCAGGAGGCCTCGGCATGGGGAGAGCAGCGAGGCTGAATGGCAGATACAGGCCAATTAGAGTCCTAGTGATACAGTACATTTACGTACGAAAACATACACATTATATGTAGACACACATACATATTTGTTTTTCTATCACTGGGACCAGAACATCTGAAATCGTTGCAGGAAAATGCTTAAAGAAAGAGGAGAGTTCTTGAAAGAGCAGTAGGTCAGAATTTAACCCACACTGTAGCTGAGTTTTAGACAGCTGGTCCACCCTTGGTCACAAGCTGTACCCTAACTTTACCTCAGTTACCCAAACCAATGTAGCATATCCCTAAACCTGACCAGTAATGCCTGAACCTAAAAGTAAACCCAATTCTAACACAAACCACAATTGTGAGTTTTAACCTTATCCGGTCCCCTAAACTGGAAATACACTTTTCCCTGGTAAAAACCAGTCCAAATACCTTGTGAGGACCAATTTGTTTTATTATCTGTGTGCTCACTGCTGGCCTCCTTGCAGATCAACACCCCCCCTGTATAGCTTAGCTACCAGCTGTTAAACAGCAGGGTTCATTCTATTTATCCTCATTCTATTTATATGAATTCGATCTCTCTTTTTGTCTCTGTCTAGGCTTGTTTACATTACATAAGTGAGAGAATAAAATGCATAATCATTTTGCATAATCATTTCCATAGTTTTTTAATTTACACTGGTATGTTCAAAATGTACCACACAGAATTGTTTATTGTATCGTTCATGGGAAAATCGCGTGATATGCGCATGCACTGCACAGAAACCTGATGCGGTTCCGACAGAACTGTCATCACACTTGCAAAACTTCGGGGGGCTGTGGCACACTACTTCGGAAGGTGGCATCTCAAGCTATCGACATCTGCAAGTTAACCAAACAAAATTATCTTGTGTCTCGATTCTCTTCGACGCACTTCAGAACATATAGCGTAATGTAAAGAAGTCCTATGTATCTCTGTCTCCCGCACACATCCACAAAAGCATTCACAACCCATCTGGTCATCTATGTCTAGGCGGACAGCCTCAGCAACAACACACTCTGAAGGGCTCCTTATTGCTCGCTCTAGTTCGTTTTCTGTCACCTATATGTTTTACCCCGGCTCTCAAACTAAATATGCCTCTGGAATGAGAACGATCGATTGGTCCAGAAAGGCCTGAAGTACTAACGGTGCAGTGTATTACTGGATCCAGAGATCACAGGGAGCACACTAATGCCGAACCACTGTGTGGGTGTGTGTGTGGGTTTGTGTGTGTGTGTGTGTATATATATATATATACATACACACACACACACACACACACGTGTATATGCGCGTGCATGCTTGTTTGTGTATCGTACGTTCACCAGTGTGTGTCACAAGTGGCTTTCTATCCTCTGATACCTGTAGCTAAGTATTCCCCACTGGTAAACAGTCCGCACAGATGATTGCGTTACACTACTACTGTAAACAGAGTGTAGCTAATGTTCTGTAGAGATTAAAGAGGCAGTCAGGGACAGAAGCGGGCGCTCCGGCACAAACGTTTGTGTTTTTCCTTTGTGTGGCTGTGTTGGCATCAAATGTGTGCCCCCTCGGGGGAACATTCCCTGGTCCTCACGGGCACACTGGTGAACACCAGGAGGCGGGGTTGACGGGGGGGCGCCAGCGGAAACAGCTGAAGTGGCCAGGGAGATATCGGCGACAGGGAAATTGTCAATCCCCCGATTCGATCGCGTCCAACGTTCAATTATTCATGTGGTACTGCTGCTGCGGCGCTCACGCACAGAGAGAGAGGAGACGGAGCGAGGGAAAGAAGGAATCATCGGAATTCCCTGGCCTGGCAGCGAGATTGAGATGGAATATGAATGTGCTCGCCGGCCCGGCAGGGCGTCTGTTTTATCCCCCAGTCATCAGCCCTTCATCCCACAGCGTTCGCTTTGCCTCTCTTGTTCATTAGCTTTGAGCTTTTTTCCCCCTTTCAGGATACCCTTTTTCGCTCTCTCCCATTCTCCTCCCTGTCTTTCCCCGGGTTACAAACTGACACAGTGTGCTGTTAGAGCTGTAATCACTCAAGGTGGAGCTGTGAAAAAAAAAAGTTACAAATAATAACGTGTTCACTTATTCTCTTTGTGTGTGCTACAGCCAAGGTGTGTTCTGATGCACTTCTGCTACAAGTGACCTTGAATGTGATCGCTCCAGACTGAGTGACCTTACACCATTCCCAATGTCCAGCTATCGGTGGTTGTTCGTGACAGACCTTGGGCCTACATTGAAGTCACCCCACCAAGCTGAGACTTTCACTACACATTAACCAGCCTTTAAGATTTCTATACATTAACTGGTCTTCACCTTTTATGCATTTACCATAATTTAAGACCTGCCTCTAAGAGGTCTGTAGATTAAATGACTTCTAGGTTTCTTTGTATTAACAAGCCTAAATCTATTTCTATATATTAACTAGCCTCTGCACTTTCTGTGCATGAACTAGCCTCTAAGATTTCTATACATTAACTAGGCTCTAGATTTGATATGAACTACTCACAATAACTACTATGTACTTTCCATAATAACTAGCCTTTATGTTTTCTATACATTACTAGCCTGTACCATAGGTTTTCTCATATACAATTTAAGACTTTTAGTTATTAACTAGCCTTTGTTTTCTCTGAAATATTATCTAGTCTCTATGGTGTTCCTGGACAAAGAAAATGAATCCTTACCTTTTTGCCGTCTTGGTCCTGATGAAACTGTCCAAATGTAATTAGTAAATACATTCTTCAATCTGTATTTGAATGCATTTTACTTGGATATCATCAGTAGAAAGTTCTGGTTCAAAGATGAATGGTTCAATATTATCATGTAAGATCACTTTAAATATTTATCCTTCACAATGACATGTTTTGGTGTTGTGTAATGTACATTTATTCAGTTAGCTAGCAGTACTCTACCGGGATAATGTTTAGAAAACCTTCTGAGGAGAGGGGGAGGGGCTGTGCTTCTTTTAACCCCATGGGTGGCAGGAAGTACCACAACACCAGAATCAATACACGCTGTGAGGTGTGCTGCTTGGTGCACAAAAACCACTCTCGCTCCTTCCACCCAATTATGTGTGAAACAAACCCCACTGCCATAGAATTCTCCCAGACATGATACACACCACCTGAGGTCCCCCAGGGTGAGGTGCTAGACTCTAACACCTCTATACATTAACTTACCTTGACTCTTAAGACTTCTATACATTAACTACAACTATTAATGAACACACACTTTTCTCTGGGTCTTAAACATGATTATGTCTACCATGCAGCTGCGACATCTCCTGTCAGCCTGTGCAGTCAATGCAGCAGCAGTTCAATGTCAGCTTTTTTCCTATTATGGAAATCACTGGTCTCTTCTGGTGGATGACCTGTTTCGGTGCGATATGATGGGTAACTGGTTCCCCTGGGAGAGAGAAGAAGAGGCCAAAAGTAAGAGAGAGAGTGCGATAGAGAGAGAGAGAGAGAGAGAGAGAGACAGAGAGAGGTGGGGAAGGAATCTGTTGCAGTGTCTCTATGAACAGTGTGCAGCTACAGCAGTCCTGGGCGTGCTCTCAGTATTGCAGAATGTCAGAATAAACCATTCCTCTTGTTAACCGCTGTGGTGCCGACCGACTCTCCAATCCTGTTCCACTTCTTGAATCTGATCTCCATATTTTCATTCTGTCTTGGAGCACAGTTCCCTTAAGAGAACTCTTCCCGAAAACTCTGCCAAACGACTCCAGAGTGGAGATCCTAATGCATTTTCCTCTTTCTCCCCGTGCTTTGATTTTAGATAATACAATAATATCTTGTCTAAGGTTTAGGGGCAGATTTATTTCATATCATCTTCATGACAAGTCTTGATTTACCTAATACATGTGATTTCATCGGTGGAACAAATCTCATTCTAGGCAATGGGGTTAAATATAACCAAAGTTGTCCTTGTGAGCAAGAAAACATTTATTTCCCTTCCTTTTTCTTCAGTTCACATCCTCCACATCCTCACATGTGTTTTCATTACATATTTGGGAAAATAACAATCTGACGTGCATAAATATTATGACTGTTAAATCAGTGGCAATATCAATGGCAGTTAATTCCGTTTCTGGCCAATTCTTTCTCTTGAGATGTTTGCTCACTTTAGTGAATTCGTTTTTAAGTTGAATTACTTTTTTCACTACCCAACGCTGCTTGAAGCCAAGTTCTCTTAGAGAGCTGTTTCTCGAAACTCCCCCTTTTAAATCAATCAACCGCTGAGATCCTAATGCACTTTCTTCACTGTCCACACGCACTAGACCCGCCCTTTCTTCCCATCTCCTGTCAAGCTTCCTGTTGATTTGCCTCACTGGGGCATTTCCCACAGCGTCACCGCTGACTGCCCTGAGAGTGCGGGGGTGCTAATGTTACGGGTGGCTCTCATCAATGATTCAGGGCAGACTGAGGTGTCTCTGCGGAAACCACCTCCGTCTGAGGTCACACGGGACTAGCTCTGCCATCTTTTAACCCAACGGGTATCTGACGGACCTGCTTGCTCCCCAGGGTCTGCTTTTAACATCTGGTCAAACCCATGGACTGGACTAGGTTGGCACTAAGAGCATCTGGCTTAGGTGACCTCGACATGTGGACCTGCAGTCTTTACTGAACAACAGTAACGCCTAATATTGCTGTCTGGTATTGCTATTGGGGAGTGACAGCGTTCAATTGGGTCAAACATGTCTGGAGCACAGCACCAACATCAGCCTCTGTCCCTATTAGCATGAGATGTCTTTCAGATGATTTCGCTCAGTGGAGTTGTGCCTCTTAAGAAAGGATGTTGAATCGTACAACAAGGCAATTGACAAAGAATGAGTACGCATTCAAGGCCAGTTGTGTTTCTTTAAGTCTACTTTTGGGTTGGAATAGAAAGCTACTGAATCTTCCTCTCGTCCTCATTCATTTTCTTTCTTTCATTTTCTCTCTTAGTCTCTTTCTGGGTCTCCATCTCTCTATCTCCATATCTTTCGCTTTCTCTTAACTTCTCTCTGCTCTGCTTTACTTTGCCTGTGTGGTGAATGTGGATCCACGTGGATTCTGGTCTTCCCTGTGAGTGGGCTCATTATCACAGCCTGCATGCAACCAGGAAGGCTCCGCTGCTTGTTAAATGCCATGAGCTCCGCTCCAGCTGCCTTCTGGGACTGCCTCTCCACGGGAGAGGACCAGAACAAGGAAAGAGAGAACAGAGGAGGAAAAAGGAGGAGGGAGAGGGCTTCTCTCTCTTCTCATGAAATGGCTAGCCTCGGCTGGATTCTCGAGTTTCAGGCTTCAGCTGTTGGTACAACGATCCTCTTTAGATATGTTACAAGAGTGGGGTGTTGCCTGCACGTTGCACTGGCTGGGATAGCACACTGTCTGCACACTGACGTAAATACAAAATATGGTACATTAGATGAGGGTCTAGAGAAAAAGGAAGCGTGGCTGGGGTTCCTCATTTGCCTCATTTGCCTTTATGTCTCGTGAACAGGACCTTAGTTTTAGTGAACAATGTTATGCAAGATGCCCTGGTCAAAAGGGGCCTGACTCTTCCTCTGCACTGAAGAACTCTGTTTCCCAGAGAGGTGCCATCGGGGACAGGTTAGGAATTAGCACGCATTAAAATAGGTGCTATGTTTTGTTTTCCGTTTCTGATGAAAAGTGCTATCTTTATGAGAGGAATATGTAGCTCTTGTGTGTCATCATCTTTGTCATCAACATGTCTATCCTTGCCTATTGTAGGTACAGTAGCCCACCTTTGTGAAGAGAAGAAAACAACATTCCAAGTTCTTCCAAGGTCAGTGCTCAACACCCATAGAAAATGTTTGGTGAACCAGTATTTTCCAGGATGTTTCTTTCATAACTTTTTTCTCCTTCTTTCTCTTTGGTTAACTGAGACCCATCAGCTTGTTAAACAATGATTTCCGAACATTTTTCTACTAGAAGGTTGTATAACTTCCACTGTGAAGTACTCATGGTAATCTCTAGTCTGAGAGGTAACCAATGTACACTACTGTTCAAAAGTTTGGGGTTTCACTTAGACATTTCTAGAAAGCCAGAATCCTGGAGTCGCCTCTTCACTGTTGACGTAGAGACAGGGGTTTTGCAGGTATTATTTAACAAAGCTGCCAGTTGAGGACCTGTGAGGCATCTGTTTCTCAAACTAGACATTCTAATGTATTTGTCCTCTTGCTCAGTTGTGCACCGGGGCCTCCCACTGCTCTTTCTGTTCTGGTTAGAGACACTTTGCAGTCCTGTGAAGGGAGATCTCCAGTTCCTTGACAGTTTCTCACATGGAATAGTCTTCATTTCTCAGAACAAGAATAGAATAAACTGTGTTTCAGAAGAAAGTTATTTGTGTCTGGCCATTTTGAGCCTGTAATCGAACCACCATACGCTGATGCTGACGATACTGAACTAGTCTAAAGAAGGCCAGTTTTATTGCTTCTTTAATCAGCACATCAGTTTTCAGCTGTGCTAACATTGCCGTAAAAGGCTTTTCTATTGATCAATTAGCCTTTTAAAATGATGAACTTTAAATAGCTAATACAATGTAACACATTGGAACCATAGACTGTATAAATAATGGACGACGCCCTTTCGCTCTTTTCCATTGGTGAAAAATGAAGCCACCAGTGTCCTGATACGGCGCTGACATCTTGGACTTGCGTCTGCGCAGATAGCGATCTTGGGACCAGTTCTGCGCAGTAGTTATGCGCAGTAGCGAGAAGGAAGTAAAGCCGTAAAGCCGCGAAATCAACGGCCCCACCCCTGTGCCCCGCCCTCACTCTCCCTCGCAGAATGCGCATACCGTAATCAATCGCAAGTCCAAGTACAGTACAACCTTTGCTTGTTAAACCTAGACGATATGTTATAGCCTAACTTACATCATGTTTAACCTTAATTTAGAATAGGCCTAATACAAAAATAATTGGTAACTTCTAGCTGACGATCACCTGCTAGCTATTAACATGGCTATTAACGAGGCTTGTTGTCTTTTAGCTAACGTTAGCTAGCCCATTACATTTATTTACTAATTAAATAGCTTATAAATTTAACTTACCGAAAAAAATTCTAAGATCGATTGGAAATGCCAGATCGGTTAGCACAATGTACTGCAGAACAACCCATTATGTCCATGTGAAATTATATCAATTTTAGAAATTTAGAGATTAAATGTAAAGTTCCAATCTCCTCAGTCCTCCGAAGATTCAGTGGCTCCTCGGCTCAGATAGCTGTCAATCACAGCTGTGAATCACGACGTCACACCACCGTTTATAGAGCATTAAATAACTAACTAAAAACAAACTTATTTTAAAAACAAACTCTTGAATTTACATTAGCGTGATACAAACTACAGTAAATGACAGAAACCAGCTTCGGAAAAAAGATATTTGAAGGGTAATTTAATTGTTTAGTTGGTCTCGCGTCCCATTGAATAACATGGGGAGGGCGGGGTTTATGACCTATACTGGGACCACTCACCAGGGGGCGATCGAGACGTTTTGGCTTCACTTTTCAGGGCTTGTGCGGCACGCTTGATTGGAACACAGGAAGGATGGTTGCTGATAATAGGCCTCTGTATGCCGATGTAGATATTCCATACAAAATCTGACATTTCCAGCTACAACAGTCATTTATAACATTAACAATGTCTACACTGTCCAATCAATTTTATGTTTTTATAATGGACCAAAAAAATGCTTTTCTTTCAAAAACAAGGACATTTCTAAGTGACCCCAAACTTTTGAACGGTAGTGTGTATGTATATATATATATACAGGACAGAGTGGGCCCCTAGAAAATTGTGCTTGCCCAGCAAAATGTGCCATAATGCAACTCAGAATATGTAACATTAGTAGGACATTTAAATGCTACAGTGAGGCCTCTGTTTTAATGTCATGTCAGTGAAAAATACAATGAGCATCACAGCTTACCTTTACGGTTGAGGGGAGTGACTTATGGATCTGTAATAATTCATAAATATTTGACGTTCATTGCTTTAAAATACTCTTATGTAATCTGGTCTCGATCAGGTCACGTCATCCAGTTACATATGTGGCATTTCACGAATGTATTTTGTACAAATCAGCTTCTTAGATCAGTCATTTAAATCTTTTAAGGAAACGTCTGCTGGTTACAGTCAATAACACCTGTTGGCCCGAAGAGATTTCAAATGACCATTTCACAAATCCTCAGTCGTACTCTGGAAACGTACTACGCCGGCCTACAGCTTAGCAGCATTACACTAGCAGGGAATTAGTGAGCGTAGTAAGCGGCTGACCTCCCGGTGATTAGAATGTCACGGCCGGTCCGCTATCGACCAGTGTCTTGTTGTGATGTCGACTAAGTGGCCGGCTATAAGCTAAGGCTATAGTAGTGGCTCACCCGCCCTCCTCTCAGGCCCATGGGTCCTGCTGTTGCAGTGACGGAATAGTGGAGGCTCGTCCCTTGTCCATGTCCAGTCTGATTTATTCTGAAGTCTGTCCTTAGGCCACTCAGCCAATTCCACTTATTTCATCTGGTTCAGTAGTAGCACACCTGCTACAGCTAATCACATGCTTGATTTGTTGGCTAGTGAATTGAGTGTGTAGCATGTCCTGGGCCTAAAACACATTTATATGGAGAGTGAAAAGTAGAAGAGTATTTACAGTGTTTGTTAGAGAGTGGCCAATAGTACCATGTCAACATTTTAGTATTACTGTTGGTTTAACCAGCTTATTTTAGGTTGCACTCAATATTACTTTGAGGTTTCATGTTTTTTCCTTCTTTGGCTTGTCCCTGTTGTTTTTTCTAGTAGTTTGACTTACTTTATTTACAGTTGCAGTTCTAGTATCGTATATCTATGCTTGGTCCTCAATTCGTCATGTCTTTTAATATCTCCATTGGTTTCACCTATTTTTCCTCCCACACCTGTTTGTAGTTAATTCTATTCAGCATTCCGTTTCTTTGTGAGGTATTTTCTGTATGTGCAACTTTTTCTTGTCATTTTCTTGTCATTTCTTTTTACCATTGTACCAGACCTTTGCTTTTCAGTTAGTGTTTTGACCTCGTATCTGCCAAAGTCCTTTTGTGCCTTTGCTCCTGCCGATTCTGACCTTCCCGTGTATTGACCGTTTGCTTGTCCTATGTTTTCTGGTCTTTGGATTTAGGATTGCGTTTTTCACTCCCTTTGTCCGTGTGTTCATGACGGTTAGAGGCTGGTCTCATAGACGTAGGATAACGTCCATACATTTGGGACACTATATTCAAATGGCCACTAGGGTCAGTGGTGACAGCATTTCCTGTTAAATAGAATCGCAATAGGATGTTGTAAATGGCATGTTGGTGGGGCAGAAACACTGCCATTTCCGTCTCCAATGGTTGCAAGTTTAAATTAATGGAGTGGAAACTTTGTTTAACATTGTTTTCTGACCTTAACCCTAACCGTAATTTATAACATATCTTGCTTTTTTCTAAAAGGCATGACATGTTTTAGGAGTACTAGTGACATGACATACAAAACTTTTAATGTATTAAACCTTTTAGTGGCGCAGTGTAATGCACGCTGAACATTATGTAATGTGATGCTGATCCAGCTTCCACAGATTCACGTATGCTATGTTACACTTACTCCTGAGACCAGGTTGAGTATCCATTGTGCCTACTCCAGCATGGTTTACCAGCTCAATGTACTTTTCTGACACTTCAGAAGTAAGCCTCACATGTATCCAGTCTACTCCTATGTGTTTTCAATGGAAGGGTGAAAGGATGCAAGTAAAGGAAGCAGGCATGCTGTTCTCTAAGGGAGCGGCCCCACCATGTTAGTTTATTAATAGGCTCTTGACCTTGTGAAAAGGCAGTGCATCATGGGAGAATGAGTCTCTGGGTCACTGGGGCGCCGTGTTCATGTTCTCTTTGAACTAATGAAGGTATTTCTCATGAGAGCCAGTCAGAATTTATATATATTACTGTCAGGGACTTCATATCTCATCTCGCCCCCAGGCTTTCTGTTAGCTAACGTCAATACACCCTCTGCTCACAAAATGGACAATGTAACGCATGCCCTTGGGAGGCCTGTGTAAATGGTCTTCCAAACAGACCCACTCTGCCTTCCTGTTTTCCCTCAGGATAACCAGCTAACTATTTTCATGATGTGTGAACATAACCGCTCCCCAAGCCAAGCATAATGGTGCTGGCTGGCTCACGGGGGTTAATAAGAACCACATTTCTCCAAAAGACACTGCGTGGAATGTGGCTGGTTTTCTGAGATGTTACGCCATCTGATGTGTGGGCGATAACCGGCGATAATAACTGAGTCAGCTCGATGCTGTAGCTGTCAAAGTGCAGGACCGTCTGCGGGCTCGAGTCCAGTGTAAATGCTACATAATGCACGTGACGGGAGAGGGTGGCACAACTCCGTAATATGACACAGAACTAGATAGTCTACCGCACAGCTGGTGCTTTTTGTGGATTTGGCTCGGATTGCATTGCACCCAGGCTGCTGGAATGGGTTGAAATGACAATGCGTTTTCTTTTGACAGGCTCACTGCGGACCATGCGCCACGCACACACAAGCACACGCACAGGCTCACGCACGCAGGCACAGAGGCAGGCACGCAGAGACCCAACAAAAAAAAGCTTTTAGTTCTTCCCAGCACCTCTTTGACTTTGGGTCAAAGTTAAGGGATTTCACTTATCCTGCACCAATGTCTTTCTCCTACCCCATATGACGAAATTAAATATGATTTAATCAGCAATAACTCTCTCTGCTCTTTCTGTCTCTTACGCACACACACACACACACACACACACACACACACAGTCTCTCATCTACAGCTTTTGCTGCATACCATCAATTCCAGGCAGGAATACAAGTTAAACTCTTATGTATCACAATTTTATTACAAAAATTAGATCTTTTTAATATATTTCAGTGTTGCCATGCTTGGAGCATATAACAATACAGTAGAAAACCACCTGGTCCCCAGAAAGGATAGTAAAGCAGATGTTGAAGACGCTGTGGCAGCATTCTGTCAGTCACTCATGCTGTTACTATACAGATAATGTAACATTCCGAACACAGAAAGTACAAACACCTGCCCAAACACGTCATCATGTCCGTTAACAAACCTCAAGTAAATTACATTTATCAGAAGAATAACAATAAACTCTCCCACCCTCCCCAAAAAGGAATTAAAAAACAAACGACACATTGAATCCGCAACTTAACACGTATACTGAATATTTGCACCAGCCCAAGGCACCCAGGCTTCGTAGCATGTTGGCAATTAATGACATTCGTTTACAGGAAACACTTTGAAGCGAACGACAATTACAAATGATTTTAAAGTCCCGACTGTGCAGTGTCCTTCAACGTACCGTCGGCGTCCTCACTCTGCATGGCTCTCTCGTCATTCACAGTGCAAGTTCCGGAGGAGTGGCTGAGGGTGGGGGATTGGGAGGATGCTGTATCGAATGTCCACCATAATTCCACGGCGTCAAATAGTGACAAGACATGGACGGACAGCTTGAGTTCCGATCTGAAGGGAGACAAGAGGATTGCTCCCTAGATTCCGCACTGTTCTGTGAATGGTCCAACAAAAGGCGTAGATTGCCCAGCTGCCGGTCCGATACAAAATAAGCTAATCAAAAAAGCTCAAGTGCGCTTGCGACAAAACTCCAATCGAAAAACGACAAACTGATACCAACACTGTCCAACTGAGGTTTCCAAGACGAATTATATTTTTTTCAAGACCAAAAAACGTTGTTTCGCACATAAATATCTAATAGAAATCCCAAATTTAAGCTTACCAATAAATAAATACCAAATTGTCTGTAATGAACGTCAAAATGAAGACAAGAACGACTGAAGCTCAGAAGAAATACAGATAGGTTATCTCGAATTGGCATTGGTTTCATGGCGAAATGCAGTTCAGTGTTCAGTTGAGAGAACGGCACGGCTCGAATGTCCACTTGGTAGCTCCACCGAATATTTCTATGTTGGACTCCGACCAAGAGAAGACGTTGCCAGCTTGCGCTTTACTATTGCAGGTTGCCAGGTTATAAATATCCCCGATGGAAAGCTTCCTATCCCACATGTTGAGATTTGCAAGTTCACCCACATATGCTTGTGTGGCGTCGAAACCTCCCCCTAGTGTGTCCTGTGGAGCAAAAGATGACATGTTCAAGGTTAGTGGCGCGAATTCTGAGTACGCACTCAACCTTAGTACCTTTGGCCATTCGGGTAAAAAGCTAATCGTTCTATACTGTATTAAGAAGAGATTCAGTTGTTGGGATACATGTGACATATTCCCTGGTAATCTGCTGATTTCTTTAAAAAACGTTCTAAAAAGTCAACCACTCCCAAGTGAAGGTTTCCTGCAAACAAATCAAAAATGTAACCTTTTACGCAGGGCCTTTCTTTAGCCATTTCTTCAGATATTTATTATTTAACTTAATGTGTAATTGCCGTTGATCTCCCATTCTTCAATCTAAAGTGGATTCGGCTGGGAGGGTGGGGGGGTTATCTACGATATACAGCTTAAGGGCCTTCATTATATGGCTACGCTCATTGACCATCTCGTTAAGGTCTCTCAACAACACATTACATTAATATTCCTTCCTTTGATCATTAGAGAGAACGTGCATTAATATTTTCATCACTGGTGAATATAATTATTTTTTCCTACCGTTTATCTCAGTCATTTATAATCATTAGCATACCATTTATAAAGTTAGTTATTAAGTGAACCCCTTTACCTGCTCTTGTCCCAATACGAGAACCCCCTGCGGCTTGATGGGGTGGTATGGCGCTAGATTCTCTCCGCTGCCTCGCAACACTCCGTCCTGGAACGCCTCCCATACGCCATCGCGTGTGGTCCAGGTGATGCAGATGTGATGCCATTTCCCGTCGTTGATGATGAACGGCAACTTGGCTACCTGTAGCAATTAATAAGCACATTTTTATATATAATATGGTTGGCATTTGGAAAGATTGATTGCTAACAAGTTAATGGCTTATAATTTATAGTTTTATTTCTCATTATGAAGATGCTTGTAACGCTTCCATTACTTTCCCAGGCTGTGCCTAATGGAAGCGTAATTTGCTAGCACCCCAGATTAGCATAGTACACTGTACATTTGTCTTGACCTCAAAATGTGTTAGCATTTTGTCATCAGAGATCTTACCTTATCATTGATTAGTATCTCCATCGGGTTATTTCCCCATTCAATCAGCACCAGTTCGTTGGCCTGTCCTGGGACAGCGTATGAGAAAGGTGTGCCCACCCCAGGCGACGCGTTAGATTTAATCCACAGACACACGGTGAAGGCGTACATCTCCGGCAGGGTTCTCTTGGCTTTTGCGTACATGTAGTTGGTTCTCAACGGGAAGGTCAGCTGGAATTTGTCCAGTGGTCTGTTTTCTTTCCCACCTGCGGATGGAACATCTTTGTTTATGTTTCAGAGGTTTATATAAGTACGCTAAAACGCTTGTTGTGAGTTACGCCATAGTGTTTATTTATGGATGTAATCGTTTTTTCATGTGTGTAGGGTTTTTGCTCCTAACCCAATAGGGACGTTCGATCCCAAAGTAATGGTTTTTATTATAATTTTTTTGTTGTTGAGAGATTTATATCACTGCGGTATGATGTAACCACGTGAGTACGACAGACAGGGAATAGTTCACCCCCCCCCCCCACTCCCACACACACGCACACTCACGCGCACACACTCCTTAAGCCTTCTCCAACCACTTTCCTCTTTTGCTGTCTGTAATGTGCAGAACTACACCTTGATCGATGTTACTACATGCGCCTGTCCATCTCCAGTGCTGCGCGCGCTGTATCCAGCACTGCGTACATCGTTAAAACCCGCTTGTTAAGATTCTCCCCCTCCATGTCCCCTAAAAAGCAAACGACTCATGTTCACCGCTATAGGTAATAAAGCGATCATTGCCTCTCGCTCCCTGCAACGTGAATTATTATCCCAACGTGGAATCACTGTGTTAATATGGATTGAGATATGCAGAGCAATGCAGCTCCACCATCCCTCTTGCTAAACGCACTGTGCTGATCGCTGCGCTGCGGCACAGTCCGTATGGAAAAGCTGTTGGATAGATAGGGAGCGGGTTTAAAGTGTTTCCTCGTTTGATTTGGGCTTATCCATAGAGTGAATCAGTTTATGTTTTCTTTTTTAGAAACAGGTCTTCGATTAATGTCAACCTCGAAAACGAAAGACAATTTAATCGCGGCTGGATTATTCCGATGCCCTTGTTGTGTGTTATTAAAAAACGGTTTTGCCCAATTATATGCAAGGTATTTGAATCGTATCTAGCTGCATTACCACAACATCAATATGTATTTGGGACTGAGGTATTTTGCCCCCGAGATCACTCACCTTTCTCTAGGTCGGTTATCCTGTGATGCATGGAGGTCAGTGTGGACTCCACTCGGTTTCGCTGGTCCGTGTCATTCTTCTGACCCGGCTTAGTCTCCTCAAGGGTGTTGACCCGGGACAGCACCTGCTTCTCCATATCATCGATCTTGTTCTGAAGCAGGTCTTTCAGACTATTCGCCTGGGCGGTACCGTTGTTTCGGCTGTATTGCTGTATAACATGACAGGGACGGGAGCGTTAAAATAACATAGTATTGGTTTAAATAAACAAATCACCTGCCAGGTGGGATTCGTCGTGACTTAACCCGCTAAGCTTGTTTACGGAGGGCTTATTGCCTCAGCAATTAGTGACTAAATTGGTCCGAAGATGAAGCGTCTGTCCTAATCATGAGTGTGGTGCTACTTTATTTAGTGCTTGCGGGTTTGAAAAGCTTTAAATAGGTCCTTAACATTAGTGATTGGACTGGAACCCCCTATGGAAAGTAATTAAATCACAGAGTGAGCATCACAACTAACCTGACAGCCATGCATGTATGTATTTGATTTGATTGCTTTAAAGGAAGGCATTCCATATTGCTAAGTAAAAACAGGGAGGTCAATCCCCGATTGCCTACCTCGAGATTCTCCAACCTCTGTTTGAGAGTCTGTAAAGTCTGCCCTAGTTGAGCGAGAGTGTCTTGTGGACCCCTCGATACGTCCCCCATAGTGTTTTTGGCACCTGGTCCTATCCTCCGACCCCCAGCTCCGGCCTCGGGTAGACTCTGGCTCTCACACCTGCTCAACTTCGACGTTAGTTCCCTGATTGTCTCCTTTTGGTTCATAATGGTCTCTTTTTGCTGTAACACGGTCTCTCTCAACTGCATTACGGTGGTCTTCAGGTCCTCCGCCGGACCGCTGTTCTGCATGGTAGCCGCACACAAGTCCATATCCTTGGGCACAGACGTGCAAATAAACTGGGTCTGTACGAAATCTTGCGTTGACCCCTCCAGAACTAAGACAAAAAGTAGAAAAAGTTGCCAAGAGTGCCCTTCCATGGTTCCAGGTGTATTTTTTCGGCGTACGTGGTGTTGCAGCGTACGTGTGTTGTTGGTTGTTTCAGCACCACGGAGCTGTCCCCTGTAGCTTTGAGATGTCAGCTCTGCTTGTGCTAGTTTATATAGCCACAGACGGGATGAGCGCAACGCTGAGGCAGGTTCACTGCCTCACAGTGGGGAGGAAGGAGGTTGTGCTGCTTAATCACGTCCAGCCTCTTATTTAAGGTGGCTCACGACGATAGTACAGTCTATATGCCATTGTATCCTAAAGATAAGCACTGCTACTGAACGTAAATTGCATTATGGACTTTATATGGCCTGCAGTTCAGGTATTGTATAGAATAATATAGAAATAGTTTATAACAAGTCTTATTTTCCCTAATAGCTTTTTGTGTAGGTGGCAGGTAGTCTTGTGTGAGGCATATAGACTACTATAGGCAAATAGTTTGCTTTACATTCTAATGTTGAACTTGCATTTAAATCCACTTTTCATTTATACTTTTTCACGATTTAGTAGTGTAAATGTTGTGATTGATTTTGTGCGTGGTCATTTATTCCCTTAGGTAACTGAAGGGTGTTGCACGTGAAGCTCATTTTGACATCTCTAGAGTTCCACCTTAAAGGAAGCCTCTCCCCACTGAGGATATTCGCAGTGTTCCTTTCTCTGCCTATCCCGCGGAGAATCATCTATCTCTCTCTCCCTCTGTACTAATGTGGACAGTCACGCTAAATCCAGTGTCTTAGACTCGTTGGCTATTGTCCTTAATTTCCTCAAAAAAGAGACAATAAAATAAAATACAAATATTTTTTGATGCAATTTCGATGCATTGTCGTTTTTTCCTTCGCACGTTAGTCATACAATCTATGCGTTAATCAAACAAACTACCCATGCATTACTTGTGCCATTCGAAAAATTTTGCCTTAGGCTATTAGCAGCCATTTCACTTGTCCAAACTTTATAATTTCTGCAAATCCAAACAAGAACCTAAGCTATTCCATAAAGAAATAATAAATTATTACACATTTTATAAAATAGAATTAGAATATAGACTTCTGTAGTCTATTTCATCACCCAATTCGACGCCCAACAGGAAAACGTAAGGCAAAGCAAATGCATAAATCATTAATGCTTCATATGCTTAGCAAATAGATAATTATTCAGTGCTCGAATCCGTGTACATTTTCAAATAAGAGCTCATACAGTATTTCCTCCGCATGCTGACTCAAACGAAAAATAAGAGGTGAACTACCGCTCCTTAGACTCTCACCATCCGAGGGGCGCTAAAGGGATATGGAATTGATTCAAATAATTAATTTAACAGGTTGTTGCGTAACAATCCCAGAGGCTATCACATTAATATTTAGTAGACATAAAGTGAGTGAAAACGCGCCGAGGTCCGCTAGAATTATGTCGTTGGATATATTTGATCTCCTTTCTTTTGAGCGATGGCGATATGTTTCTCCGTCTCATAACTGAGCGGTTGCGTGGTTGGGAAACAGATTTGAATAGTGCGTTTTTTAACCAAATGATTTTAAGCTACTTCACGTTAATGTAGCTCTTTCACTCTTTGAGCAGTTTCGGGACTAGAATCGTACGTATGTTCTCGCCTACTGAATAGGCCCTTGTGTGAACTTGGTAAATACAGACTTTAACTTAAAGTAAACTTAACGTTATTTTATCCACATTGAATAAAACTGTTTCATACTCTTTGACAAATAATGTCTTTAGAACAAAAAAAGGATAAATTGATCCATCGTTTGTGTTAATTTGTTTAATTATTGATCGCGCGCGTTGTAATCAGCAATGTGCCAAGCCATTGGCGAAGAAAAGTCAAAAATAACAAATGGTTAATGGCCAAGTCTAATTGCGAGCCTGAAAAAGAGCCCGTGTTGCAAATCCCCCTTATCTCAGCACATGCAGAATAACAAGGAGTTTTGTCTACGTTTCCGAATTGCACACTATTCCCCACGCAGTGCGCTAACGTTGACTAGGCACCGCTCGGGTAGGTCACTGGTCAAAAGTAGTGCACTATATAAGAAGAAGGCTGCCGTTTGGCCCCCCTTTATTTTCCTGTTTTGCCATTAGGGCGCACTCAGTATGAACGTAGCTCATCGCCTTACTGTTCATTATCTATCGCCTATGCTCAGCAGGCAATAACATAGCGTTTCACCATATGGGAGCAAATTAGCCAATGTCCTATGCATTAGATTTACAGTACTGTAAGTATTAAGGTGAACTCTGACCCTACTGGGACGTCACACAATCCTACTGGGAAACCACAGTCGGTCCAGCAGCTTGCGTCTAAGATATATATTCATATTTATCCTTCATATTCACTCCATAAAAATGAGCAGCACCATATGCTCGGCCAAACGAGTTCTCTTCTCAATTCGATATCTCTCCATATGTCTGCCACGTTTCCTAATTTTTTTGAGACAAGCGAAATTGCATAAACAATCATCAATGTTGTAAGTGTGCGCTGAGGATTTTCAATTCGTATTTACGAATTAGTTATATTGAAACTCCTGGGACAATTGTATTGGAACTTCTGGTGCAGTGGATCTCTTCTGCTTGACACCTCTCCACATTTGTGCCATGTAATACCCGTGAGATGTTTGAAGTTGTGACGATTTGTGGATGGCTGCCCTAATATGTTTTTTTTTTTTTTTCTCTATTCCGTTTCTACTTAATCGTACCCCAATTCAATTGAAAAAGTTTGCATTTACTCTCCGTGGTCTTGTTGGAGCCTGTCAGGTCCAACCAAAGCAAAACACAACACAATTTTCACCAACAAAACTGTTCACAAAATGCCCATCCAGCAGGGTTTTGTGCAAAGTCAGTTTAGCTGCTGTGTGTGCTAGCTCAGCCCAGTGGCTGATATAGTTGGGCCGGACTCAGCCAACAGAGGTCGGACTCAGCCAACAGAGGTCGGAACCAAACAGCACCCTATTCCCTAGGTAGTGCGCTACTTTGGTCCGGTGCTATGGACTCTGGACAAAAGTTCCATTTAGGACGCCCCTGTGATGTAGCTGGGCTGGTTCGAGCCAGCGGGAGAATGGGCTGTGATCGGTAATAATCAGTGTCCCAGTGCCCTACTGAATAATGCAAGGCCTTTATAATAGAAGCTGGTGTCTAATGGCAGAGATAGATCAGGACTATTCCACGCTCTACCACCGCACCACCACGATCCGCATATGTACCGGCCTGGAGGAGGAGGAGGAGGGGGCGGCGGACGAGCACAAACAAAATCACGACCGTGGCGAACTCCCGAACTGTTCTCTGTTCCCTACATTCTCTTCTGAGACAGTGAATGGGGTCCCATTTTTTGGTACATACCCTATATCTGAATGTGCTTTGTATTCTGTATGTATGTAGTGTAAAGTGAACCGTAAAATAGAGAAGGATGGATCCCATTTTTTGCAACGTTAGGAGCCGGCGACAGCGTAGGCAAACTGTGGCCATTGGGGAGCTGTCTTCCTGCCTGCCGGCCTGTCTGTCTGTCAGTCTGATTGGACACAATGTGGGTGGTTTTCCGTGGGGAGTATGGCTGGGGAAATGGAGACAGGGATAGTTTGAAACACACAGGAACACCCACGCTTACACCCACTGGACGGGGTGAACCAGACACTGTGTATGAATCTGTCAACAGATCAGTGTCCGACCCGTTATTTCCCTGAGGGGAAACCTGTGCGTAGGGGCATGTGCCACATATAGCTCTCAGACAAGCACGGTGATCAACTTTAAGATAAGGTTCTCCCATAACTCGCCATTAGTTTACTTGCAGGAATATGCAATCCACAGCCGACACATTTCTAATGGTGATGAAGCTAACAAGACTACTCATGAAGCGTTGAGCTATCCCTTTACGTTGATGTTGGGATGAAATATGACGTGGAAAAATAAACGAGTCCACTGCTGTTAATGAAACCCAAGAGGGTTTACCAAGCGCTGTGTGTTCTGCAAAAACAGGAAGCCCACTTCATACTTCATGATTCCTGTCAGTCTGCGCACCAGTGATATCAGACCATCCAGATCGTCCAAAATAAAATAATTTCATCCGAAACAATCCTCCCAAACCTCCTGATGCAACCCTTCACCCGCAGCAAGTGTGTGGTGGAAACGTGTGTAGTATGTGTGTTTATTATGTGTAATGTGTAGTCAGAAACATACTCAGATGGGGTTGCAGATTTGGCCATATCCTGACGGCAAATTAGGTTACTTTTTCACTTGGCCTCTAGCAGCCATATATTGTTTGGTAGCGAGCCACGTGTTAACTGTCGTTGGCTCAGAAGCCAGATGTGTGAGCCAGTATAACTGGGTGATTGTTAGCCTCTCTCTCTGCAGGTTAAGCCATACAATGTTAGCTGGTATCCCAAATGTTTTTTGTCCTTGTTCAAAAGTAGTGCACTACATAGGGAATAGGTGTGGTTTGGGATGTACCTTAGCCGCTCGCGCCCTCTCTCTCTCTCTCTCTCTTCCTCTTTCTCTGCATTCATGGCTTTAGCACTGTAATCACAGGGAGTGGAAGAAAAGACGAAACTTGTCTTCGGTTGCTCTAGTAACTCTAATAAGATCAACAGCTGTTTGGGGGTGGGAGAAAGAAAGGTTTTGACGCCACAATCGCTCCAGCATTAGCCAAATGCTGTTCTTTAAAGGTTAGGTTCAGGATTTTCCCGAAAATCATTTGACATTCTGGATACCGTGTTTTTGCCCCTGTAACCGGTGTTAGGCATTTCGATGTAGTTTTTAGAGTGAATGCTAATTAGTATTTGCATAATTACAAGATGTACACTCCTAGTCAATGCCCTAATGCTAATTGGCAACTTCCTTCCAACTGAATGCTGAGACATAGAAATGGCATCCATTTACGTCTGGGGAAGTAAATAAATTGCTTCATTACCAAAATACTGAACTATCCCTTTAAGGTTTTAGATCAAAGACTCAATGCGCTCAAGGTTACAATGTCTCAGAGTAGATCAGTGAGCATACGGAGGATGAACCATCTTAAATAATATATTGTGAAGTTCTCTGAATGCCTTTTATGTTCTTAGAGATGCATGGTATTCTACTCACATTGGCACACCATGCATGAGCTCTGTAGATGGAAATTCACCAGGCCCTTTGACACTGTACAAACTCATTGCATGTCATTTATGTGTGTCAGACCTGCAACTGCATGAGATTCCAAGGGGATAGCACCACATAATCATAAACGATTTGCTTGCTAGTGGCAGAGCACTTTACAGCAACATAGCACAAGGTGTTATAGAGTAAAGTAGAAAATAGTGTTGTGTGCCATTAGATTAAGAACATATTTAACATAAACGTTTAACTGTTTCGACATTGCTGGGACCCTCTAAGGCAGGTTATGGAACAATAAACTGCTCAGTGACATTGACCGAATGAGGAGAGTCAGGGTCCGCGGGGGGAGCAGGTGTGTTTTAGGAGTCCATAATGGTGCAACAATAAGACACGGTAAACCATGAAGGTATAGGACACACGAAAGAGTAACAGAGACACCACCTCAGATCCTCTTTTCTCAATGACGTAAAACTGTGCCGGCATCCACTGGTGAACCATAAATCTTCGCTCTCAACGCCATTCTCCGGGGATGAGAATGTGGGAACCATGGCCGTTGGCATCAGCTCTTTTTCCCTCTATGTGGATTTTAATCTCATTATTAAGGACTTCTTCAATTATAAGCAGCCTTCCGACTCTCAGGCAGCCAGGTATCTCCTCACTGGAGGGAGGATGGAACCCAGAGCAGTTGTCGAGGTAGCCCGCCCTTTCCTGTTTTGAAGTGTCTTATGGGGACTTGGCCTGTTACAAATTGGTTTTCGGGGACTTGGCTGACTCTGACAACAACGTGGTTTCCAAGGACTCAGTGGGCTTATTCCATTGTGTCTATATAACGAGAAATGAGAAATTACCCAAGCACTGTTAATTAAAGTGGGACCGTATTCTCCATCATGTCATCACGGAGGTTTGATATTCTTCAGGTTCAGGCTCTGTTTACAGACCCCGAATGTCTACATCTTACTCCAATTCTGTGTGGTTTATGTAAAAAAAAAAAACAATAGGGTAAACATTTTTAAATGCCGTATTAGTTCATAATTTGATGGTGTTTCCGCTTGAGCAGCAATATTTCCTGTATGCGGTATCTGTGATATTGTCTGGGTGCATCTGTTGCACTTACATTTTTTAACAGGTGTTATGCTCTGCACCTTGTCTGAAGTGTAATTCGATTGATCCAGAGTTTTGTGTAACACCAGGTAACATGATGTTGTTATTGATGCGTATAACCGTTCTCACAAACACGTGCCTGACAACATTATATCTTGCTGTCAGTGTGCTAATTTGAATATCAAAAGCCGCCTTTTGTGTCTGGTTGAAATATTTCCTGTAGCTTTGAAGGGATGGGAAAAGACACTTGACATTCTTCCCCCTTTTCTCAAGGAGCTTGGTCTCTATAAGACAAAGCTGACAAGCTGCTGTACTCACGTCTCACTTTGATTGTTATCAAGTGTGTACTCATCACGTCACTCTCATGCCACTCCAGTGAATGGCCTTAGGCTATATTTCAGATATGCAAATTAAACGGCTTTTTTATTGTTAAGAAAAATATGTGAATGCCCTGTTTTTGTCCCCAATTTTGTAATGTCCACGTAATGCCTTACCTCATAGCAGATATTTCACGCGGGTTCTGGAGACTACATGAATGCGACGTGTCCTGTAATGCCCATCTCACTATTCTGCTTTTCAAACTTAACTAGAAAATATTTTATGCCAGCTGCGTACCTGTGTGAGAGCGCATTATTTTGCCAACAACTATAATAACATTTGTAGAATAAGAAAATGAACCATTTATTTGCTTCGTACAATTAGACATAGCCTACTATGTGTAGCATGCGTTATTGATCGCAATAGGTTGTTCAATTGCGACTTGTGTTTTGGAGACTTCGTTGTGCAGAGGCAATGTTGCTAAAATTTAGTTGCTATACCAATGTGCTATTCTGGAACCAACTAAATCCATTTTGTTCAAATATGTTTTAATGGAATAACAAACAAAAAAACTTTAACAAATATTTTATTACATGCATCCACATGAGCACTACAATAGGCGAGCAGATGGAGAGGCAACCTGGTCTCAGGAACCTACGTAAACTATTTAACGAAAATCCATGGCACCCGATTTCGTATGATGTGACGTTACGTTAAGTTACATTACAATGCGCCACCAAAATGTATGATACATTACAAAAGTATTCAAAGGTAACATATCTTACAAATGGTATTACACCATATCAAATGTTACGAGTGCTATTAAAATGTAAAATAACATACGAACGCCAGACAAACGTATGATATTTTACGAACACTTTAAAAAAATATTTTTTAACAGGACGTAAGACCTGTGTTTGGAACCGGCAAAATTTGGATTAGAAATCCAGTTGCCTTACCCACTGACCTACAATAGACATGAGGATATTGGATGAGTAACAGCAATAGCAAGGTCACTAGTATATGTTATAAAAGCATTTTATCATTAATGTTACAGCACTAGGGTTAGGGTTAAGGTTAGATTTCACAGCACCGGGGTTCATGTTAGGGTTTGGGTTAACATTAGTTATCACAGCACTGGGGTTTGGGTTAGGATTACAAAGAAAATCACTTCAAACATATTTATGTTGTGACAACACCACTTGCCAAGACTCGTTAAAGGTTCCTCATTGGAGCAGTGGGTAGTGTGCCTGTCTTGCTTGCGTAAGGTTGCCGGTTTGAACCATGGTTGCTGCTCGCCCCCCTATTCTGACCCCCCAACATTATTTTCCTGCACGTAATATATCTTACGAAATCCCCCGCCTCAAATTTACATAAAATAGTCAATGTCATCCTTCTGAGACCAGGTTGCAAGAGTAGGCTTGGGAGTGGATTAAAATTAATCAATGGTGCCAAAATATCCAGTGTTTTTAAAAGTAGATAATGTGTTCCTCAGAATATATTGAAATCTTTCTAAAAACATTTTTTCCCCCTAAAATATCAAGGTCATTTTGTGTCCCCAAACAAGACTATTAGAAATACAATTTTGTTGAAGTGTGGTCGTTCCTTCTAGAGATTCCGAGATAATCAACGTAGGCTCTTCATCTCTTAGACTATCCAGTGCCCCAGAAAGGATAAAAGTTAGACCAGAAGATGCACCGATTGGGGTGAAGGGCAAAGCATTGCAGCTGTTTGCTCACGAAAGCGAAGAGCGAATGTCTCCTACTGAGTGGGTGAGTGAGTGGCTGACTGCCCTTTGTTAAATAGCGACGAGGTTGGAGACTGTGACTACCAAGCCAGAAATCATGAGTTCGAGCCACTCTTAATTAGGATTTGTTCAGGATTGACAAAAGCTTCACTGGCTACACTTCAGGAGCTACGTTATAGTGAGCCTAAGCGTAAAATGAAACTGTTTAGGGTTATATCTTGACTATTTCTGGTGGATTTTCGAAGTACACATCCGGACAGTAAAAGAGTAGGGGTTTCCACGATTCTCTTGTCTTTTCACTTGTAGAAAAAGTAATTTAGTCACATATATTGATAGTTATTGTATCAATATAATTCACGAATGAAAGGAAAAACTAACATTGTTGTGCCATGAAATGTAATAGCTTTGGCAATTTAATGTTCATCTTCAGTCTCACTAGCAATTGCTAAATTCTTATGAATATTCCAATTAGTAAGTTAATATATACTAGTAAGCCTATTACTGGCTAATAAGCTGTTAAAACAGCCAGTGGCAAAAACCATACAGTTTGTAGATGCTTTTTGTGGTGGAGGTAAACTTAATAAGGAACGTTTGTCAATTTAACACAATGCTTAATGGTGTCTAGTGAAATATTCACATTTGGCGTGATGATAATGCATGACAAAATTATCTAATGTTGAGACACTATACCCGGCACTAGTTTTGCTCCGTGGTATAGTGGTTAAAGACAGACTTTCACCTAGAATACTAAGGTTCAAATCCAGTGAGGGCAGCAACGTTCATATATTCTAATCACAAGCTGGCTGAAGTTCGCTTGTCCTGTTCTTTTTCTGGTCTCTTGATTATTTTGGTCTGTAGTTTTGCCAGTGTCAAAGAAATTGGGTTAGTGCTCTTGAGACTACTTAAATCTGTACTGGCATTGCTTTCAAGCAATGGATGAATACACAGACTGGATCTGAAATACAAGCTGTTTTTCATATTATTCCTCAACAGGTAAGCTATCCATAAGTAACAAGCTAACTATCTAGCTAGTATGCTACCCTTACAGTACATCTCTGCACGGTGCTAATTAGGACACATACAAAATACTTTTGTTCCCTTGGTTTCAGTTATAATGCAGGCAGGATAAGCCATAAAAATGGGAATTCCAAACCAAATGTTCTAGCTAGCTAGCTTTTCTATAGTTTCCTGCTAAGGCTATCTAGAGTGTTTAATATATATTTTTCTTTCATACCCCTTAGATAGCTTAACTTACGAATTTCTCCTTTAAACTGTATGAGATTGAAATGCTGGATTGAGGCTTTGTTGCACTTAGGAAATGTTATCCATTTTAACAAGGAGTAACACAAGAAACGGATACATTACAAGTGGTCATGGGCCATGAAACAAGTTTTAATAAAGCAAACAGAGTTGGTGAGGGCAAAATCCAAACGGAAAGACAACTCGCTCTTCAGGGGTGGTTGCGTTGTCTGTCGGGTGGCCTCCCAGTTGCGCTTTGAGAGGAACTAGCATCGGCTGCCTCCATCTGTCTTCCTCTTCATTGGGGGCAGGGCAGCATGACTTGGCATGTCTTCAATCCCAGGGGACCTCTCACTAGGTCCTTATGGGAGGCACCTGTGCAGGAGCGTGGCTTACCCTGCTGGCTGCCTCCATACATTTAATTGATTACTGTTACTCTTGTGTACTACTCAAAAAAAATTAATTCCGGTACCCTAACAGCAGTCAGGGTACCGTTGGCTAGCATGTGGCGGTCTGTGCGACCCTCCAAAGATATGCCTCCCTAGGCCATCACTGACCCACCACCAAACCAGTCATGTTGGATGATGTTGCAGGCAGTATAGCGTTCACCACAACATCTCCAGACTCTTTCACGTCTGTCACATGTGCTCAGTGTGAACCTGCTCTCACCTGTGAAGAGAACAGGGAGCCAATGGTGGACCTGCCAATTCTAGTGTTCTCTGGTGAATGCCAATCGAGCTGCACAGTGCTGGGCTGTGAGCACAGGTCCCACTTGAGGACGTCAGGCCCAAATGCCACCCTCATGGAGTCTGTTTCTGACACCATATTCAACAAACATTCAACGAGTCAGTCTATCTGCATTGGCTCGCATTCTCAAGCGAAACCAAATCAGAATGAAACAACTTTATAAGGTGCCATTTGAGAGAAACTCTCAAAGAAACCAAGAGATCAGACGAGCATATGTGGATGTAAGTACAATATTGACTGCAGTACACTACACACAACATTGTTTCCCAGTGTACTGGATAACACCATATTGACAGATTTTTATTCTTTCTTTTCAGGGAGTACTGGAAATGGATGCTCATGCAATCCCACATGAGCTCATCTTTATAGATGAGGCTGGGTTCAACCTAGCAAAGACCAGAAGAAGGAGGAGAAACGTCATTGGCCACAGAGCCATTATTGATGTTCCTGGCCAACATGTTGGGAACATCACAATACACACTGTCATGCCAACCTTGGACCATACAACATATTCTCACATTTCTGGACAGACTCCACAACATTATCATACCACCAGAGCATATGAATGATGCATACCATCCAAGAAACCGATACGTTGTAGTATGGGACAACGTGAGCTCTCATCGTGCAGCCCCAGTCCAAAAGTGGTTTGCTGACCACCCACCATTTCTCGTACAATACCTCCCACCATACTCACCATATCTGAACCCCATAGAATAGTTATTTTCTTCTATGGGTATCTGACCGGCAGCCCTTTGTGCGCATGCCTCTTGTGCAGGCTATGGAAGATGCATGTGATGAGATTGATGTGGGTTCGACTCAGGGATGGATTAAGCACTCAAGGTGCTTCTTCCCTTGATGTCTGGTAAGGGAAGATATTGCCTGTGATGTGGACGAGGTATGTGTATGTATCTGCAAATATTTCTGTGCATGTGAACAATCTGAAGAATATTCTACAATTTGAACTATTTTAGTATTATGGCAAAGCATACTAAAGATTAGTTCTTTTCATTATGCCCAACAGTGTGTAGTTGGTTAGACAATAATCTGGTAATATGTGTGCCATTTCATGCAAAAGTTTGATTTTGATACTTCTATATGTAATTTTGATTGCAGTGCTTCATTTTGCGGGATATATGAGGTATTTTGCAATTTGGGTGTGTGGTTTTATGAATTGTGTTAAGTATTTTGATAAAACCAGTCTAGTTTGCAAAATTGTGTTTTAGCAATTGGAAAAAACTGTACATGTATCTGCACTGATTTCATGTAAATAAATCTCTTCCTATTGCCCACACCTATTCAGTGAGTGTGTGTGTATGTGTGCGTATGGGGTGTGTATGGTGTGTGTGTGTATGTATGTATGGTGTGTGCATGTGTGCATGGTGTGTGTGTGTGCATGATGTGTGTATATGGTGTGTGTGTATTGTGTGTATGTATGGTGTGTGTGTATGGTGTTTGTATAGTGTGTATTTATGGTGTGTGTGTGTGTGTCTGTATAGTGTGGGTGTATATGATGTGTGTGTGTGTGTATATGATGTGTGTGTGTGCGTGTGTATGGTGTGTGTGTGTGTGTATGGTGTGCGGACTGGATATTGTGAGTGAATGTGAACACGTGGCTGGTGTCCAGTGGGGCAGAAACCTGAGAATAGTCTGCCTGCAATCTTCTGGCTCCAAAAGTGTGTGTCTAAAAATAGACCCACGCTCAACAACGGTGACATCACACCATTTCATCCTGAAGTAGTACTAAAACCCATTCTAGGACCCTCTTCTCCTTTTGCCAAATGACTAGTGACTTCAGATCAATTGACATTACAACCAGAGCGCTCTTTAACTCAAGGTCAAGATCAGCCTGCCCTCTCTTCCTACGGCTCTCTACGTCCCCTCTCTCATGCTATCTATTTCAAGTCCTTCATCCATTCAGTGTCACAGCTTAAATAACCCAGTCATGCTAAGTTAAACGTCATCTATGGGTGGGTTTTACACCCATTCATCTGACTCACACACACTCACAGGATGGAGTGTTTTCCTGGTCCTACACTCCCATTGATTGGAGCATCATCTTAAATGTACACATTGGTCAGGCATAAAAGGCCAATATGGGAGTGTTGTTGGTCATGAATTAATGCCCTGTCTAAGCAGTTATTGATGAATGTGTCTATTGAGGCCAATACAGATGATGGTGGAATTACATTGATTAAAGGATTACATTCATTTAGTTGTCAAGTGAACACAGGGTGCAGCTGAAATTTTACATTTGCTCTTAACCCGACCGTTCCAGAATTGGAGAGATTTGGATTGCAGCCACATTAGGAACCTGGGCTTCAGTGTGGGTTAATTTCTTTGTCAAGGACAGAACCGCACTTTTTTTCCCTTTTAGCACGCAAGAAATTGTCAGCCCTTTGGTTAAGCCTTACTGGCACGATGTTCTGACCTTTTGGCCATTTACCGCCCATCTGGGGCTAACAGCAGATCTCTTAAAGCAAATTATGCTTAAAGGTCATCCCTTAGTTAAAAAAGACATTGCTGCTGCGTTGCCATTTATGTCAGGGTCTTGTCTTGTCTCCTGACTCCACCTTAAACAGAAGAATGTTAATATTACCTTTTGAGGCTTAACTCTCTCTAAGCCTATTTTACCTGTCACCCCCCTGAGTGAGGGAGATGATGAGAGATCTGTCTAGCTATCTCTGTCTTCAGAATGATGCATTATCGCCTCTTCTGAGGACAACCCCTGATGAAGACCTCATATAAAATATAAACACATCAGCCATTATTGCGCAAAGTTTTGAGATACTTCTAAGTTGATGCGTGTGATTTATGGCCGTATCAACCTTGAATGTGAGTTATGAGCTCCGAAGCTGCCGGGGGACTGTCAGTGAACATGGTCGCACTTGGAGAAAATACTGATGATAAAAATAATGCTGAGGAATGCAAAGCATTAATCATGACTTCTCTGTATTTATTGATGGTCTGTGGGCTCGGCAGCCACACTGTGCCAACAAGCATAATTAAATCTTGACTCTGAAACTAGTGTTGTTCAGCCTTTCACAAATTTGTTTAATGTGCAACCTTTCCAACTTCATCGGATGACCTCAAATGAGATGCTAATTGACTTGGAATGGTGGCTTTTGCTATGTAGTGAGAGGCTTTGGTTTGTACCAGGCTTCTATTGTTATTTTATTTGATTGAAGACACTGACAGTCACAGTTTCATACCAAGTAATGCTGAGGGAGGAGGCCGTTGGATAATTCTCATAATGGCATCTGTATGTATCTTCATGTGACTCAGAACTAAGTGGGGTGGGTCAATGCCCCATTATGGCTCTTCGGTCTCCAGTTTCCTGCCTGAGAGGACCCACTGTTATCATTCACTTAAAGGATCATATGATGCTGATTTTCAGGCTTCCTGGTAAAACAAACCTCTCCACATCCTACTTGAAACCACTCTGATCCATCTCTCTCTCTGTTTTTCTCTGTCTCTTTCTGCCATTCTCAGCTCTGTCTTGTCTTGCATGGGTTTTTGGCTCTGCCAGTCTTGTTGTAATCAGTCCTTAGGGAGGGGAGTTTTGGGCTTTTCTTCCCCCATGTCTGATTTGGCTCTGGGAACAGCTCCAGTTTGCAGATTAAGTCCAGTTGATCATCTTGTCACCATGCTCCCAATTTAAAAGAAGAGGGGTTTGCGTGTGTGTCTTAGTGTCTGTGTAGGTGTGTGTGTATTAGAGAGACTGAGATGGAGAGGAAGAGAGGAAGAGAGAGGGACAGAGAGAGAGAAGGAGAGAGTGTGCATGTGTGTGTGTGTGTGTGACCCTCTGCTGTTTCAGTGTGTCAACCTCCATCACACTTTAGGAGACTGGATTGGTTTACCATTGATGCTGGACACTGGGACATGAGAGATAGATTCAGCTTTATACAGATACAGACAGGATGGCTGTACCATGGTTTTGTTTCTGGCTATCTCAAAGGGCCACCATACTACACTGGCAAATGTATTTCAGTGTCAATGTTTTGTACAGTTTCCATGTTTTCTAATGATCTGAGTGGACCGCTCTGTGGCAGTGCCTGTTTAGCTTTTTTGGTAGGTAACTCTCCACCAATAAGATGAAAAACTAATATATTGGTCTGGTTAAACAGGGAACTGACTGAGATGTTGGAAGAGCCCATCTGCCTTAGCTAATCTCCATTACATCCCCTCTATTGCACAGTCTAGATTGCATGAACAAATTGTTGTTGATTACAGTAAATAAGGCAACAAATGAAAACCAACTATTGCAAAATGTTTTGCTACTATGGATCCTGATAACTACGACTATGTTGTGTTTAATTTACTCATAGCAAATAGGTGCTTAAATATGTAGTCACTCACTACAACTACTTCACTCAAATCCCATTTGTCTCAGCAGAGTCCAAAATAAGTTTCATTTTTGTCACAGGGACAGATGGGTGGGTGTTCTTTCTTCTTCAGTGTCTCTACTAAAACCCTAAACTCCTGCTGTGTGAGGAATGAGTGCAAAAGACAGACTGCAGAGCATCTTAAGGACAAATAGAGGCAGCTGATTACTGTGTGAATTCCCTTGTTCAGTGGAAACAAGCAGTTAGAACTGAAAGGTACAATTCAGCAAACATTTTGTCAGCAGGGTACCCTTGAAAGTAAGTTACAACGGACAAACATCCCAACTCCCCTCCCTACTTTTCTTTGGTTAAACCATTTTATGTGCTTTGTTTCTACAGAAAATAGATTTAGGGTAAGAAAGGGCAACCTATGAATCTTATTCTTTAAAGTAGTGCATTTCTTCCTGCAAAAATCTACTTAAAAATCTACTTATAATATATATATATAATTGCAGAGTGACCTTGGAATAGTTATACTACTAAGGATAGTAAAACATTATAGCACTTCCACAGCATAAAACAAAGAAACTTCATGTTTATAATTGACAGGTCAGACAACTGAGTCTTTGAAAATGGAAAGGATCAGGTCATGGCTTAAGAGGAGAGAGGTAGGCAGAGGAATGGTAGATGATGGTGATGGAGTTTGCCTATGTTGTAGAGGAAGTTTGGGATCAGCTTGGTGATACATCAGCAACTTGCATTGCAATTGTGGGATCTCATTGAGACACCCCAACTGTATGCAATATTTATGAATTGACTTTTATTCTGTTTTGATTAAAGGGAAGGGACTGCCACCATGGTGACGTTTCAGTCCCGCCCTGTGTCCTACAGTGCATTGTGGGTCTACCCCAAGATGGCGGCGCCCTTGTTGAAGTGCTGAAAAAGTATCTCCCTGGATACATTTTGGGATTTTTTAAATACATTTCACGGCTACTAGTTTACACGATTAGCCACGGCGACAACGCGGTTGTGTCAGAAGACCCTACAACTAGCGTCATTGACACCACGAGCCTGACAGCGCGTGGAGTGGTTGTGGCAAAGTGTCCGTGTGAAGATGGGCCTCGTCTCGAGCCCCTTCCCATAGCGAAGAGCCGCGGTGGGGAGAGCAACCGCAGATTTCCTTGCAAACATATACCGGTTGAAATTGGACCTGTCGGGTTTGACATTGTTTACAAATTGTGGACGTTACCGTACAATTTTCTTACAAGAATTGTCTGTGCGACAGCGTCTATCATAGTCAGGAGACGGAGAGGTTTCCAAGCTCGTATCGAAGAGGATTCTAGTGACGCGCCAAGGTCTGTACGTTGCACGCATAAGCGAAAAGCGCCATTTCTACACCTTTGTTGCACTTTACCAATATTTTTTTAAATGTTGAATTAACTAACTTTTGAATCCTCAAAAAACATGAAGCATGGGCAGTTTAGACGTACGTTAGGAAGTCGGTTAATGACTGCAACTGCAGTTGAATAGCCACGAGCTAACCTGTCAAACTCTCTAGTACTAGTATGTCTACGCGCAAGCTTGGTTCCATTCGGCTTGATATGTTCTGCAGATTTGCAATATTATCTTAACATGGTATTCATTTTCTTTTAGAAAAGAACGTATGATATTGTGCCCACATAACTGTCATAGCTAGTTAGCTAGGCTAGCTAGCTGTCTAATTAAAAGGGAATGTAGTGCTGAGACGTCAATACGTAACCTGTCAGACATGTGCCAAAGATTGCTATATCTACTCGTTTTTAACTCCCTTGCGAAATATAAGTAGTCTGAATGTTAGGGGTTAAAGGGATTCGAAAAGAAGTAAAGCCTTATTTTTACGTCTAGGACCTGAAAACATGAAATTACGATAAATTCCAGAATTCTTTCGATTTGGGGATCACCGTGTATCAGGAACAGTTGCCATTTCGGTGTACGCCTCTAAAATAACACAGGTGTGCTTGATCGTGTATATTCTGTTGTAGGAAGTAATTAAAGTGAAATATTAAATACAAATTGCCATCATGTTACTGTATCTTATGTTTTTTTCAATGAAATCTGGCCACAGTGTATTCAAAACATTTGAAATAATAACAATCAAAACATACCCACCGTCAGTATATTTCCTGAACTGAGTTACGGAACATTGTATGGGTCCTTGCGTGTCTGAATTAACCCGTGAAATATGTGTTACGTACATGTAAATATATTTTGATTATTTGATTATAGCACCCACCTAACAACAATGACCAGAAACCTGTCATTTTTGTTTTCTGATTAATGATTTACAGTGGTTCCCAACTAGTGGTACTAGAAGACCCAGGAGACCACAGGCTTGCTGGTCAAATGTGTGGGGGACTAATTTCTAGTTCAATCTGCTGAACACTTCATAGATTAATGTTTAATAGATGAAGCAGTCCCAGAGCTTTGGGAAGGGAGGCCGGGTCTGCCTTTTCATGTAGTGGCAGGTGAGCGAGGCACAACTTTAATGGCATCATGGCAATTGCACAAATGAATACCTGTGGCATAAATGACTAGAGGTAGTGTATTGACGTTCCATTATAGTGTAACCACTACTTGGCACCTCTTAAAAGTCCTAGAGTCCTTAAAATAGTTCCTCTGCCACCACCTCTGTCTGTTGTCTTTTTGTTAACTTTTTAGATTTTATATTTAGTTGTGTAGGCTTCTGTCCGTTACTGACCTTTGATGGTTACTAATTCATTGGGTAGAATGCACTTACTGCTAAACTGTGTGGTGATTTCACCATGCTTTTAAAAATGCATGCATTATTTTAAATGAGTGCGCTTTTGGTAAGTCGTTCTATATGAAAGCACCTGCTTAATCTCAAAAATTTAAAATGTTGTCACGTTAGGTCTTTAATCTTTATTTAATTAAACAAATATTTTTTAGTATTTTTTTTTCTATACTTTTCTTCAAGAAAATTGGCAAAGTGACAACATTTAGGAAATCTCAATGGGGAGATGGTCATGGGTCCATCTCAGTCATTGATATAACATGGATTAACGCCAGATTCTGTGATGAACTAACTGTTTTGTATGTCTGCCATGATTTTAAACCCGGTGTAAGAGCTTGCACGTGGACTAACAAAACTGTCAGTACTTAGAATACCTATTTCTTATTTCTCTCTTTGTCTTTCAGTTAGTTAAATATGTTCATCATCAATTTGCCCCCTTTTAGTACTGCTTTCCAAGGCAGAGGGACTCTTTGTATATTTGTCCACATGTGAAGAGATAAGCAAGTCCTATATTGATTTTGGAAAAATACATCTCAGAGTTAAGGCTGGTCTAAAAATGTTTTAGTTTTTTTCATTACATACATAACAGTGAATAAATTGGTTAAAAATATGTTTGGTCAATTTGGTTAGTTACTGAAGTTTCTAAAACAACAATGTTTCCTACGCACCAAATGTTTCCTACACAACTTTAGGTTATCTTGTGGCCAAATTCATATAACGGTCAAGAATAAGTAATTGTTATATTTGAGCTGGCATGAAATAAATCATAATAATGGGGTTGGTGTGTTCTTCTACAAGAGTAGGATTCCCTCATTGGCAATTCCTAACACCATTTAGTCTTTAACTCTGTGAAAGCCACCCCCAAAGGGCTGATTAGTCTGATGAATAGTTATCTTAGCCATGTTGATAATCAGTCTTTCCAGTTATCTGACTTGATGGTGTTTGCTTGCTTGAGAACTTGTTGTAACATACATGAGAGAATTTTTCCATTAAACAAAACATGTAGTTGAATTCCAGTAGTTTGCATTCAACTACAGTATAAGATTTGCCAACTTTGACGCTAAGGGCCCGATCCATCCCTACTGTAGTGAATACTTAGCTAACAGGCATTGCTTGGCTGTAAACATACTCCACGAAAACAAGTAGCCCACCTGATTAGTGACGCTAACGTTCATTAATACACAACTCAACCAGACATTCAAGACAAACAATTCTTAACTTTGACAATGCGACTCGTGCCATGAAGCATAAAATGAGCCTGTGTATCGTCATCCATTATTCCAAGGTCATTTACAGGAGGTATTTGTTCATCTCTTCCATATATACCTGGCAGCTGAACTCTCATCATTACCCCGCCACGGGTAGTGACAGGCTTTGTCATTCCGTTTGTTTTGGGGTTACTGTGCTTCTCACGTACCACCAGGGAGCCTGCTGCTGGTGTCCGTTTTCAGGCATCAGTGGTGTATGTGGATGCCAGATTGTTGATTTCCATGGCGTTTATGATTGGTGGTTTACCTATGGGGGGAGTCCTATAACCAGATTAGTATTCATTCCTCGTTATTATATTGCACAGAAAAAGGTACTTTACATAAAAACAACATCAGATTGATCAGAGAGACAGTGTCAACATTGTTAATGTTGTAAATCATTACTGTAGCTGGCAATTTTTTTTTTTTTTTATATCTACATGGGCTTACAGAGGCCCATTCTCAGTAAGCATCAGTCCTGTGTTCCAATGGAATGTCGTGTTTCAAGTTGATTATTTTAAAAGGCCAAGTGATCATTAGAAAACCCTTAATTTTATATTAGCATCGCTGAAAACAATAAAACTGTCCTTTAGACTAGTTGGGTATCTGGAGCTTCTGCAATTTTGGATTTGATTACAGGCTGAAAATGTCCAGAGACACATACGTCTTCTGAAACTTGTCAGTCTTTTCTTGTTCTGAAGATAATGGAGTGGCCAGCACAGTCACCAGGTCTCAAACCTATTGACCTGTTGTGGGAACAGCTTGACCGTATAGTATGTAAGAAGTGGCCATCAAGCCAATCCAACTTGTGGGAGGTGCTTCATGAAGCATGGGGTGAAATCTCTTCAGATTACCTCAACAAATTGACTAAAATAACAAGAACACCAAATGTCTGCAAGGCTGTAATTGCTGCAAATTGAGGACTCTGACAAAAGCAAAGTTTGACAGACACAATTATTATTTCAGTTAAAAATAATTATTTCCAACTTTGGCAATGACTATTTCCTATACATTTTGCTACATTTTCTATTAAAACTAATTTAATGTATGTTGTCATAGAAAACAAGGACATTTTTAAGACACCCCAAATTTTTTTACGGGAGTGTATATTGGTCCCTTCCTGTTTTGTTCTGTTTGGCAAAACAGGAGCCCCATCTGCATTGCTTATCAAGTCAGACAAATGTGGGTCTGAAATAAGATTGTATCTTGCAGATGCATATTCCGATTTTTTTCCACGCATCCCAAATGTTACTCAATACATACTTCAATCTATCTGTTTCCTCCCTTCAGATAATCATACTTTCTGTAACATTGCTCTCAACCTAAACCTCTCTTTCTCAGGGCCCTCATGAAAATGGACTTGGAGCTGCTGCACTCGCCAGCCGTGGGCCCGGCTGAGGAGGAGGAAGCGGACATGAGCGACTGGAACCTCCCTCTGGCCTTCATGAAGAAACGCCACTCTGAGAAGATCGAGGGCTCCAAGGCTCTGGCCCAGAGCTGGAGGATGAAGGACAGGGTAAGGGGCTGCAGGGGCTTTACTTTATCCAGCGGTTTCCTTTATTTTTCCTGGCTAAAATGTGCTCCGTCCCGTTGTGTATGGTTCCAAGTAACAGTGGGCGTCGTTCATCTTTGAAAGTAGTGTTGAACTGTGAACAACAGAGGTATGTAACGGAGCACCAATCACATCTCTCTTACCTGGAAATGATGGTTACTTTCTTGCAGTCTTTAGATCTGCCATTTGAAACAGGTTCTTGTCTGATTATTTTTTAATTTCCTTTAATGTCAATGTCCCATTTGATAGAAGAAGGCCTACTTGATAATTGGGTTTTGCTTCCATACTTTAATCAAGGTTGCTGTTGAACTATGCATACGCTTTGCCTGTAGAAATGTTTATTCTAATGAGCCTTTTGCTAATAAGATTGTCCATGGTCTACTGCTTTGTAAAAGACATTTGTTCTACAAGGAACTTGTGCATTAAACACAGTAAAGGTCAGCTTTTAGCCTTTACCATTCTTCGTTCTGTTGAGATGTGCTTCAGGCCAACCCTGTGCTTTGACAAGGGGATTTCACAGCTACAATCTAGTGAATGGTGACAGTGGGCCCTTTGTTTCAGTTTCCCCTGCCAGGTATGATATGGAAGATATCTTTTGATCCCTACAGCGGTAACGGTATCTACTCACCTGATTATTTCGTTGGTTCTCTTAGGATGGGCTGTGGAATAAATAATGCCAAGTGGCAGCTTCCCGTGCATTACTCTGGCTGAGTTAGTGCACCTATTGGCTAGACATTCACCAAAATGAAATTCTGGCACCCTTTCCTCCATTATGGCATAGAATTAGTGTGCCTACCCTGTGCTTATGTGCAGTCTGGCTGCAGGCACTAAATTATATTTTTACCATTAAACATTAATCCTCATATTCATTGGTAATGCGGGAGTGTTTCCTGGGGGTAAGACAAAGGAAAGCATTTCTAACCGCTGTAGAAATGTTTCCTGAATCATGTTGGCTGCTTTATGTGACATTGTTTTTAATCAATTTACATAATGAATTCAGTGTAATTGTTTTATTAGGTGTCGTCTGCAGTCATAACACTAATTACTATAGGGTGGTTGATGATGATATTGATTGCTAATAATGACAGTTTGGTGTCTTAAGTGGTAAAGCTGTCGTGATGAACATCTTGTCAGGGCTATTGAGTGGCCTACAAATGATGTGCTGCATCATGGGAAATCAGATGGATCACGGCCGGCCGCTAGCTACTGCACTACAGATGCTGGGCCATATTGGACGAGTGTGGGGGCGAGGATGGCTGCCCAATTACAAGGCCCATTGGCCCCGTCCCAGTGGGGATTTCTGATATTGAGTTGTGCCCGTGCAGTGTACTCATGCAGCAAAGCAGGCATGCGTGCGTGTGCCTGCTCCTCTCCTATTGCACGTTTGAGACTGAGAATGATTCCGTACACGCCTCTCAATCTGATTCGTTGGTCTTGTCTGTGCCCGTTTGGCCATATCGGGTGGCTATGTACTGACATTAGGCTTAGTCACACAGGGCATAGATAGCCAACCTCATTTACAAGCACAGGGACGGACGGGCGCGTGGATGCAATGGGTTTCAGTATGAATGTGGTTGTTGAGGATTTCCGACTTCATTTTCTGCCCCCTCCTGATGACCCCGTGTGATCAAGACCCGGGTCAGTGGGTGGGATCAGCCAATTAATTATGGTTTTACTGCAAAACAGAGATTGTCTCGAAGCCCTAATGGGACCGATGATGCTGTCTCTGAACATCTGTGTTACAAATGAAACACTGTTATTAAGCTCGTCGCTAATTGAAATAACTGGTTTCTAAGTCCTTCCCCCACCCCACGTAATTGGAGGCTGTAGAGTGGGGGGAGGGGCTGCAGAGCGGGAGTGTGGGCTCACTGGATGGATGGTTTACACCCGGTCCATTAGCTCCCACCACAAAACATCCAGAGCTGCATGTAGTCAATCCGGGAGAGGGTGTGAGACCTTGTTCCAGCACTTGTTTATACTGTCAAGTTTATTAGCACTCAATACAACTCTCTTTTGGGGATCTGTTCCCCTATGCCATGTCCAGGGTTTGATTCTGGTCACACAAGTCAGCATTTGTCAGCATTTGAAAAATCCAAGTTCTCCCCAATACATGTAGAAGCACAACTAAATTGTTAGGGTAGAGTTTAAAGTGTCACTAGTGCTGACAATTTACAGAGAGCTGAAAACATTCTAGACATAAATGTCTATAAGGGCCTCCAACTTTTTTGGGTGTGAGAACAATTTTATCAATGTGGAACATGGCACAAAACTACACTGCTCAAAGAAATAAAGGGAACACATAATCATCACAGTCTGACACCCAAGTCCGTTAAACTTCAGGGATATCAATCTGTCCAGTTAGGAATCATAAGCGATTGTGAATCTGTTTTGGTGCTAATGAAAGTGACATCAAGGGCTTTGGAGATGCAACAGCTAGACAACCCCCAAAAAGGGAATGGTTTTGCAGATGGTGGCCACAGACAATTGCTCTCTCCTTTTCCTTCCATTTTGCATTTTGCTCGTGTCCTTGTCATTATTGGTAGTATGAGGCGGCACCTGCAGCCCATTTGAGACACAGTAGATATTTGTTTTTGTGTAAACATGCAGATATTGGTAGCTCCAGAGGCCAGCTTCTGAGGCAGTGTGTACCACATTTTCAACAGCCCCCCCCCAGAGTTTTTCAAGTGTGAAGACAATTGTGTCAGAACTGTATCAAGTTTCTGTGCAGTGTGCACTCTTTGAAATGTGTTATGCAAACCAATATAAGTCTATCTAGTGTGTTAATCTCTCTCTTGTAATGTGAACAAGCCCTTGGGTGTGTTCGCCCTCTTCCTCCGCCCTCTTCCTCCGCCCTCTTCCTCCGCCCTCTTCCTCCGCCCTCTTCCTCCGCCCTCTTCCTCCTCTTACTGTTCCTCCTTCTCTCCCTTTGCTTCTTCTCCCTCTGCACATCACTGCGCAAGTAGCCGAACAAACAAATCCCGATGGTTAGCTAGCTACAGCAAGCAGCTGGGTTGTTTCTATTTGATTGACAGTAGGAACTGTCTTGTTAATGACAGCATCCATGTAACAGCACAGTAGCAGTTGTTGAAGACACAAGGCTGTGCGCTATAGTAATGGAAAGAAAGGCTGTCCAATCGCTGCTGTGGGTTCCAACTCATGGTTTAACTCTCTGGCTACACTGCTTAACAATGTTAAAATATATATATTGTAAAGGGAGTCTTTCATTTCAGAGTAATCTCTCTGACAGTGAAAAACGCCACAAACGATCTTCTGTGTGTCCGTGTCTCAGATGTTCACTGACCCATGTGCACACACAGCTGTTGATTCAGCATGTACGACCTGTCCTGACTGTGTCACGTGTTCCAAGAAATGGAAAGGGACCATATGGGCACAGACACCCGCCCTGATGCACATCCTTAACGCTCATAGCTAGCCATATGGTAGTTGTCTATTGTTATTCGTTAACAGTGGCCTTGTCCTAACTGAGGTGTGGCCTGGGGGGTGTAATTCAATGGCCCCCTATAAAGGCCTGTATGACATTACAATAAATCAATATGGCATCGGGCAGAATACTGTAGATGGATGGACCTGGAGGAAAGTGTGCTTTTTTTTTAATACCTTGCTGTCTTAATTAGTAATCCATCATTAATTTAGTCAATACAGGGTTAATTAACTAGGCACAATATTAGTAAAATATGAGTTTCCAAAATCAATGGAACCAACCACCTTTTTCTGGATAAACACAAACAAGTTATGTAACTATTCAGAGGTACCAAGGTTGTTGGATATCTGTACCCATGGGATTGCTGGCCTTCCAAGAATGAATTCTACCCTTCTTTAAAAGCACCCTGCAATATCAAGCATGCTAATTGCTCCACTTTTTCCTGTGAACGCTTCTTCTATCTAGATTAGTACAGTTGTTCGGTCTTGTAAAATACTTCAGGATTATGTACTGTGTAATTGCCATGACAGTCCTCAGTCCTTATCAGATCGATACATTCAAGGGTCATCCCTATGCTGCTGTTGTCTTATTTCTAACTCCTCTTTTGACCAGAGGAAAAATAATGTAAAATGTGTGGATAGTTAAGAAAATAAGTGGTCTAAACCTCTGCAATAATCCCATCAAATGTTTCAAATATTTCGGTCACCTCAGAGCACAGTTTCATCAGTGCAGCAACTAACAACATTTTGATAATTTATTAGTTAATTATGGTTGCAATTTAGTATATAAGCAAATATTCCAGGATTAAGTGCAAGTGTTGTTATATAGTCATTTGCAGCTGGTTTCGCAGACATGGATTAAGCCTAGTCTAGCACAAAAAAATTTAAGTTCAATACAAAAATCCATTGAGCTTGTTTTCTTAGTCCTAGACTAAGTTTTATCGGTGTCTGCAAAACCGGCCGTTAGTGTTTGTCCTCATCCTGAATTACTTGAGAGTAGTAATAAAACAAAGATGTGTGTGCAAAGAATAACACAAATTTGTTTTGCAAATCTGTTTTACTCTTGTGTAAGGTGCTATTCTACACTGCTTAAAAATGTATAACAAAGTTACCTTAAAAATGGTTTTCATCATATGATTGACAGAACGTTACTGAAGATCACGTTACTGAAGATCACTGTAGTATGATTATTCCCTGAAGGAGATGGTTCTGCACAGAGGCAAACAGGGTTATATTAAAGGAATTGGAGTTGGAGTGGGAGTGGTTGGCATGGAAGTTTGGTGGTTGGTGTTTCCAGTCTTATCGGATGGTAGTTAGTGTAAGGACAGAATGGAGAAAAAAATACATTAGGATACACATTTAAAAAAAAGTACATGAATAATACATTGAGTAAATATTGTGACTAATATGTAGGAAACAAACTGAACGTAGCCTTAAAATACTGGACTTTAAAGTGGCCAAGTGGGAATTAAGAGAAACCTAATATAGAAAAATACTTTTTGGGCTGCCATCAAACCTCAAATGCTGCCTTCAAAATTTTAAACTGTCCTCCCCACTACTTGGTCTGTTAACCAATCAGACTAGTGCTTTTCACATTAGATCTTTCTCAGAGTTCATCTGATACGTGAAAAGACCAATTAGTGGGAACAAGTCTGTATTCTCGGAAGAATTAACAACAATATCCATCCATCCATCTTCTTCCGCTTATACGGGGCCGGGTCGCGGGGGCAGCAGTCTAAGCAGAGGTGCCCAGACTTCCCTCTCCCTTGACACTTCCTCCAGCTCTTCCGGGGGGACACCGAGGCGTTCCCAGGCCAGCCGGGAGACATAATCCCTCCAGCGTGTCCTAGGTCTTCCCCGGGGTCTCCTCCCGGTGGGATGGGCCCGTAACACCTTCCAGAGAAGGCGTCCAGGAGGCATCCGGAACAGATGCCCAAGCCACTTCTGCTGACCCCTCTCGATGTGGAGGAGCAGCGGCTCTACTCTGAGCTCCTCCCGGGTGACCGAGCTTCTCACCCTATCTGTAAGGGATCGCCCAGCCACCCTGCGGAGAAAGCTCATTTCGGCCGTCTGTATCCGGGATCTTGTCCTTTCGGTCATGACCCAAAGCTCATGACCATAGGTGAGATTAGGAACGTAGATTGACCGGTAAATCGAGAGCTTCGCCTTGCGGCTCAGCTCTTTCTTCACCACGACAGACCGATACATCGACCGCATTACTGCAGAAGCTGCACCGATCCGTCTGTCAATCTCCAGTTCCATCCTTCCCTCACTCGTGAACAAGACCCCTAGATACTTAAACTCCTCCACTTGAGGCAAGAACTCTCCACCAACCTGAAGTGGGCAAGCCACCCTTTTCCGACTGAGGACCATGGCCTCGGATTTGGAGGTACTGATTCTCATCCCAACCGCTTCACACTCTGCTGCAAACAGTCCCAGTGCATGCTGAAGGTCCTGGTTTGAAGGGGCCAACACGACAACATCATCCGCCAAGAGCAGAGAAGAAATCGTGTGGTCCCCAAACCTGACACCCTCCGGCCCCTGGCTGCGCCTAGAAATTCTGTCCATAAAAATTATGAACAGAACCGGCGACAAAGGGCAGCTCTGCCGGAGTCCAACATGCACAGGGAACATGTCTGACTTACTGCCGGCAATGCGAACCAAGCTCCTGCTTCGGTCGTACAGGGACCTGACAGCCCTTAGCAAAGGACCCAGGACCCCATACTCCTGAAGCACCCTCCACAGGATGCCGCGAGGGACACAGTCTTCTCTAAATCCACAAAACACATGTGGATTGGTTGGGCAAAACTCCCATGAACCCTCCATCACCCTGTAGAGGGTATAGAGCTGGTCCAGTGTTCCACGGCCCGTACGAAAACCACACTGTTCCTCCTGAATCCGAGGTTCTACTAGCTAACAATAATATTATTTTACCAAAAGAAATTGCTTGTAAAAGGGCACAGATTTTTTTCTTCAATGTGACTGCACCTAATATTTAAAGGGGTAGTTTGACCAAAAATCTTATTTTGATGGAATTTACCTTGGGTTGTACCTGAAGGTCTATGAAGTCATATTCCATGAAAAGCCATTCTTTACTAATAGCCTTGTCCAAACTCACATATTTAAACCATGTGATCATATACAGCTCCGGACAAAATGAAGAGACCACTGCACCTTTTTCTTTCCTTTCCAAAAAGTTGAAAAGGAAGGTTTTGAGTGAGGAACAGAAGGGTTAAAATTAAGAGACCACTGCAAATTGAACGCTTCTGTTACTCACTCAAAACCTTCCCTTTTGACTTTTTTGTAAAGGTAAGAAAAAGATGCAGTGGTCTCTTAATTTTAACCCATCTTCAATGCTATTACTTATGGACGGAGGTTGTTGGCCAAGATCTCGCGATACATGGCCCCATCCATCCTCCCTTCAATACGGTGCAGTTGTCCTGTCCCCTTTGCAGAAAAGTTGTTGCCTTCTCACCAAGCTGCTTGTCTATTGTCCTGTAGCCCATCCCAGCCTTGTGCAGGTATACAATTTTGTCCCTGATGTTCTTACACAGCTCTCTGGCCTTGGCCATTGTGGAGAGGTTTGAGTATGAGTGTGTGGACAGGTGTCTTTTATACAGGTAACGAGTTCAAACAGGTGCAGTTAATACAGGTAATGAGTGGAGAACAGGAGGGCTTCTTAAAGAAAAACTAACAGGTCTGTGAGAGCCGGAATTCTTACTGGTTGGTAGGTGATCAATTATGTCATGCAATAAAATTTATGCAAATTAATTTTAAAAAAAATCATACAATGTGATTTTCTGGATTTTTGTTTTAGATTCCATCTCTCACAGTTGAAGAGTACCTATGATAAAAATTACAGACCTCTACATGCTTTAAGTAGGAAAACCTGCAAAATTGGCAGTGTATCAAATACTTGTTATCCCCACTGTAGGGATCATGCTTGGGGCACGAATCTTCTCATTTCCCCAAGCAAAACTGGCCTCCCCTTAGACTATTATTGGAGTTAAAATGGAGTATGATGTTTGTATAGATTTTAATATAATTGAAGCAATTTCTATACTAATCTAGGCGATATTCTTTTTAAATGATTTCTGGAACATGCTTTATAACATGGGCAACCTTGTATACAAGTGTAGATCATAAAGATGTGCTTTTTGACAGGCATATGGAAACTCATCAGGATTAAGGGCATTTAGATAAAGACCAATAAAAGAACATTATGCAGATGAACTTTCACCTTTCAGCGAGTCCAGTGGTCCTAATCAAGCAGTGGAGTTGTTCAGGCCCAGTCAAAGGCTGGACCTCAGTCCAACTGTAACCTCGGTGAAAAGCGGAAAGTTGCTGTTAAGCATCATTTTCCATCCAACTTGAGAGCTTTGTATGAAATAATTAGCAAAAAATATCAGAAACCACATGTACAAAGCTGGTAGAGACTTACCCAAAAGGACTTGAAGCTGGAATTCTTGCCTTAGGTTGTTTTGTATAGGCTCGGGGTTGAATACTTATCCAACCAGATATTGTTTCATATTAAAACCATATTTGCATTGTTTACTGTATCTGGACAAGTAACTTAACATAACCAGTGTTAAGGAAATTCATGGGTAGACGCAAGGGTATGCAAACATGTGCTGAACTGTTCGCTAACCCCTCTTATGAAGGACAACCATTGCTCTCTCCCTTTACATTTTAGTAATTTAGCGAGCAGACAATCATATTCATTATTACTAAATTAGCTGGCGATCTCATCCATTCCGGTTTGTTTGATCAATTCCCATTTTTCCCATTGCCCGCATCCTTTTAGTTACTGGCCCAGCCCTCGATTAGCCCTGCAACCCATTGTCCGTCTCCCCCTGTCTCATTCAGCACCTCAGCCCAGATCAATGCCCTGTGATTATTCCATTTGTTGGGCCCTGTATAAATTAAGGCTATTAAAGCAGAGGGGGCATCGATCTCCCCCTGGCTGAGGCCAGGCTGTAGCAGGCTGCACTGCTGTGATCTCAGTGTCAGCTCGGAAACACTCACACTTCATCACCAGTGAACTGCCAGCTGCACACACACGCACTTACCCACACAAACACCCGTGATTACACACACTCAGGCGAGTACACGTGCCCAATATCACTCACAGAACGCACACGCACAAACCAGCAGGAAGGGGAGCTACTTTGCGACCTCTAATGGGTATCCTAATAAATTCCTGCCGTGGTAATTCGTCTTGCTCTCTGTATTTTTCATTGGTCACTGATGACCACATGATCACCTTGGGTCCGGCTCGTTCAGCTGGCTGTAATTGTCCTCGGTGAATACACTGCTTGCATTGCTAACAGATTCCCGTCCTGAGATTTCATCTGTGAACATCATAGAGTATTTAGGCAAGTTGACTTCTGTTCTTTAATATTAGTGATCCCTCCCTTCTCTGCGCTCCCTCTTTATCTCCCCTGGCTCACATCTCCCTCCCTCACCCCCCTGCCCTGCCCTGAGCAAGATTTATGGGTTTATTGGAAATCCATGAGGTCCAAGAGACCTGTATTAAAATGTAATTTTGTTTAAGCTTTCCTTCAGATGAGCGTTACCAGTCATGTTACCAGGTGGTTGGTAGGGACTGCCCCCACACTCCGAACTGATCCATGTGACACCGCCCTTCCTCCGCTTGTTTCACTTCCTTCTTTGTCTCCGGCTAAAGTTGAAATCTTCCTCCTGTCCTTTATGAAAAAGATGCACATCTTGCTGCGTGCGTACATGCTTGCGCTTTTTGTGTACAAGCACCACCAGACTTGTATATGGCTCGCCACAAAGCGTTTTATTTCAGGTCGTGTTATAGTGGTTTGTGGTTTCTCTGCTGGCATTTAGCCAGCATTTACCCCACTTTATACCAGGGCACTATTCCCTGTCTAGTACCCCACTTTAGACCAGGGTCCTATTCCCTGTGAAGTACCCCACTTTAGACCAGGGCCCTATTCCCTGTCTAGTACCCCACTTTAGACCAGGGCCCTATTCCCTGTCTAGTACCCCACTTTAGACCAGGGCCCTATTCCCTGTCTAGTACCCCACTTTAGACCAGGGCCCTATTCCCTGTCTAGTACCCCACTTTAGACCAGGGTCCTATTCCCTGTGTAGTACCTCACTTTAGACCAGGGCACTATTCCCTGTCTAGTACCCCACTTTAGACCAGGGACCTATTCCTGGTGTAGTACCCCACTTTAGACCAGGGTCCTATTCCCTATGTAGTACCCCATTTTAGACCAGGGCCCTATTCTGTGTATAATACTCCACATTGAGCTCATACAGCTCTTATCTTTTCTCTGAAATGGATGTCAACTGGGAGGCCATAGGTTTCCCCATTCAGGTGAGAAATGAGTGGGAATTAATTGGTGACCTGGCTGCTGTCAAATCTAAATGCCACATTAGCCTGATATGAATCAGAGACGCTTTCTACTGCCCTGTTCGTCTACTATGAATCAGAGATGCTTTCTACTGCCCTGTTCAACTACTATGAATCAGAGATGCTTTCTACTGCCCTGTTCGTCTACTATGAATCAGAGATGCTTTCTACTGCCCTGTTCGTCTACTATGAATCAGAGATGCTTTCTACTGCCCTGTTCGTCTACTATGAATCAGAGATGCTTTCTACTGCCCTGTTCGTCTACTATGAATCAGAGATGCTTTCTACTGCCCTGTTCGTCTACTATGAATCAGAGATGCTTTCTACTGCCCTGTTCGTCTACTATGAATCAGAGATGCTTTCTACTGCCCTGTTCGTCTACTATGAATCAGAGATGCTTTCTACTGCCCTGTTCGTCTACTATGAATCAGAGATGCTTTCTACTGCCCTGTTCGTCTACTATGAATCAGAGATGCTTTCTACTGCCCTGTTCGTCTACTATGAATCAGAGATGCTTTCTACTGCCCTGTTCGTCTACTATGAATCAGAGATGCTTTCTACTGCCCCATTGGTCTTCATTAGCTGTTTAATTTTCATGCAAATGCCTATCTAATGTTTTATTAATCGCTCGTGTTTGATGTTTGGGGACAAATAATTTGATTAGTGTAGGTTTTATTGTGGTGTTAATCACCTCCACTCCATGTGCCTGGGTGTGGTAATGATGCTGACGGAATCCATACGGCTAGGCGGATGTGGCAGCTTGAACCAACCTTGAAACCAAGCTACAAGCAGTGGCTTGGGCGGGTGCGCTGGACTGTGTGGACGGGTGGGTGCGCTGGACTGTGTGGGCGGGCGGGTGCGCTGGACTGTGTGGACGGGCGGGTGCGCTGGACTGTGTGGACGGGCGGGTGCGCTGGACTGTGTGGACGGGCGGGTGCGCTGGACTGTGTGGGCGGGCGGGTGCGCTGGACTGTGTGGACGGGCGGGTGCGCTGGACTGTGTGGACGGGCGGGTGCGCTGGACTGTGTGGACGGGCGGGTGCGCTGGACTGTGTGGACGGGCGGGTGCGCTGGACTGTGTGGACGGGCGGGTGCGCTGGACTGTGTGGACGGGCGGGTGCGCTGGACTGTGTGGACGGGCGGGTGCGCTGGACTGTGTGGACGGGCGGGTGCGCTGGACTGTGTGGACGGGCGGGTGCGCTGGACTGTGTGGACGGGCGGGTGCGCTGGACTGTGTGGACGGGCGGGTGCGCTGGACTGTGTGGACGGGCGGGTGCGCTGGACTGTGTGGACGTGTAGGGAATTGACAGGCAGTTTGACAGCCACTGTTGTTGCCCTCCTCAACTAACCTCCCGTAGACCAAACAGGGGAGCTCGACTGCAAACAGTGTAACTGTGTGGGTGGCTGTGCCATCTTCAGTATGACCAAATGACGCAAATGCCACTGGTAGGATAATTGCAGTCAGAAATGCTCAAGGCTGTTTTTTAAAGCTTATTTCCGTCACCCAGTCAGTGCACTCGTTCCCAGTTGGGCCCTTAACTACTGTGAGACACAGATATGCCGTCTCCTCCAGAAACTTGACACATTTCCCTTGACATTTTCCCAGGCATAGCTGTACAGCCTGCACTCTGAAGACTCTAGGTGTGTCCAAAATGGCCCTATATTCCCTGCATAGGACAGTACTTTTGACCAGAGCGCTATTGGGACGTGGCCTTTGTACATCCTCTGTGAGGCTGAAATCTGCCCCGGGCGTGTTGTCATTTCAGTTGTTGGATTTTTAAAGGGCACACCCCGCCTGCTTTTCCCCCATTGGATTGAATGTGTAGGAAGGCAGGTTAAGTGTGAGTAAAACCTCTGTCTGATGGGCCTTATGGGAGTGACCCGAGATGATGTTCATGTCTACTTTGCTATGGTTTGATTAGAGGTTATGGTTAGAAGCTTTTGCCCATTTCTCAGTAATTCATCTGAGACCGACTTGCATCTTGTCCTCCTGCTCAATGGTCTGTTTTGTTTTAGTATGTTATTTTTCATCCTCTGCGAGTTCTACTGAAACCCTAACCACACTTCAGGCTGTGGGATGAGGAACAAGCCTCTTAACTCTTAACCACCACCACCACAATAACCCACTAATACACTAGACCACTTTAATGGTTTGTAGCTGTGGGAGTAGCCTCCTCCCCAGGTTTCACCTGCCACCTATGAGCCTGGGAATCATCCAAACAAAGTTGGCCATATGGGCGGGACTTTACTAATTAAAGTTTTTGTCATTTAATCTTAGCAAATGACATTCCTGAAAGGCGATGCTCAGAGTGGGGGCAGGACTCAAAAACACTTCCAGTGACTGGCGACCGAGAAAGAAATCTGAACTGGCAAGCTAACGGCCTCACCTAAAGGATAGACTACCCCCTTAAAGATGGAGATGTTTGTCTTGCTGGTCACGGAATTCATCCCAATAAGTGCAAATACTCTCTTTATTGGAAAAACATTGAACAGATACGATTATACTAGGGCACTACACATATTTGTCTGCAAATATGTAAACATGATTGCCCGGAGGTTAACTTTCGGAGAGAACCAGTATAGTAGCGAAAATATGACAGAATTTGTGCTACATGTTTCTCTAGATGCTCTTCAGATTTTCTACTGACTATCAGTAACATATTAACTATCTAATAGTCCTTACCCTAAACCTTATTCCAAACCTTAATCTAACTTCAGCAACCAGTTGCTTATCAATAGTTTGTTGATACTATTACTGTCTATAGAACAGGTATCGATGGAAATTGAGTCTCAAATTAAAAATAGAACTGCTGTATATTTTTGCTTTGAAGTATGTTCAAGTCAATGCAAATCATGGATGCATTACTTTAGCCTACTGGCTGCATAGAGTGGTAGAGATTACTATATAAGATTACTATATGTAATCGCGTCTGTCGCTAAAGGCTTTTTGGCTAACAAAGCACAATGTTGGCCATGCCAGGTAGACTCGTAACTTTTGGCAAGAAAACAAACATGTCTCTTCATATGTTGCAAATTGCACATTTTGAGCATTATCCAAGTCCGCATTCTACAGTACGTCCTCAATTGACTTGGTATGAAGTGCTCAACTACGACTTGAAAACATGATGCCAACTTTAACGAAGGAAAACATTTTCTGGCTCAACACATAGATTTTAGATGCAGTGTAACGTTAGCTACATGCAAACAAGTTGCAGAGCAATCCATGCACAAGACAAGCTTTCTCAAGCCAATTTGCTGTCTGTCCTTTGCAGCTGTTATTATTTTACCGTGTGCAGTTTGCACACTGGTGACAGAACTGCACTGAAAAACATCTGAAATGTTTTGGTTTTTTAAAACGTCCAGAAATCTAACAGGAAGAATACAGTGGTATTTAAGGCATGTACAGGAGGGTGCAGTAAGACATCGGTTGTTTTAACTTGAGTGGTGCTCCTACAGGAAATGCAGGTCTTCTGCGAAAGTGTCTGGGTACGAGAACTGTGGCAGCAGGCTCATAGGAATGTGTTGTTTTACAGCAAATATATTTTTTATGTAAATGTCATGTTATTCTCCCATCCAGAAATGTATTTTTTTAGAAACCCCAACTTCTTCCTTGTTATGGCCCCATACAGGGGCTCAGAATTTTAATTTTTTTGTAGAAACTGAAAACACAGTCATGCAGATCTTTAGGGGTTTTACATAAGCTAGTATTCTGAACTTTGTGTCGTTTTATTTTGGCAACAGGCTAAACCGAGTATTGAACACCTCGAGTAGGAATTAGAATATAGCCTAATGTTGTGGCTAAATTTCAGAAACTGGTTTGGTTGTTAATAAAAGCAACACTGGTTGAAAAGCAAACCATTGGTGAAATGTTTATTACACTATTAGCATAAATCGCCACAAGACATCTGCAGGTGAATTGATCTTTCCATTTGAATAGTGAATTACCAGAGCTCTTAGGTGCTCCACCATACCACCACAAATACTGATAAAAAAATACAAATGCTGGTACACACACATAAATACAAAATAGGGAAATTCTTTCAATTTCACCCCATAATTCGGGATCATTGTGGGTTTTTTAGAAAGGGGTCCTTTAACCTGATTAGTGTCCCATGGCGTGTCTGGTGTTCCAGCAGTGTGGAGGTGCCCACCTGAATTCCAGACGATCCGGGACACTTTGATTGTCCTGGAAATCCATGTCGGAATGAGGAAAGTCTTGATACCACGAGTGAACCTCTTCATAAATGCACCACACACGTCTTTATAGGTAAAAATAAATTACGATTCTGGGAGTGGTTTACTGACCCCTTTTCCGGGCTGTTCAAAATTAATCATTGTTAAGATCATGGGGCTACTAAAGTAATAGTGTTTTGAGCCAATGTTTCAAATAGTTTTTTTTATCTACCAAGTTCTTCCAAGTGCCTGAGTTATTTTGCCTTCAAACTTTCTCAGCCTTCCGTCTGTCAATTGTATTCTTGTCAAACTCACTTTAGACTCTCGCAGGACTACCACCCCAACCAAACCCACTCAGTGTCCATGTGGACCATAGCTATTCTATTCTTGTTCGGTAGGAGACGAGAAGTCGTGTCATTGTTTCAAAGTCTTGTACATGTTAGAGGCAGGAATCCGCACAGTACCTCTCCAAAGGATCACTGCAACCTGCATCTCTATATTTGCCATCCAGGCTTGTAGGCTTTCACTCAGTTCACACTGACAATTGAGCAGCTGTAGCCCCAATAGCCATGCCTGGTGGAGTGACATCATCATCATTACCACCATCATCACGTAACCTGACATGTGAGGCTGTATTGATTTAGGAACGCAGCATGTCTAGAGGAGGTGCCGAGAGGATTTGGACCGGATGTGTTGACATGTCGGGGGCTCACGCACGCACGCACGCAAAAGGTTCCCATGGGGGTATTTTTATTTTTTTGCTAGACATTTGGTCCCCATGGGAATAGTTAAACCTAAAACACATCCACACGTATGTACGACAGACTGAGAAGACCAATGATGAGTCACCATCCATCCCGCTGACCTGGGGAACAGGCCAGTTACACCCGTCAAACCAATTATCCCTCCGGAAGGGAAGGGCCTCGATGTCCCTCACCGTCCCACCGGGACAGAGGCAGACGTCTGGGAGGTGCACCGTCATGCATCTGTCATCTCTCGGCTGCTGCCTGACGCCACACGTGTGACCTGTTGAGTCGGTGCATGGTTGTGGCTTGCCAGCTGTGTCCAGTGGGCTGTGGGATGATCCTGACACTGTTGGTTTCAAGACAGCACTCTCCCCTTTTTCGCTCTTTTTTTTTTTTTTTTTTGTCTATCTCTGGCGTTCGGTGTCTCTCTTGCAGTCGATCTCGTTCTCTCGCGGTCGCTCGCTCGCTGTCTCTGTGTGTCCCGACCGCGAGAGAGACAGACCCTGCGTGCGTGAGGGATGGACGGAGACAGACAGACCCCCTGCGCATGAGACGGACGGACGGACCCTGTGCGTGCGCGCGAAGGACCCCCCCCAGCCTCCCCATGCGTGCGTGCGCGCGGGAGAGGCCGGCGGACCCCATGCGCGGGAGGGACGGACGGAACACCCCCACGCATGCGCGTGGTCTGGACAGAGACTGATCCTGCGTGACGGACGGAGACTGATCGTGCGTGCGTGCGTGACGGACGGAGACAGACCCCCTGCCCACGTGGGAGAGACAGACACCCCCCCCCTCCCCCGCACGCGGGAGAGACGGACAGAACCAACCCCCCCAAGCACGCGGGAGAGACGGACAGAACCAACCCCCCCAAGCACGCGGGAGAGACGGACAGAACCAAGCACGCGGGAGAGACGGACAGAACCAAGCACGCGGGAGAGACGGACAGAACCAAGCACGCGGGAGAGACGGACAGAACCAAGCACGCGGGAGAGACGGACAGAACCAAGCACGCGGGAGAGACGGACAGAACCAAGCACGCGGGAGAGACGGACAGAACCAAGCACGCGGGAGAGACGGACAGAACCAAGCACGCGGGAGAGACGGACAGAACCAAGCACGCGGGAGAGACGGACAGAACCAAGCACGCGGGAGAGACGGACAGAACCAAGCACGCGGGAGAGACGGACAGAACCAAGCACGCGGGAGAGACGGACAGAACCAAGCACGCGGGAGAGACGGACAGAACCAAGCACGCGGGAGAGACGGACAGAACCAAGCACGCGGGAGAGACGGACAGAACCAAGCACGCGGGAGAGACGGACAGAACCAACCCCCCCAAGCACGCGGGAGGGAGACAGACCCACCCACCCCTCCTGCGACAGACTGACTGACAGACAGACCCCGAAAGAGAGAGACACTTGACCCAGCTGGCCAGTCGGTCTCTCTCTCGTGTGCCCGGTGGGTCGTTCTTTGTCTCTCTCACTGTCTATTTCTGCATGTGGCGTGTGCTCCGGTGGATCGATCTGTTTTTTGGTGCAGATGTTTGCTTGAGACCTGTTCCTCCCCCACTGGACTTTGTCTCCAGTCTTCACTATACTACTGTTAACTGTCTACTTGGTGCTACACAACTCTGTTAACCACTGCACTGTCATCCTGGCACACATCTAATTAAGCTGTGTCTGTCTACAAAGCGCTTCAGCTGCTCTGTTTGACAGCTACAAAGTTCAATTAACGCTAGTTATTCAGGCACACAATTCAATTACATGCACTTGAATAGACTGTCTTTCAAGGCTTGGGGAGTCCAGTCATTCACAACTTAGTGTTCTTTCTTACTGCTGTATTGTTATTGTTTACGATTTCATCCTGATTAATAACAATCCCTATAATAATTATGGTCTCTAGCTCAAAATGGCTGATCAGATGTTTTTCCATTACATGAATATTGTTCTTGCACATTTAAAAAGCTGTTACAATAAAATAATATCAAAGAAGGTTTTTAATAATGAAGTAATACTATTACATGTAAATCTCTAAATGTATATGGTTGCCAGCTCCATTGACAATTCATTGCAGAGGATGTTTAGTGGCATTTTGTGAGATATGCTCTCCATCAGTTAAATAAAACAAGTAGTCAGGAACACTTCGGTGACAAGAGCTTTTTCAAGTCACTCATCTGAGGATCAGGGGTGAAAATAGATTTCATTTCTTACCGGTACTGACCTGTGGGTGCAGGAACTTCCGTGAGCATTGTATGTGCCTTATTAGCTAACTATAGGCCTATTTGATGTGTTGATTGTTCATAATAACTTTATAATTCATGTTAACATCACCTGGTTATGTTGTGCGCATCATGTATTGTACAGATCATCCAGATAGACAATGTTATTTTTGCCTGAGCAAATTATATTCTTTGTCTTCTCTTGTCACTTTTTCAGTCGGCACGCGTTAACAATTAGCCTACAATTTAAATGAAATTATCATTAGAAAATCGAGAGATGTTTAATAATGTATATACTATTCATATTTTCTACAATTTGCCGTTTGTTAACAGGTTTTTTCTGCATGCATCTCTCGTAGCTTCAGGTCTTGTAGGATAAATATCATTGGTTTGTTTGAGCTCAACATTGTTTCAACTGCGTATTTTGTGCGGAAATGGACTGGACAGGTATTTACATGTAGCGGGAGTTGGTGACGTGATGAGAATTTTTTCTTGTAGACTACTTTATGTAGTGGTTAGACTAGTACTGTAGTAAAGGAATTGGAAAACTAGTTAATTCGTTATATCATTACAATACAATCCCAACTCATCAACAATTTCAATTATTATTGTAGGCTTAATTGACAAAATTCTTCTATTTATGCAAGCAGATCCCTTCACCTTCAATGACAATACATTGCCGAGGATGTTTAGTGGCATACTACAGCGTGAGATGTGATGTGCGCTCCACTTGTCAAGTCAGGGAAACCTCAGTGACTGGCAGAGCTTTTTCAAGTCACTTGTGATGTTTATCCCGATTATGGAATTTCCCGATTAGTGCTAACAGCATCGTCCCATCCCATCCCTAGTTGGTACCATCGCTAGCCGTATTTTATCCACACACTGTTATGTTAAATAGCTGTCTAGTTTGTGTTGTGACTGTGAAACGAGGATAAAGACTAAGTAATTTGCAGCTCATTGTTATTTTGAGGAGTCTGAATCTTATCTCGGTAGGCTGCAGATTTGAGATTGTAATGAATGTGGACAGGCCAGTATGCTGATGAAACGGCACAAAATCGTTTATTCGTAACTATTCACTAGTTCTTCTTGCTTTCAAGCGAATATATTTAAATTGGCTAAATAGATAAGCTGGCCACTCACTAGCAGGTGACTTCTAGGCCCTATCGCCCAGCCCTTCTCCAAAGACAAAGTGAACCCTAACCTCCAAATGCAGAGCTTATAGAGTGGTCTTTGTATTTAGGTGAATCCTCTCCTCCAAGTGCAGAGCTTATAGGGTGGTCTTTGTATTTAAGTGAATCCTCTCCAAATGCAGAGCTTATAGGCTGGTCTTTGTATGTAAGTGCTTGCTGCTTGGCACACAAGGTAGGGTTGAATCCAGCCTCTTGCTTGTGGATGGACAGCGTGGCTCTTCAGATTAGGTCAGCAGCGCTTTGTGCTTCAGAATTGCAAAGTCATGTCGGTCCATGCCAACTGGGCAGTCCTGCCAATGTCCTCCCACGCCAGAGGTCAAAAGAGTGTGTGTTGCTGTCCAAAACGATGTTCTTCCTCTATACAATCCAGGCATCAAAAATAAAAACTTGCAATAATGAACACAGAGCTTCTCACATTTGTTTATGAAGCATAACTTTAACCAATCTTAGATGTGGCAATGCATTTAGTTTTATTTAAAAGTTGGGAAAAGCAAGTAAGCCAGAGTGGGCATTACTCAGTTTGGGCTCTCAGTTTTTGAACACCGCAAAGTTCCCTTCTGCATTCAACCCAACCTTTCTGGCCTGGAGTATCGGGGAACTGCCACAATGAGCACCAGGGGAGCAATTAGTTAGCTGCCTTGCTCAGGACAGAATGACAGAGTTGTGTCTTCAACTTGCCATCTTGGAAATTCTATCTTGCCACCTTGTGAAAACATGCAAAAGGCTGATATTTTGGCCTATCTCAACTTTCTGTGTCTGTTCTGTGGTCCCTTTCGTCTGTCTGTCCTTCTGTGGTCCACGTAGTCAGTCTGTCCTTCTGTGGTCCAACTCGTCTTTCTGTGGTCCACGTCGTCTGTCTGTCCTTCTGTGGTCCACGTCATCTGTCTGTCCTTCTGTGATCCAACTGTTCTGTCTGTCCTTCTGTGGTCCACCTTGTCTGTCTGTCTGTGTGTCAGTCAGTCAGTCCCATGAGTCCAGGACTTACAATGCACCTAATATATGAAAGTTGTCAAAATAAGGTTCTATAAACAGTGTGTGTGTGTATATGAGTGTGTTTTGGGCTCTATATAATTTCTATAAATACAAAGACACACCTGGGACCCAGACATTTAAACATTTTCAACTGTGTTAAATGGATGTTAACTAAAGTTATTAAACATGTATTGCCATTGAATGATGTGGACATGTGATGAAATGCATTGCTGCTAAGACATGAACGTAATTCAACAGTAATAAATATTTCCGAAAACTATATGAAGATAAAACTGTATGTGCAGTGCTTTTGTCTACCACTTCATTAGCACTAGCAATGACTGCTTGAACACTGTCTTTCTATATATAAAGGCTTTCCCAAGAACCTTCTCAATGAAATGGTGGAATTGTCATTTGACTATTTTCACGACTCCAGTGGGTGTTTCTTTTACACACTCTACAATACAAAGTGCTGCAGAAACACTTAACAGCCATTTGAATTAAAGGATAACTGTACCCTTTAGACCTCGAAAGGCCGTCTGCTATGCTTTTATCATTCATGTCGCCTGAAAACAGCATTTAGTTTTTTATCCAAAGAAAATTAGCAATCTTGAACGGTGGCATAAACAGATACCTTGAATGTAATGAAGTTGAAGGTAAATAAGCTAAAACAGTGACAACAAATGATGGGCGCTTACATGTTTGTGGGAAATCCATTGAGTAGTTCAGTGGTTCATGAAAGTTTTCGGTCACTGTTCCACCAACTGAATTTTTCTCTGTCCAGACTGCCCCAAAGGAACTCTATTGTCTCACGAGTCTTCTAAAGGAGCCCTGTAGATAGACCAAGTTGTCCCAGGGGTTCTTGTCGGGTTGCAGGTGTACTAGTGGATTCAGAAAGGTCTTGACCTCTTACCTCTCTCTCGTTCTCCTTCCCTCCGCCAGATGAAGACGGTGAGTGTGGCCCTGGTGTTGTGCCTGAACGTCGGGGTGGACCCTCCTGACGTGGTCAAGACGTCCCCCTGTGCCAGACTGGAGTGTTGGATAGGTAAGACCCCTAAGCCCCGCCACTGTCATGGCAACCCAGACAGACACCTCAGCGTTAACAGTTCATCAATACAACCCCACAGGACCGCACAACAACGTCTCCAGTGTTTTGGTTTGGGTTTTTGAAAGTCGAGAAAATCCTATTTAGAAAAAGACGCACTCCTCAAGATGTCCATATTCAACGTCATGCCATCCAGGTTGAGTCCTCTATCCATCTCTATGTTTCTAAATGATTTTCTTCAAACTCGCTGGCTACATCAAATCTTTCAACACTGAAATGTCGTTCTTGGCTCTGAATAAAGCATTTTATCAATATGTTCTGTAATTTCTAAATCAATATATTATTTTCTGCGTTCTGGGCTGAACTTGATATCTCTTGATCTATATTATGCGGCGTGCTTTATAAAATGGATTTCGTCTTGTCAATATTTCAATCTGAGGCACAGGGACATTTTTCTGTGTTATGTAAAGTTTAATTTGATAAAAGAAACAGTCCCACTAAACAAATGGCCAGGGATTCTGATGCTGGGTCTCTATTGGGTTAGCTGTCAATACCGAATCCCTTGTCCACTGTGATATTGGGATTTCTGTCTGCTGTGTGTCTCTGTATGAAATGAAACTGGAGAGTGACACTTCAAGTTTGGAAAACTTGTGATTGCATCACTTCTACCGGCAGTCTACATAAAGATCTGTTTTACTTCAGGTTTACATTACTTTCCTCTTGCTGGTTCATAAACTGTGTAAAAGCAATGTATTTCTACCTGTGTTTTGGTGTGGTGTTGTACTGTAGTCTAGCTCTTTCTGAATCTCATAAAAGACTTTGTGTGTTTGCTCTCCTCCAGATCCTCTGTCCATGAGTCCTCAGAAAGCCCTGGAGACCATCGGGGCCAACCTTCAGAAGCAGTATGAGAACTGGCAGCCCCGGGTGAGTTACCTTGACCCCTGAGTTACACATCTTTCTCCCTCCTATTTAACCTCCTTTTCCTTTCTCCCCCTCCTCTTCCTGCCCTCCGCCCCTTCTTCTATCTCCCTCCTCCTCTCTCCCTGTTCTTTCTCTTCAGCACCTGTCTCTCTCACTTGCCTCCTCCTTTCTGTCCCCCTGCTGCTCTCTCTCTCTCTACCACGTCTTTTTACTCCCATGTGGACACCCCATTCGGTCCCTGCTCCCATAATGGCTTCAACCTGTGGGTCCCACATAGTACATAGTTGGACGCGCTTCCATCATATGCACCTGCGTACACAAAGACACGCGTACACACACACAGAGAGAGATGTCATCGTGGACCTCAGACATCCAACTACAACCTGTTCCTGCGTCTCCTATCTAGAAGAGAGAGCTCCGCAGTGCCACATCTGAAACGGAGGCACACTGTTCTCTCTCATTTAACACGACTAGAGCATCCGCAGTCTCTTTCTCTCCCTTTTTAGTTTTCTCCCCCTTCATCATGGCTCTTAGGTGTGGGTGTTGTCTCTGAAGCAGTGTAGCTTTTATATCGTGGCTTCCACCGCACAGCAGGAAGGATATTATATGGAGGATATATACTGAATGGGACTGGTGTTCTGATGGCTTGCCTTTGATATGTTAATACAGACACTTAGCAAACTTGGGATGGGGAAAGAGCATGTGAACATACTTCTATTTTGGATGGGTGTTTGGGTGTGGTTGGGGGGGTCGTAGTTTTGTTTCCCATTATCTGACCTTGGTGTGTTGTGGCGTTAGATGTCTGCCAAAAGGTTAAGCATACGTATTGTTAGGACTGTAAGAAAATACTGAATGTATGGAGTGCATCAGCACTGAATGCACTGTGTGTGTGTGTGTGTGTGTGTGTGTGTGTGTGTGTGTATTGTTCCCCATTGGTTTTGTTCCCCTCTCCTCTCTGGGGCCTGTTTGTCTGCCTCTTGGTGAGGGAGCATCAGTGGCTGAGAGCTGGAGCAGATGGCTGTGGTGGCCCTCACCTGTAGGTCCTTAACACCCACATACAGCTGGATGGGAAGGGAGAAAGGAAGTAATGAAGGGAGACATGGTCGGAGAGGGAGTGACTTGAATGGGTGATGTGGTCTACAGAAGAAGTGTAGAGACAGAGACGGTAAAACAGAGCAGCTGACTGAGTGTGGGCAGAATGAGCCAGAGGTCAGTGCTGGCTGGTGGGAGAGCCCACAGGGGGGAGGAGGAGGAGTGTGAAAGTGTTCAGTCTCTGTCAGCCTCAGGATATAGGCCTACTATTTCAGCACAGACCTTACCTGACACACATCATTAGCCTGGGGTGCGTGTTAAAGTGGGACTGGAACTTCATAACCGACTGTAGTATCATGTGTATTTATTAGAATATAATAATTAGGGTTGCATATTTTAAGGATTTTCTTTAATTGATTGTTGACATTGTGAAAGATCAGTCAATTGATTAATCATATTAATGATGAAAAATCGAATTTATTCCTAAATAAAATCTGGGCATATTTGGACATATTTGACACCATCTAGATAATCAAACTATCCGAGAACGAGTGCAACACTCTTATACCTCCTTGCTGGATTAAAAATGTCAACAAAAATAGTTAAAAGATCAATGGAAAATAGGTTGTTTTAAACCTAGGCCTGTCTAAAAATCAATCGGACTCAACATTTTTGGATGAGTGCGCCTACTAGATTTAAATGAGGCTGTCAGCGTGCTCTGCAGATATACCGTGAATAGTTTATACAATCATATCAGAGAGAAACAAACGATTCTCAAACGATCCTCAAACGATCCTGTTTACTGTGGCTTGTTCATCAAAATTCAGCTGGCTTTTTGTTTCGGAGGCTGTTTCTCGTAAGATGCCGTGTGCCAGAATATGAAATTTAACTTTGATGCCCAAAGGTCCTTTCTCCCTTGCTGTCTTGTAGATCAAATTGCCACCACTGTGCTGAATTCACCATGTCCAAGCCTTAAATCAGACTGAGATGACCACCGCTGTGCTGAATTCACCATGTCCAAGCCTTAAATCAGACTGAGATGACCACCGCTGTGCTGAATTCACCATGTCCAAGCCTTAAATCAGACTGAGATGACCACCGCTGTGCTGAATTCACCATGTCCAAGCCTTAAATCAGACTGAGACAACTGTCAGTCTCAGTCATATGTGCGTGAGACATTTTCTTTTTTCTTTTTTTGTTTAACATTTCTAAAAAAAAAAAATCACTACGTCATTATGAGGTGTCGTGGGGAGTGATGGCAAAAAGAAAAGTAACTAAATATTCGGTCTGTAACACATCAAAATGTCCAGATAGGGAACGCGTCTAAATAACATCAGAAATCTCTGCATATCCAGGTTCCCTTGGCTGCTGTGAGTTTACTCTGTTCCCAGGTGTGGACCGTCATCCTGGCGTAGCAAGCCACCACTGGCTCATTATTGATGAAATGTTTTTCTGAGTAAAGGTGACACCTGACTTCTGTGACATGGCGCTAATCTCATCACGCTTGGTCAGTTGCCCCGCCAGCCGGCGCCACCTCTCACACAAGCCCTTCAGAGATGTGCGGCACATGTACAGGCCGACTCAAACATCACACGCTCGCACTGACACGTGAAATGACGTCGAACTACCCGTGTAACGGGAGTCAAATCTTCTCTCCACATCTCCTCTTGTTATATTCAAAGTGCCAACACATCTCAAGCTCTGCTCTGTATCTACACATGCTTGGATTCAACCAAGTCTTTGCGCGCAACAGAGCTTTGAAAAGTTCAATAGGTTCATCGCATTGCTTTTCTAGGCTCCGTCCTCTCCGCTCATCCCCACCTAGCTCCTCTCTTAATGGGCTCTAGTTAATATTTTATACCTCCAGGCTTTCATCCTCAGGGCTTTACATAAACCAAGCACCAAAAATGACAGGGGGGATTGTAACTTAATGGAACTGCTCATGCTCCCACAGCTGTGTGTTGCTGAAGCTAGCTGAATTTCTGCTGGTGTTGAATGGCGAGGTTGATGATAGTGTAGCCTGCACGTTGCCTCTGTGTTGGATTGCCATCTTAAAGTTTTACAGTTGCCGTGCGACAGCTTGCATAACAACGGACAGCTGTTGCTTCGGAATTTGCTTTGCGTCAACAACTCACTTCTCCATCGCTTGCCGTCTCTCTTGCCTGTCCTTTCTCCTCACCTCTTTGTTGTCGACCATCTTTATTCTCCATCTTTATGGTTTTTGCCTCGTTGTTTATATGGCTATTGCATCTCTTCTTTCTAACTCTTTTAAGATAGATGTTAGCCATTGTATGTTTTATTGGTGAAGACACTAGGAAGATAGATGAGAGAGGTAAAAAAATCAACAACTTTGGGTCCGGATTTGAATGCATGCTGCAGTAGTACATGTGCTCTGGAGGTAGCGGCTTAGACCACGGGGCCACCCTATATTGTCTAAATGTCTGTTGTCTGAACTGGATAGCGACAGGTTCTCCTGTGGATGAGGGCTTAACTGAGGAGAAGCACAGCATTCACTAACATCTCGTCCTTGAGATGCCTCCCTTGGCTCTTCTCTTTGTCTTTCTGTCCCTCCTTTTTGAGTTCCATGGGTTCCTTATTTCCTGGTGATTTGTCCCTCCTGCCAGCCTGTCCGCCCCATGTCTCTCTGTGCTTGACGCTCGTCCTCTCCGGGTTGCATCATTCGCTCGTCTCTCTCGATCTCTTAATGCCTCTGAAAACAGTGGGTTTGAACGGTTGTTTTTGTGCCGCTCGTTGTGGAGGAGATTCTCCTCTACACCGGTTGAGATGAAAGCTCTTGTTTTCAAAGCTGCAGCAGCATTGGCAGAATGCACTCACCTTTTTAACAGCCTGAAGCACAGAACACTGTTCAGAGGGCTGGGTCCTCTCTGCATGCTCTGTCTGCTCTCCAGTTCCCCATTTCTTTTTCCAGTCATCTGCACCCTGGCCTCCACTCTGGCGGTTCCCTGACTTTGCTAGGGATCTGGACAGAGAATGTTCCGTTCTCCTGTTGGTACCAATTTCAAGTTATTTGGTTGATTGGTTTCCTCTGAAATTATTACAGTTTCCGTTATGTTAGTAAGCGCTGTCCAACCAAATAATAGTGTCTAGTTGCATAATATTTTGTCATTTTAATTTGCAGTTGATTTGGGACAGAATAGATACTTTTTTATTTTAAAACATGATATCTTCTTGTTAAAGACAAACTGTGTTTTTTTGTAGGGAATGACAAACTGAAATAATCTGTTTCAGAATTTGTTTTGACATCATTTATGTAAGCATTTCAAAAGTTTACCATAAATCTTTTTATTGTTTCAATGTTGAGGTAGCCATTGAGCAATGTTCTTTAAGTATGAGCACGCTCGCGCTCTTTCTTCTACTTGCTCAAACACACACACACGCTAATATGGATATACAAACACAAGCAAAGACGGACAGAAACGTGACACACACCTGTGTCATTTGCCAATGCTGTCACAGGGATCTGGAACAGCTCGGTTCACACGTGCGCACGCATTGGTGTATCACTGCTCTCTGGGACGAAGTGGGTCCTGGCTAATACAATGGTCACAGCCCACTCAGAACGCGCACCCACAGACACGCGCAGACACATGATGAACGCCCACACTCACAAATGCCACCAAATTATTATTAACAGTGAACAGGCGAGACACATTGACCAGCGTGTTCAGAACAGCAGCGAAGTTCCTCCTGGAAAAAGCTATTCCGTGCAACATCAATATGTTATACATTTCCTTGAGGCTATGGACCTGAAAAGCTATTCACTGTCAAACAACCTTCGACAGTCTCAAACCTTAGCGGCAAAGAAGCCTCGTCTTATTGTAACTCACTCAGACAGACATTGAAATGAATGTAACGTACGACCAATACGCATCTAATCTGCGCTTGGTCCATTCTAACCCCCACGAGACTGCCCCTAGATTGTCTACAGATCCTTCGTTGTCTTTACCAGGATATTTATGAGGTGATCAGCCATCAGGGAAAACTGATTGATTCGTGCTTTGCGCTGGCACCGCTCTGTTCCCTTGGGGATTCCAGTGCCTCCACCCGCTGCTTCTCACCTCGTAAGCACATTGTTTATAGAGTGGGTCTGTGTCTGTGCCACTGACCAAGGGAAGCAGATACCCATAAGTCTTCCGGTGTCCTAATGGTTTCCCCCCCCCGATGACCCCGAGGGGCTGCTAGCTGGTTTTCCCCGTAGATTTAATGTGGTGTTGTGTCCCCTGTAATTTGATGTAGCGGGCATAATATCCATGGCTGAGACGAGATTCCACATCATGTTTCAAGCTGTTTCTGCTGAAGATGACTGTGTCCCTGGAAAACAGATGTTTCTGTATTCTGAGGATTCTGCAGGAAGTGCAGGAGTAGGAATTAGTTGAGCATTTGGGAGAGAAAGAAACGCAAGGCCACAACCAGATATATTTGGATAATTAAGTTAACTGATACTTAAAAGTCTAAATTCAGGAATATCATTAGTTTTCTGGCATCTGAATGCGAGGCAAACCTGCATTTGAGTGATCAGGGATGTATAACTGTATATTTTCTTCTCCCTAACTCAAGAAAAGAAGAGTAAATATTTAGCTATGTTTTCTTGAGACAACGACTTAAGTGCAAAATCTAAAATTCTGCGTTAACCCAACCTGTTTCATTCCCCGGACTGTCCTTGGTAACGGAGAATCAAGTCCAGTAATATTAAGTGTAAAGTGAAGGCTTAATTTTGAGCAGCTACAATCACCCTGCTGCAGTCATCCACTGGCAGTTGGCCCTTTCTTCCTCTGTTCCCTGGCTCACAGAGAGCACAGCCTGGGTAATAAAAGGGAATCTTAAACCCAATCAGATGCAGTGTTTGAGCTGCAGCACATTGATAAATAATGTAGAGACCACAGAGGGAGTTTTACTGGACACTGAGGCGCTACCAGGAGCTACAGAGAGCACAGAGCTGGCAGAGAAAGCTCAGAGAGAGAGAGCAAGGCAACACACGTTTTAAACATTTCTTTAAAACTTTTTCATTCCCCGGGCTAGTAGTGCCAGAAAGTTAGCGAGACATATCCCTGAGTATGTGAGCCAAATGTGATCACTGAGTCAAATATACCAAGAGGTATAAACTTGTTCGCAATAGGAATGGTCAATAGGAATGTTTCTTGTATAAATATAGTGTCCTTTGTAAGCATTCGGACTGTGAAGCTTTGATTTCTATTCTCGGTTCTCCAAAAGTGTTTATTTTCAATCAAACGATCACTCTGACATTGGAGTACAGATTGTCAGCCTTTAATTTAGGGTGTTTCTGTGCATGTTGGTTTATCCAATTAGCGATGACTGCTATACACATACCCTTGACTGCCTAGATGTATTTGTATCAGCACACCCACGTGTATGTCTGTTGGACATTAATAATGTTGTGTTGGGTACTAATTGCTAATATTGCGTTGAGCCACTTCACTGAGGAAGGCGAAGACTAGGGATTGGTACCTAATTTCAAAACATGTTGCAGGTGCTGACCGAATCTTGTTGGCATCATGCTAATGTTAGACTAATTCTGGACCACTGACTAATAGTAAGTACATGTTGACACTATGGTTGTCAAAGTTAACGATTTCGTTTCACAGATCAAATTAGTACTTACAAGGATACCGAAACATAAAACATCTGCCCTTTGTTAGGACCTTTTACTGGGGACCCAGTCAATTTTCCTGTTTAGGGTCAAACTTACAATTTGGGATAGTATTAAAATGTAGGTTAGTTTTAGGTTTAGTTATGTAGTTTATGTGTTTTTGGGTTAGGCATTTGGGCTAGGTTAAGTTTAGGGATAAATGTTTTTGATAATTAAGGTTAATGTACATGGATATTTGTTGGGTGCCCAGAAGTATAGACATACAAGATTGTGTGTTTGTCCATCTGTGTGTGTGTGCGCGCTTCTGTTTGTCTCTATAGTTCCAAAATGACTCACCTCTCAGCTGCTCCTCTCATCGTGTTTCTGAGGCAGTGATGCCTCTAGACGCACGGCCAGTGTGGGGCTATTACCCCAGCACACCGGCAGAGTGAGTTTGTGTGTTCGGGATGTGTGTGTATCTGGCCCCATCCCATTGGAGACCAGCCATGGAGAGGATACAGAGCAGGAGGACGGACACAGTAAGGCAGGATGTGACTCAAAGAAATCAATGTCTTCTTCGCCTCCTGCGCTTTACTTAATAATCCGCTATTCCGGCTATGTGTGAAAGACTGGCATCGTGGCCCGACCTGTGCGGGGGCACGAGCATTGAAGCCGAAACTCTTAGTAACCGTTCCGTTGTGAATGTGGGACGCTATCTTGGTGCCGCTCGCTAGCTTAAAGCGGACGTCTTCGCTAGCATTTGCAAGGGTGAATTCAAACTAACATTAAAAAGCCATCAAGTGTTTAAGCAAAGTCAGTCCAGGCATTAATGTACAAAAATACAGTGTTCGCAAGAAATACTCTTACGGTCGTGGTTTCCAACCTGGTACTTTAATTGATGTTGGTTATTTTAAAAGGTTTTTTTGACACACTAAAATCCAAACTGAACTGTATCGTAATTCTCCAGTTCAGCTCCTTACGTGTTAATTGCTTTTGTGTGTGTAATAGCCACAAGGTGTTGTGTGTGTGTGTGTAATAGCCACAAGGTGTTGTGTGTGTAATAGCCACAAGGTGTTGTGTGTGTAATAGCCACAAGGTGTTGTGTGTGTAATAGCCACAAGGTGTTGTGTGTGTAATAGCCACAAGGTGTTGTGTGTGTAATAGCCACAAGGTGTTGTGTGTGTAATAGCCACAAGGTGTTGTGTGTGTAATAGCCACAAGGTGTTGTGTGTGTAATAGCCACAAGGTGTTGTGTGTGTAATAGCCACAAGGTGTTGTGTGTGTGTAATAGCCACAAGGTGTTGTGTGTGTGTGTGTAATAGCCACAAGGTGTTGTGTGTGTGTGTGTAATAGCCACAAGGTGTTGTGTGTGTGTGTGTAATAGCCACAAGGTGTTGTGTGTGTGTGTGTAATAGCCACAAGGTGTTGTGTGTGTGTGTGTAATAGCCACAAGGTGTTGTGTGTGTGTGTGTAATAGCCACAAGGTGTTGTGTGTGTGTGTGTGTGTGTAATAGCCACAAGGTGTTGTGTGTGTGTGTGTGTAATAGCCACAAGGTGTTGTGTGTGTGTGTGTGTAATAGCCACAAGGTATTGTGTGTGTAATAGCCACAAGGTGTTTTGTGTGTGTGTGTGTGTGTGTAATAGCCACAAGGTGTTGTGTGTGTGTGTGTGTGTAATAGCCACAAGGTGTTGTGTGTGTGTGTGTGTGTAATAGCCACAAGGTGTTGTGTGTGTAATAGCCACAAGGTGTTGTGTGTGTGTGTGTGTAATAGCCACAAGGTGGTGTGTGTGTGTGTGTAATAGCCACAAGGTGTTGTGTGTGTGTGTGTGTGTGTGTAATAGCCACAAGATGTTGTGTGTGTGTGTGTGTGTAATAGCCACAAGGTGTTGTGTGTGTGTGTGTGTGTGTAATAGCCACAAGGTGTTGTGTGTGTGTGTGTGTGTGTGTGTGTGTGTGTAATAGCCACAAGGTGTTGTGTGTGTGTGTGTGTGTGTGTGTGTGTAATAGCCACAAGGTGTTGTGTGTGTGTGTGTGTGTGTGTGTGTAATAGCCACAAGGTGTTGTGTGTGTGTGTGTGTGTGTGTGTAATAGCCACAAGGTGTTGTGTGATTGGGACTCACAGCGTTTAGTTTTTAGAATTTGTCTGTGGTTGTGTTGAATCTGTTTCACTCAGGTCTGTGATGACAATATACTGTGCGTTTCTTTGGGCTTTTTCCCCAGGCAGAAACAACCATACAGTAACATAAAAAAGATATACTGTTTACCATTTTCTTTATTTTATTTATTCCTTCAGCAAAGTATTAATTTTTTTATTTGATTCAAAAACCATGCACCTGTATTATTTTGGAAGCTTACTGTCACGCCTGGCCCCTGTTGGTGCTTGTGTGACAGTACGTTACCTGCCTTGGAGTGTGAAGTCAGCCAGTGACATTGTTCCTTTTGGCCTTGTTGCGTCTCCCACAGACTGAAGAGCTCACACACATACACAAGCTATGGAAAGTCCACAGTCCTCCATCGTTGACCAACTGCAACTCCTCTTGAGGGTTCTCCTGTCGATGACTTTCAGCCTTCCCCTGCTGGCGCCCTCCCCCCGGTCCTCCTCTGTGCCACTCCACTTGGCCATCGGCCTTGATTGACCCTTCAGCTCTCTCGACCCGGAGCCCACTCTTCAACGGTCTGCCTCAAAATATATCTGGAGCCTGGGAATGGCCTGGATATGTGCTTACGTTATGCTTGTGAAGGTTTGCCTGGAGCAAACACAAAGAATTATGTCCCATGTTTTCCCAGGCCCTTTTGCTGTTCTTCAGGCACTGTGTCTTGTAGCCCCTTTGGACTGATCTCCACTAATGTCTGTGGAGTTAAACAGCAGAAACATGGCCCCACTCTCTACTCATCCGTTGGACTTGTGTCCTGGTCCTCAATTCATCCACAGCCCTTACATCTGTCCCAATGTTCTTTCAGCTGGTTCCGGACCTCACTTCTAATTCAAGTCCAGTCAGTGAATTTAAAATACTTTCGACATCCCCGTTCAAGTTGTTCTTTGTTGAAAACATGGAATTGGAATTAGCAGCGTGCTTTTATTGAAAAGTGTCATTTGGATTTGGATATGGGGTTGGTCTACGGCTTGCACGGCTCGCGCGTGCCCAATCGCACTCCATCGGTTCACCTGGAATGCCTCTTAATTCCAACTTGTCCCTATTTGTTTTAACACTCGATCTTCTCAAGCCTGCCTACTGGCAGTATGCACTCAGCCAAAGCCACCAGAGCTCTTATAAAAAACAATTGCTTGGCTTTTGTGGTTCATCTTCAGTGTGTACAGCCGGTGGGGCAGCGTGTATCGTCCGTGTCCATAGTGGCCATTAGTAAAACATGGGATTTCTATGCGATCTACACCTGAGGATTGATTTTGTATGCAGCAGCTGTGACCGTGTTGAGTGTTGTTGAAGGGGAAAACACGGGGATCGCGTTCCTGTTTACCAGAATGACCACGCCAGCCACCCCTAATGAGGGCCCCGAGCAGATGTCTGAATTAGGGTAGGAAACCGTGGGCTCTGCCCCTCCCATGCAACATGGTTTAGGTGGGGTCCTATGTATCGTCTTTTGTGGTGTAATTGACATTATCTCACTGAAATGTCATTATATTTCTGTTAATCCTTAGAAACGGCTGTACTTGTATTTCCACTTCAGCCCACTTTATTTGGCAGTTGTTTACTACTTTCACTATGGTTGGACCAATAGTGTGATACTATAATGTGATTTCATTGCTATTTTATGTTCCATAATACATTGCTGCAGAGAGACAACAGAGAGCCATGAGAAAACCAGTATTGATATGTCAGTTTGTGTTCTAAAAATGAATAAGCTCGCTGTTTAAAGAGACGGAGAGCTAGTTATTAATTTAAAATACTAATGCAAGGATTTGCTTTGTGATCTTGACAATGATTCAGTATATCCAATAATATCCCTCTATCAAACTCTTCGTATCTGACGTGTCTGGGGGTTTTAGGGGCTCTGCACCAAGGCCATCAACCAGGACAATAACTGCTGACTAAGGTTAATATGGTATATTCGCCCTATATTGAGCCCTTTTCTCCTTTCCGTAGTGTCCGTTTCTCCACTCCATAGTGTCCGTTTCTCCACTCCGTAGTGCCCTTTTCTCCACTCCGTAGTGCCCTTTTCTCCACTCCGTAGTGCCCTTTTCTCCATTCCATAGTGCCCGTTTCTCCATTCCATAGTGCCCGTTTCTCCCCTCCGTAGTGCCCTTTTCTCCACTCCGTAGTGCTGTTTTTGGTGGTTCCACTGCCCGTGTTCCGTCGATGCGCATCTCTCTCTCAGATGGCCACGTATCCTCACATTACGAAAGCCATCTGGCACATGTGGTCCTATGTCCGTTCCTCTCGTGGCATAAATGAGGGAAGAACTTTTTCAGTTGCAGCACATACCCCTCAAAATGTTTGTGCATGTCACTACCATACACCACACCTTCTCAGGCCTTTTTGCTTAAATACCAGGGGCCATGTTCATAAAGTCTTTTTTTTTCTTTCTCCAAAAATAAAATCAATGTTTGAATAATGAAAATGACCATTAAACAGATTCCAATATACCAGACTGTAGCTTTAACTGACAAATCAATACTCTGATAGAAACTCACACTGCTGAGAAAGTCTGATTTTCATTCTTTCAGTTTCGACACTGTCCCTAGTGAAAATTCCACCTGTGCACAGTTTACTCTTAGAGAGAATAGGCACAAGCTCAGTTTTGCTGCAATAACTTTTTTTACTTGAAATGTGCTTGCATCCCTGTTTTGATTCTATCTAGACACTGTCAGTACAATTGCTTTGAGTGTTCCTGATGTATATTTGTCATCATTATAAAAGGGAAAGTTCTGTTGAAATCTTCAAAAAAAACTTCTAATGTCTCACTGTGTATTAGGATAGTATAGTTGGAGTTCAGTGGTCAGTCTTTCTGCACGCCCAGCTGGGTGTGTCATCCTCTGTCTTCACTCTGGTTTCCGCCTGTCAGCTTTCATAGAGATCACTGTTGAGCCGAGCGGAACGTTTGAAGGAGACGATTTTTTAATGGGACGATTTTGTGAAGAGCTGTGCGCGGTCTCTGATTATATTGTTTAACTGCCATTTCAGGTGAGGTTGAAGATGTAGCGAGTAATTGCGCATCAGGTAACGGTTCTCCAAATGAGCCAGTCGGTGACAGATGTCAGATTCTGGTGATGTGTGCCAAGCTGTGTGTGCTGGTTTAATAGCATGTAATCATTTACTTGTTGTCGAGTCTCCGTCAAGAAAAGTAAATGCACTTTTCCAATGTTCCTGGAAGTTATGATTCTAATGGTAGGCCTTAATACAAACCTCTAAATAGCCTTGTCCTAATGTACCAGGAAGTTATTATAGAGGTAACATAAACATCGAAACTGCCTTGTCCCAATGTACACCCAATACATCCATTTGTTGCCCTCCATGCACTTACCTTGTGCCTGTTGTGATCAATAAATTCTACATATTTAAATAGGCCAAACGTATCCTAGACTTCTGTATCTACGCTCACCTAAAGGATTATTAGGAACACCATATTAATACTGTGTTTGACCCCCTTTCGCCTTCAGAACTGCCTTAATTCTGGCATTGATTCAACAAGGTGCTGAAAGCATTCTTTAGAAATGTTGGCCCATATTGATAGGATAGCATCTTGCAGTTGATGGAGATTTGTGGGATGCACATCCAGGGCACCAAGCTTCCGTTCCACCACATCCCAAAGATGCTCTATTGGGTTGAGATCTGGTGACTTTGGGGGCCATTTCAGTACAGTGAACTCATTGTCTTGTTCAAGAAACCAATTTGAAATGATTCGAGCTTTGTGACATGGTGCATTATCCTGCTGGAAGTAGCCATCAGAGGATAGGTACATGGTGGTCATAAAGGGATGGACATGGTCAGAAACAATGCTCAGGTAGGCCGTGGCATTTAAACGATGCCCAATTGGCCCTAAGGGGCCTAAAGTGTGCCAAGAAAACATCCCCCACACCATTACACCACCACCACCAGCCTGCACAGTGGTAACAAGGCATGATGGATCCATGTTCTCATTCTGTTTATGCCAAATTCTGACTCTACCATCAGAATGTCTCAACTGAAATCGAGACTCATCAGACCAGGCAACATTCTTCCAGTTATCAACTGTCCTATTTGGTGAGCTCGTGCAAATTGTAGCCTCTTTTTCCTATTTGTAGTGGAGATGAGAGGTACCTGGTGGGGTCTTCTGCTGTTGTAGCTCAAGGTTGTGCGTGTTGTGGCTTCACAAATGCTTTGCTGCATACCTCGGTTGTAACGAGTGGTTATTTCAGTCAAAGTTGCTCTTCTATCAGCTTGAATCAGTCGGCCCATTCTCCTCTGACCTCTAGCATCAACAAGGCATTTTTGCCCACAGGACTGCCGCATACTGGATGTTTTTCCCCTTTCACACCATTCTTTGTAAACCCTAGAAATGGTTGTGCGTGAAAATCCCAGTAACTGAGCAGATTGTGGAATACTCAGAACGGCCCGTCTGGCACCAACAACCATGCCACACTCAAATCACCTTTCTTTCCCATTTTGACATGCAGTTTGGAGTTCAGGAGATTGTCTTGACCTGGACCACACCCCTAAATGCATTGAAGCAACTGCCATGTGATTGGTTGATTGGATAATTGCATTAATGAGAAATTGAACAGGTGTTCCTAATAATCCTTTAGGTGAGTGTACAGTAAGCTGGAAAAAATACCAACGTCTGACTACAAACTCAAGGCCTTGCTTTCATCCTTAGTCAAGTCGCACCTGTTCAGAAACAAAACGAGCGTGTTTCCCAGCCCCCGTTGGAAGCTTGAGCAAAACATCTTTCCCCCGAGTCACAATGTCGTTCTTCAACAGACGCCACCATGACTGGCTCATCCCAGAGCGTCGGTTACAGAGGATAATCGAACGCGTCTGCAGCAACAAACACGTTGACTTTCCCATAAAGGCCTTTACGTTTTCCCAACATGCCGACGCTTTCATGTCCCCATCAACCAAATTCAGTCTTGTCTGATGACTACAGAAACCTCACTTACGCCCTCTTCTCAGAGAACCACTGTTTGTTTACACAGAATATTTTCTGTCTACACGGATGGGTCTATTCGCCTTTTCATCCCACACTCCGTCTCTGCATCGACAGTACTTTTTGACAGCTTCTCATTGGTTTGTCCTTGAGGTGGCGGCTGCGGCTGATGCAGCCATGGCAACCTCAATGACCATCGGGAGTTGTGCACGTGTCAGTGGCGCCCAGGGCAAACGCAGCGCGAGTGTGAGAGAGCTGGAAACATTCTCCACTTTAATGACAGTCTGGAGCGTGTTGAATACATGTAAGTCTCAGCCAGTGTGTCGCACGCGCACACACACACACACACTGGAGTTGTTTGAATAGCTGTCTTCAGCTGATGCCTTGGTGCCAGGGAACGGCAGCTAAATTGTTTTTGTATTGTGGAGGATCATGGTGCTTACTGAGACTAATGTCCTCCTACGGTTGCGTTGACAGACGAGATAAGAAACAACAAACCTAAAGCAATTACTTGGTGCTCCAAGGGACATTGTTATCGAATATTGAATTGAGGCGCACAACGGATGTGCTCTGCAGGCAAGCTTTTGCTGAGTGTCAAGATGTTTTACAGTATACTGAGCGACATTCAAAATCCCCCCCTGAACAATTGAGTGCAAGTCGGACGAAGTCATGTGGACGTCAGTTGTTGTGAGATGATTTCAAGGACTCTTCACTGGAGGTTATGATCAATGTGCTCTGTCCCAGAGTCAAGCTATAACAGTCAGAATCCCACAAAATAAATGTTAATATTGTTTTTATCACCCGGGCCTGTGTCTTATTGCTATGTAGCCTAAGTTTGTTTTGGTAAAGGACTGTGGAAAGTTCTTAGGCCTGCTGATAAAATTGTTTAAAGCATTTCTTCCTGTTCATTGTTTTTCTCATTTAAACATTAGAATAATTACAAATAATCATTAATACAATAGAAAGGCAAATTTCTTGTTCTCCAAAAACGAATTGATGTTAAAATGCCACCAGATCGAACATCGTGCATTCAGTGTAAATGCTTAATCTTATTGAAAGTGCTTCCTCCTTTGTGTGAACAAATTTTACTTCAGTGTTTACATTTTGCATTGCCATTAAAAAAAAATGGTGAAGCTAAGCCAAACTTTCAAGCTTTTGCTGTGGCCAGCCATGGTCCAGAATGGCTTCTCAGTTCTCACATGCTTGCTTTGTTGAGGTACTTTGTGTGATATTACGTGACATTAGGTCCACCATCCACGTATCAGGGGCTGGCTGATAAGTGCAACTTTTATGGACTGTAAAATGCACGACTGAATTGCACACGTTAGGAACCAAAGCAAAATTGAAATGCATATGTGTCCTCGAATCCTTGATTCTTGGACATTTTGAACCGTTTCTTGATACCAAACCCTAGTCATTTTGTCTAAAATCTATTGAACATTTAGTCAATTTAATATTGTTTTAGTGTAGTTATTGTTAAAATGACAGAACATTGAGACATTTTTGTCAAAGAAATGCCCTTTACAATGTATGGCCTCATTAACCTACAGTACACATATATCACTGACTTATGGAATGAAAATAACACCCACCAAACTATTTCCAAATTGTTGTTATCCTTCCTTCTAAAAGAAACCAACAATAAAATGTAAATTAATGACTAATCCCAGACTGTAGCTTACACTCCATATACATGTATATGTATTTATACGTGTGTGTGTGTTTGTTTATTTATACATCATAGTAAAAAACCTTTTTCCAGAATGTCATATTGGTTCAATCAGGGTACAAGATCCAAACAAAACACCTAATTAGACCTTTAACTTTTTTCTTCCACATGTGCTCATTTTGCGTAGCCGTCAGATCAGTGTTTTTAGGCCATTGGGGCTGTATCTGCTGGACTGGCCTCAGGCCCTCACAAAGACATAGACTAGGCCATCTCAAATGGTCTGAGGACCGTTGTCTTCAGACCAGGAGAAGCCCTCTTTATTGGCTGCCCTCAACTTAAATATGGTTACATCTTGCGCTCACGTTCCATATCTTCATCATTTCACTTAATAGTTATTACAGGCAGGTGTTCTCCCCCACCCAGGTCTCATTCTGTAAAACAGTACTTTCTGCTTTTCTGCTGGTTGTCCTCTCTCTCTTCCGTACCATTGTGTGACCTGAATTCATCCATCAGGTACCAGGGAGGAGGGATTCTGCAGACTCTCGGCCCTCTGTGGAATGAGCGTGACACCCGTGCTGGAAAGTAACTCATCACCTTGGTTTTGAATGAACACGCTCATTCTTTATAGATTCGTAAATTGGTCGATAGGTTTGCTTCGCTTTTCTTAAGGAACGGTGTCTTTCTAGAATGCGTGTGTCCTTCGTTGTGTGGTGTCCTTAACATAACTATGGTCTGTCTCTGGTCTAAAGTCCTTGTGCTGTTGGATGTCTGAATCAGAGACAATCACCAGGAGAAAAGCTGCTGCCGGTTCTTTTCTACTTCTTCATTCCTAAGGCCAAGGAAGATAGGTTTCATGTGTCCAGACGATTCCGTTACAGCTCATTACCCCAGGTGCCGGTTGTTGCTGTGCCAGTTGGGCAGATGTCTGGGAAATTAATGTTGAGTAGTTCAAAAGGATTCACTCCCCTGCGTTTGATAAGACAGTCTAATATAAGCGCTATCACAGACATCACCCAGCATTGATGTTAGACTATCACAGACATCACCCAGCACTGACCTTAGACTATCACAGACATCACCCAGCACTGACCTTAGACTATCACAGACATCACCCAGCATTGACGTTAGACTATCACAGACATCACCCAGCATTGACGTTAGACTATCACAGACATCACCCAGCATTGACGTTAGACTATCACAGACATCACCCAGCACTGACGTTAGACTATCACAGACATCACCCAGCACTGACGTTAGACTATCACAGACATCACCCAGCATTGACGTTAGACTATCACAGACATCACCCAGCACTGACGTTAGACTATCACAGACATCACCCAGCACTGACGTTAAACTATCACAGACATCACCCAGCATTGACGTTAGACTATCACAGACATCACCCAGCACTGACCTTAGACTATCACAGACATCACCCAGCACTGACCTTAGACTATCACAGACATCACCCAGCATTGACGTTAGACTATCACAGACATCACCCAGCACTGATGTTAGACTATCACAGACATCACCCAGCACTGACGTTAGACTATCACAGACATCACCCAGCACTGATGTTAGACTATCACAGACATCACCCAGCACTGACCTTAGACTATCACAGACATCACCCAGCACTGACCTTAGACTATCACAGACATCACCCAGCACTGACCTTAGACTATCACAGACATCACCCAGCACTGACGTTAGACTATCACAGACATCACCCAGCACTGACGTTAGACTATCACAGACATCACCCAGCATTGACGTTAGACTATCACAGACATCACCTTATTACTGACCGGCCTTATTACTATTTTTAAATGACTATACAGAAGACGGCCCTCTATCCAGTTTGTAGCCGGCCAGCCAGTCTTTGACAAATTGTTGGAAGGAGAAATCCGATCCTTTTCTGAAGCAGCGTCCTGGGTGTTACCCAATGGCAGTACAGAATGTTTCCTGAGTGGTGATGCGTCAACAGGTCTGCCCGACCACAGGAGTGGCTGACTTCCCCACTGAGTCGGTTGGCTTGCTGGCGGTTAAAGCAGAGAGAGTCTGGTAGTGGTGTTTCTGTGCGGCTGTGCTGTGGTCGTAGGTGCAAGACCATAGTGGAGTACCCTCAGTCAGCGCAATAGTACTTGATGAGTTGTTTACCGCGCGTGTGTAATTGTGCTTCTACAACACAATGTGACAACGAGGACAGACGTGTTTGCATTTAATACGTTAGGTTGATTCATGTATTCCTACCGCTGCGTCTTTCGGAAAGAAAATTGTCCGGACACAAATTCTGCGTTGTTGTCCGTGCCTGCTAGTTGTTTGTTCATTCAGTTTGCACTGTTATTGTTCACACCAACTGGTCGTTCATTAATTTAGTGTGTCCATGTGAGCGAGTGTGTCCATGTGTGCGTGCGTGCGTGTGCCTTACTATGCTAAGGACCACAACTCCTAAAAGATAATTGTGACAAAAGTGAAGGGAGAGGTCGAGACATGATCTCAGAGTTCATAGATTATCTCCAGATTGGGACAGTCTCCAGCTCCCACTCCTCTTCTTCTTTCTGACACTTTACATGCTGTTAGCTTGTGGCACAATTAGGAGTTGAGCGAGCCACACAGGATTATTTTAAAATCCTGTTCACTGCTAGAGATGCTGGGACTGCAGCCTTAAAGCGCATCATTAGAGCCTTTTCCCTCCTCTCTCGTTCCACCTTCGGTCGCCTCTCGGGTAGCTCTGTGCAGAATAGAGCGGGCTTTCATTAAAATGTGAAGCCTCATTCCGCCTGAGCCCTTTGCAAACCCCACAGTGAGGGAGAATGAGTGCGCGGGATTCTTGACTGTGCTGTGAAAGTGTAATGAAAGAGGGAGAGTGTCTTCCCTGTTAAAGGACTGAGAGATTTCAGGTCAAACAGGACAGGGACAAAAACTGGTTGGTATTGCTGTACATATCATAGCCAATATTTTGGTTATGAAGGCATTAAAACATGTTTAGTCTATAACTCCTGTTCCTTAAAGAAGGAAACCAAGTTTCTATACCAAGTTCTATTGGATTCGCATTGTCATGTGCACAATCTGAATGCACTATTGAATTACGTCTTTCAAAGCACACAATGGCGTGAGGTGTCCTAGAAAACTTAAACCAAACCACATTGGTTCAGGTCCGGTCTTCATTACGACTGACCGACACTCTCTGAGAGACAAACACAGAGAGAGACAGACACAGAGACACTCTCACACTGAGAGAAGAACACAGACAGACACACTCACACTGCGAGACAGACACAGAGAGAGACAGACACACTCACACTGCGAGACAGACACAGAGAGAGACCGACACACTCACTCTGCGAGACAGACACAGAGAGAGACCGACACACTCGCCCCGAGAGACGGACAGAGAGAGAGACAGACACAGAGACACTCTCACACTGAGAGAAGAACACCGACAGACACACTCACACTGCGAGACAGACACAGAGAGAGACCGACACACTCACACTGCGAGACAGACACAGAGAGAGACCGACACACTCACACTGAGAGACAGACAGAGGGGGAGACAGACACCCGTCACTAAGGAGACTGTACTGTCATACACCACCTCAAAGCTCTGCCACGCTGCTTAGGATTCAGCTTGCTCCTTACATTTAGGTGTTTCTCTGCATGTCCTCTGGCCACACAGGGAAGTAGTGGAGCCTTTACAGAGGTTGTTAGCCACCATGCCCTGCCAGTGTGTCTGTCCGTCCACTGTTCTCACCCTCAGTCTGTCAGTTACATTTAAGGGCCTTATTTGGCATGGGAAACATGTTTACATTGCCTAAACAGCTGAAATAAACAAGTGGAAACAAAAATGAAATTAAAAAGATGTTCTATTATACAGTGGGGAGAACAAGTATTTGATCTACTGCCGATTTTGCAGGTTTTCCCACTTACAAAGCATGTAGAAGTCTCTCATTTTTATCATAGGTACTCTTCAACTGTGAGTGACGGAATCTAAAACAAAAATCCAGAAAATCACATTGTATGATTTTTAAGTAATTATTTAGCATTTTTAGTAGTAAAACTTGCAAAATCGGCAGTGTATCAAATACTTGTTCTCCCCACTGTAGGTACGTGAGAATCATTCATCCATTCGGACCCCTTGTTAAATGAACTAGGCTGTTCATTTGATCGATGTGTGGCGTCTTCCAGGTTGGCCTTCTAAGTCATCCCAGAACACCCCGCCTTCTATGTCCCATTTCGTTTTTCGGCAGTGATTTGGTTACAAAGAAAAGGGATGCTGAATCCTTTCAGTCCACCTAGCTGTGAGGTAGCATGACAAAAGCCCATTGGATGTCGTCCATTCAGCTCATGAAGTGGATCAGCCAGGGGACTGGTGGAGGGAGGGAGGGGGTGGAGAGAATAAGAGTATTTAAGAGTTGTGGGAGGTTTGCAGTGAGATAGAGGAACAGAGAGAAGGAGCAAGAAGAGAGAGATGACGACTGAGGAAGAGGGGGACAGGAAGAAAGGCCCGTGGTAGAGGAGGGGAAGGGGAAGGAAGGCCTGTGGTAGTTAGAGGAGGGGAAGGGGAAGGAAGGCCTGTGGTAGTTAGAGGAGGAGAAGGGGAAGGAAGGCCTGTGGTAGTTAGAGGAGGGGAAGGAGAAGCAAGGCCTGTGGTAGTTAGAGGTGGGGAAGGAGAAGGAAGGCCTGTGGTAGTTAGAGGTGGGGAAGGAGAAGGAAGGCCTGTGGTAGTTAGAGGTGGAGAAAGAGAAGGAAGGCCTGTGGTAGTTAGAGGTGGAGAAGGAGAAGGAAGGCCTGTGGTAGTTAGAGGAGGGGAAGGGGAAGGGGAAGGGGAAGGAAGGCCTGTGGTAGTTAGAGGAGGGGATGGGATAAAAAAAGGCCTGTGGTAGTTAGAGGAGGGGAAGGGGAAGGAAGGCCTGTGGTAGTTAGAGGAGGGGAAGGGGAAGGGGAAGGAAGGCCTGTGGTAGTTAGAGGTGGAGAAGGAAGGCCTGTGGTAGTTAGAGGTGGAGAAGGAGAAGGAAGGCCTGTGGTAGTTAGAGGAGGGGAAGGGGAAGGAAGGCCTGTGGTAGTTAGAGGAGGGGATGGGATAAAAAAAGGCCTGTGGTAGTTAGAGGAGGGGAAGGGATAAAAAAAAAAAGGCCTGTGGTAGTTAGAGGAGGGGAAGGGGTAGAAAGGCCCATGGTAGTTAGATGACTGGTAGGGGAAGAAAAGCGTGTGGTAGTTAGAGGAGGGTAAGGGGTAGAAAGGCCCCCTTCCCCTAGAGGTGGTAGAGCAGTGGTTCCCAACCTTTTTTCTTGGGGCCCCCCCTATGTACATATTCAACAATCCTTGGACCCCCCCCCCCAGCTATATATATATATATATTATTATTATTCTTTTTTAATGCTATGCACATAAAACACACACACACTGTATATTTTATAAGTTTATGTTTTAATGACATTTTACATGAATACAGAGGAAATGTTTCTTCAATTTCAAATGTTTCCTTTTAGCCTAATATTTTAATTTTTACACAAAGTAAAACACAGTTGTTTCTTTTTTTCCCAATATTTTGTGTATAAACATGGAATACTGAATGTTATGAACGTAATGTTAAATATGAACGGTAGAATGCTGTACTTACATGCATGCATGCACAGATCCTTTTTTTACAAGGCTAATCATAACGTCAGCTCAAATACAGTTTCATCCAGCTGTATAGCAAATTGGACTTCTCTGAGCTTTTCATGCAACTGTTTTTTGCAGTTTTCTGCCATTTTATCAATTCTGTCTTTAACGGTGTTGTTAGAAAGTGGGACAGATTTAACCTTTTCAGCTGCTTGCTGGCCACATAGTTCCTCCACTATTTTAATGCAGGCGGGTTTGATTAACTCCTCTCCGATATTATGCGGCTTTTTTGCCTTGGCAATCATCAGCGCACACTCAAAGGAAACTTTAGTGGCCTTCTGTAAATCACTACCTGCTCTTTCGAATACTTTTCTGATGTCTGTCGACCTTTTTGACAGAGCCATCTCTTTTTTTCTCACTAGGAATTCCTTATCTTTGCCGATTGTCAATGGATGCTTCGTTTCCTGATGTCTTTTCATTTTGCTTGGTTTCATGCTGTCGTTTGCGAGTTTTTCACCACAGAAGACACATTCTGGTCGTGACTTGTCTTGGCCTTCAATAAAACCAACATTTATATAGGTTTCGTCATAGTGTCTAAACTTTTTCTTTGCCTCTGATGAAGAATCACCGCATTTACGTTTCTCTGCCATTTTTCTTCAGTTTTTGCCGTTACGATGACAAGCACATTGAGCAAGTGACGGTGTGTGCGTAAAATTTAAATAATTATTTTTTATTTGAGATACTTTTTTTAACTGCCTTTTCTTGGCAATGTAAACATATGCTTTTTTAAAAACTTTGAAAAATATTTTTTATATAAAATTATTAGTGGGACATTTTATGCATATTTATTCACCTCAAAGCAGATACGCTCCCGCGCACCCCCTGTGAACTCTGGCGCCCCCCCGAGGGGGGCGCGGACCCCAGGTTGGGAACCAGTGTGGTAGAGGACTGGTAGGATGAGGGGAGCAGGTGGAGACGTAGGGAGGGAGACTGTAGGCGGTTATCTTGTCACTAGTCCTCTGGGTGCCTCCCCAATGTTACCCAGTTCTCTGTATAGCGTCCCTCTCTACGCCAGAGCCTGATGCAGCCTGGTCAGAAGCAGTGCGCCATGAAGGGAACAGGGCGGTGTTTGTGGAGCGCCTTCTCCGCCCTCCCTGGAGCCGGAAGGGAGGGAGGGAAGCCATTCATCACCGCCACTCTGTGACTGTCAACCTAATGAAGACGGATTGCTCCCGGAGCGGCCCGGTTATCTTTATATTAAGCACTCGGTTCGTCCGCGCATCCACCCTATGTACACCGCATGACAGAGATTCGGGTCGGCGCGGGTTCGGCACGCAAGCTCCGTGTGTCCTCGGACTTTTCAGGAGGGTCCACCTCAGGACGCTCCCGGCCCGCTCGACTTTCCGCGTGAGCGGTGTCTATTCTCCTGGCCGACCGGTGTGTCTTCATGATGCCGTGGTGTTTCTAGGAAATCGGACTGTCAGGCACTTATCTCAGTCGGTCCCTCTGCCCCCCCTCTGGGCCACTCCAGCGTACTTCAGCACTCGATTTTCACACAGTGGATTTAATTCAAATGAGGTGAAGGGCCGGGGAGGCATTTCCGGTTAGGTGTCACGGTTTTGGGCGCGCAACACTCTTTCCCGTCGCAGCACAACCCAGTGATTATCTGCTTTTGAAATCCGATCCCCTCTGACGGTTGAGCCTACCTCCCTGTCTCCTGTGGTCGGCATGCTTTTTGGCTTGTCACCCAGTACGGCTCTTCTCTACCACCTCCTCTTAATAGGGGGTTCATCCGTCCATCTTGTCTTGCCTTGGCCAGATCAGCTTTCCCTGTGAAGCCTGCGTACCTCTTCCCCGTCTCCCACCTCTCCCTGTTTTCTCTCCCTCACCGCCTTTCTCTCGCCCAAACCGCTACCTGCCCTTTACTTGCTGCCTGTCCATCTCTCCTTTCCGGTGACATTTGTTTTTGTGTGTGTGTGTGTGTGTGTGTATGCGCGCACGCGAGGTTCATACTCTGCCTTCTGTCGGCTCTGTCGCTGAGAGCCGCCGTCTGACCCGAGGGCCTCTGTTCCAGCCACACTCAAACACTCCGGCCCAGACTTCATTACTGCTGAGTAAATGTTACTGCCGCTCAGCCCCGTGGCCCTTCGCGGGGGGGAGACTGGGGAAGACTGGGGGGGACTGGGGAAGAGGGGAAGAGGGGAAGGCAGCGCGAAGTGTCAGGAAAAGGCCAGATGGAGGAGAGGGGAAGGGGCACGAGGTGCGACCGAGGAGAAATTAGGTCTAGACAGGCCAGGGTCGGGGTTAGTTTTCAGCTCAATTCAGCTAGTCAAGCAAAGTGGAATTCCACGTCCCCATATGGTAGCCTTATGGAACATGTAAATTAGGTTTTTTGAATTGGGTTTAAATGGAATTGACTATTTCTCTCCCCTCAGCCAGTTGACTGAGGGCCTAAAAACAGAACCACTATGTTGTAATGTGATTAGGTCAGCGGGCTCCTCGTCACTCCAGCACACGTCAAGAGCATCTTAGGACACTACTTTCAACTTCTTCTTTTTACCCAGTGGAACATGAATGTAGCGCCGTGCCCAGTTTCTGTTCTCTCTCCAAATTCGATTTAATCTCTGTGAGGTGAATTTACATTTATTTGTGCTAGTTTAGCCTCGCAAAAAAGTTTGTTCTTTGTGTCAATCTCAAGATATCAGTTACAAATCTCTTCCAGAATAAAAGGTAGTAGCACTTTTCACCCTATTATATTCGGAGATACCAGCTATTTTGTACACTCCCTGGAGTGAGGATAGAGGGCAGTTAGACTGCCAAAGGCCTGTGGGAAAGCAGCTGGCCTAAGGGAAAGCATGCAGAAGGTGTGTGTTAGGCTTAACAGTGTAACACACACGGTAAGGTGTGCACACAAGGCTGGTGCGTGCGTGTTCATCCAGAATGTAATTTCTGTACTTTCCCATCTTGTGTAAGTCCTGAGGGCTTAGGGGCATAATTACACAACGATCACTTCATTAATCACAGCAAAAAGCTCATCCAGGTGGGAGACACACACCTACACAAGCAAACGTGTATTTAGGTATAAACATTTTGAATCCTAAACCAGTGCCTGACATTAACCTCTGTAACCAAACATTTGTGCCTGAACTTATCCTATCGCTAATGTCTGATCCTAAGCCTAACCCTTACATTAACCTCTATAACCAAGCATTTTTGCCTGAACTTATCCTATTGCTAATGTCTGATCCTAAACCTAACCAGTGATTCCTAACCCTAATTTTGACACTACCCCAAATTGTACCTTTTGCCTTAAACCTAGCACCTAAGCCAAACAAAAGGATAATTTTTTTTTTTATTGGGAAAAATTCATCAAATTCCTATGATTTAACCCCAGTTTTCTCCCCATAATATAGTTATAGTTTAGAAACCCACACACACACACCCACTAGTCAGTGAGCCGAGAAATAAATAAGAGAAATAATGTGAGCCCACTCTGGCCCAGTGTATCATGGGTCCTTGCCGACAGCTACACTAACCTACCGAGGGGCCGTCTGCCTGAATCTGACGGTTAGAGACAGTTTATACTGACCGCAGGGTTCAACCCCCTCGCTGACAGTCATTACAGAGTAACACACAGGCAGACCTGCAGACGACACCGTCTTTCCCTGCTGACCAGGTGTATGACGACCTGCCACGGCACTTTAACACACAGTGTGTGTGTGTGTGTGTGTGTACGCCCGTAGCCACAGCCAGATCCCTTCACTTGAGGTGCAGCTGACACCCCTGTATGGTGCTGCTAATTAGGTCGGTGTGGAGTACACGCACACAGACGCACGCACGCACACAGACGCACGCACGCACACAGACGCACGCACGCACACAGACGCACGCACACAGACGCCCGCACGCACACAGACGCCCACACGCACACAGACGCCCGCACGCACACAGACGCCCGCACGCACACAGACGCCCCCACGCACACAGACGCCCCCACGCACACAGACGCACGCACGCACACAGACGCACGCACGCACACAGACGCACGCACGCACACAGACGCACGCAGACGCACGCACGCAGACGCACGCACGCAGATGCACGCACGCAGACGCACGCACACAGACGCACGCACACAGACGCACGCACGCACGCACCCAGACGCACGCACGCACGCACACAGACGCACGCACGCACGCACGCACGCACACAGACGCACGCACACACACAGACACACACAGACGCACGCAGACACACACAGACGCACGCACACAGGCGCACGCACGCACGCACACAGACGCACGCACGCACACAGACGCACGCACGCACGCACACAGACGCACGCACGCACACAGACGCCCCTGGCCTGGTCCCGCCTCCGTCACTCCTGTTGGCCCCCGGCCTGGTCCCGCCTCAATCAGTTCCCATTAGGATTTGGGCTGCGCTTGCTGGAAATTGGGATCAGAGTCATTTGGGGTGGCAGAGAACAAGATACATTGTCAGCGCACCCCTGAATGTGGCTCCCTGATCCAGCTGGACAGTTGTATTTAGATGGCTGTCTGGCTTTATTACTCAAATCCTACTGGCTGAGACGCCTGAAGGGCTTTGCAATAGCACTCAGTAGATCGACGAGAGTCATGCAAGCTCAAGGCACTGGTTTTATAGTGCACAATGGCTAAGGGAAGAGTTATATGTTTGGCTTCAAGCTGTGTTTATCCCAACGGCCATGGCTGAGTTATCTGATGCTTGCTAAGGGCCATCTGTGTAATAGGCCCACTCTGCAAACCAGTGGAGTTATGTGATGCTAACAATGCTAGCTGTATGGTCAGTGGAGTTATGTGATGCTAACGATGCTAGCTGTCTAGTCAATGGAGTGATGTGATGCTAGCTGTACAGTCTGTGGAGTTATGTGATGCTAACAGTGTTAGCTGTATGGTCTGGAGTTATGTGATGCTTACAGAGCGGCTTGTGACCCCCGGGCTGACACACACACACAACACTGGGGCTTTCTGCAGCTCAGCTCATTTCGGCCTGCCGCCAGCACCGCTAACTACCCAGGCTAACGTCCTCTCCTCCCAGGCTGGAAGTACACAGGCAGCACTCCTCTGCTGATTTACACTCCATGCACTGAAGACAGGCGCGTGCCCGTAGGCATGCTTTCCATAACACTCCGTGGAAATGGACCACCAGGCCGAAGTGGCCGTGTGTTGACTCTAGAGAGATGGACCCCGCTGCGTCTGAACTGCTTCAGGCCCAGTGTTTGTCCACTGGATGACTTCAGTTCCAAGGGCAACGGGGGATTTTCTCTGTGCAGAGCCTGGAGTCCTGTTATCTGTCCACGTCGACACACTTTGTCACTCTGCTGCTGCACAGCTTATTTGGAGGGTTGATTAACTTGTTTGTGTGTGTGTATATATGAGCGCGCGCGCCAGAACGAGTGCGACAGCTAATCCAGTCTGTTAAAAGACAGTTGGCTGCGTTGTACTTCAGCCAGTCTACGTCAGTCACTGGTTTAGTTTTGGCAGGTTTTTGGCCTGCCCTTCTGTCTCTTAGAATAGGACAAGGACATATTTGCTAAGGTCGTGATTAGGTAGTCATTGATTTGTCCATTATTCTCAATGAGCTTACTCACATTCCTATCCCTACCCTGCATGGTATCACATAGCAGCAATTAATCTGACCATGTAACACAGAGGTCCTATTAAAACCATTCATCTGACCATGTAACACTGAGGTCCTATTAAAACCATTCATCTGACCATGTAACACTGAGGTCCTATTAAAACCATTCTTCTGACCATGTAACACTGAGGTCCTATTAAAACCATTCTTCTGACCATGTTACACTGAGGTCCTATTAAAACCATTCTTCTGACCATGTAACACTGAGGTCCTATTAAAACCATTCTTCTGACCATGTTACACTGAGGTCCTATTAAAACCATTCATCTGACCATGTAACACTGAGGTCCTATTAAAACCATTCATCTGACCATGTAACACTGAGGTCCTATTAAAACCATTCTTCTGACCATGTAACACTGAGGTCCTATTAAAACCATTCTTCTGACCATGTTACACTGAGGTCCTATTAAAACCATTCTTCTGACCATGTAACACTGAGGTCCTATTAAAACCATTCTTCTGACCATGTAACACTGAGGTCCTATTAAAACCATTCTTCTGACCATGTTACACTGAGGTCCTATTAAAACCATTCATCTGACCATGTAACACAGAGATCATATTAAGGTATTTTTATCAAAGTGGCCTGATATTACTGCACTTGAGTGAAATATTTCTCCTTCCTTAACATTGTAAATTATGTTATAAAGGATCTGTTCTGTTTGAATGGTGTGGGTGTATGCAGGTCATTCAAAATGTTTATGTGAGGAGAGTGCTGACCTCATTCTTCTCTAGACCGCAGATTGGCCAATTCATTCTTCCTAGTTGTATTCTCTGGAATTTTATTTAGCTATTGATACAAACTTAGGACAGGGTTTAAAAATAAAAATAATCCAATTCATTTTTTGGCTATGATTGCAGCCAAACATATAAATTCAACAGTATTTGGCTTTTAATTCCCTGAATACAACCTTTTAAAAGTAGGATTTTCCTGTCAGTTCCCTGAATACAGTAGGATTTTCCTGTCAGTTCCCTGAATACAGTAGGATTTTCCTGTCAGTTCCCTGAATACAGTAGGACTTTCCCGTCAGTTCCCTGAATACAGTAGGACTTTCCCGTCAGTTCCCTGAATACAGTAAGATTTTCCTGTCAGTTGAGGTTGTGAAAAGGCTGTAGCACAGAACGTTTCCCTACGTCACACTGCTGACCGTTGGTTGATAATTGCTTGCCTGCGGTTTCATGGTCAGTTCTGGGATGGTTCAGTGCGAAGGAGATTGAGCAGGAAGCCCAGCAGTGTGTTGTCCCCCACGTCACACAATCTCCCACAGTATCTGTGACGACCACACCCCATGGGGCTTCTGGCGCCCGGTTAGGGAGCTGATGCCCCGACAACCATCCACTCATCCATACCAACCAGAGCCATCCCGTCAGTCCTTAACAACGTATTACTCATGGCTGGCCAGCCGCTGGGGACGCTTTCACACTTGGACACGTTTCATGTCCTCCGATGTTCTCCGCTGTGCCGAACGGCGTTACTGAAAAACTGTGCGAGGTGACGAGGTTCTGCTGTTACACTCCTGTCATGTTATGTCACTGGCCAGGACGGTCTGCTTCGTGGAAATCAGATGACATGGCTGCTGCTAACCCATGCTGTGACCAGAACGATGTCAGCCCTAGGTGTTATCTGCTGTGTGTGTGTGTGTGTGTGTGTGTGTGTGTGTGTGTTGACACATGCAGAGACATCTGACCCAAAGTCCAGGTGCCCTCATTGACATCGTACGTACACGTCATCACTGTGATTGGTGTGGGTGGGTGTCAGTGAGTGTTTGAGAACAAGGGAACGTGGAATGAAAGAATACGATGACCACAGACCCACTCATGTCGTTTCCCCTCAGTGGATTTGATCTAGGCAGCTGAAAGCTGGGAGATGGTACAGTGCTTCAGAACGGACTCTCTCTCCCCCTCTTGTTCTCCGCCTGCTGGATGTGTGATCTCGTCGTCAGCTTAATAATGCCTGTGTTTGTAATGTTTACATAACCTTTCAGATTGAGACAAATGCTGCTCAATAGATTTCCAGTCATTGTCAACAAGCGGGGTTATATTGCTGATCAATGCTTGCTCTTTGGCCCGGGCTGCGTTTAATTAGCACGTAACAAATGTATTTGTAGAAGAAAAGGCTCTTCGCAAGAGCAAGTTCATTTGATTGATTTAGCATTCCGATATTATTAACATACACAACATCAGAGTCTGGGACCTTCATCTTTCATATTTGTTTTCCAGCCCAAGAAAACAATGAGACCGGCAAACAAGCCCGTAGTATAATCTCATTTATCCGTCTATTGTCTCCACGTCGCAGGCTCTGGTTACGCAACGTTTAGTCAAGATTTATGGAGGGCTGCTAATGCCATCCGTCTTCCCCCTCAGTAATCAGAATGAGTTTAGTCTCTTATGTCCCTGTGGGCTGAACGTCAGCGTTGAGAAGGATGGCTTTAGGAAATACGCGTTGCCTAAACGACTGGACACCATTTAGACTTCCAGCCGGCCCCCCCATTCCCTATGCACTGCAGAGGCCGGTCCCGGGGGGGGTGGCGGCCGCTCCCGCCATGCTGCTTTAATCACACTTATGGTTGTGAAGCGGGCCGTTCAGAGGTGTTAGGCAGTATGCTTTTCCTGGTCCCGGCTCGTTTTAGCGCATTTATGCCCCCCCCCCCCGCAGGTCCACTGTCGGCGGAACATGCGTGTGTGCCCGCCTGCGACTGTCGGCCGTTTGTGTGCCGGGCGAGGGCTTCAGAGAGCGGGAGGGATCAATGGGAACCCTCAATACGGCAACCAGCAGAGATAGACACTGACAGGGCAGACGCTCCTCAAATACACACCTCGTGGGACCGTTAAGACACTTGGGTATTGGGAGCTAGCTGCAGAAGAGACTGAGGTGGAGGGTTGGCGAGCGGGGGAGTGGAGTGTTACTCCACCTGCAAGGAGAGCACTTGGGGGTAGCAGGTACCAGAGCTCCCCCTTCAGGACCATGTGAGGACCACACGTGAGTTTCTGCAGAGTCGTTCTTAAATTCCTAACTTCCAGTCTGGCGTTGTCATCAGTGCGCCCCTTTGTGTAAATTGGACTCACGGATTGGCGCTGTTGTGTGCAGTCGCGCGCAGTTACTTACCCTCGAACTCTGCCTCTTTCCTCCTCCCTTCCTCTTTTCAGTCGAGGAAAGTTAAACGAAAGCTGATCAAATTACATCTGCATCCCTAACCCTTTTTTTCAGATGGTAACTCAGACAGTAGTATCAAAACTGTTAACACAATAAGCCGCTGTCGGTAACACTTTAACGACATTAACACCAACGTTTTATCATTGAGCCCATCTATCCGCCAGTCAGTTTTCAGACGGTCCTATCTGATTGCACCAAACTCAATCTGCAACTTCATCTCACCAGGCGGTATGCTTACTGTGTTGGAAGACGGCGACTGAGCCACCTCACTGCTAATTGGCAGGATGTTCAGTAACGATTGGATGCTGAAATATTGGAGTGGGTACTGATAGATGATGTTTGCGTCGGCTTCCCGGTCGTCTATTGGCTGTGTGGGGGGGTAGTTCATTTCTACAGTTTGGGTAATATTTCGGGTGTTGTATTTGACTGTGAAAGACAGACTCGTATTCGACTGTGCGTAGTTGATGTTTGTTTGATGATCTGGACCCGCGTTAAAGTACGCAAAAAAGCAGGACATTGTCCTGTTGCTCTTAAGCACTCTTAATTAACCGTGACGCATGTTTCCCTGCTGAATCAGTTACACGCCACTGTAGCCTTTAGCAACAAACACAATGGTCTCTTCTGTTACTTAGAAAAGGCGCTGACGCAAACACACCTCTCCCCTATAAACCTGGCAGTGGAACGGAACCGAAAACAATCTCCCGGAGCCATTTCCGCATTTCGGTTTTTCTCCACCTTTCAGCTGTGTATGTCTGCTTATTTCGACGTCTCTAGGCATTGGGTTGGAAGATGGTCAGTCCACATGGTCTTTGTTTTAAACATCCGGTGCCTCCAAAGCGAGGCGTGAGTTGCATTAGAAAGATCTGCCCTTTCCTTTCAGAGTAATTGGACGGGGGACCTCTGATGTGTGCCTTCTTGTCTTTACCTGGATATTTGGGTTATGATTAAATACATCTTCACGGATTATCTTTCCTTGTGTGTGTGTGTGTGTCCCCGTCCAATCCCTACCTTCTCTCCCACTCTTCCGACACGTGTTGCTGGATCCGATGGGGGCCGGCGAATTGCCGCGTCGAGCAAAGATCGCGATACACATCAAATGACAATAACGGTCTCTCTCTCCTTTCTGCCCTGTCTCTCCCCCAGGCCCGTTACAAGCAGAGTTTGGACCCCACGGTGGACGAAGTGAAAAAGCTGTGCACTTCCCTGAGACGGAACGCCAAGGAGGAGCGCGTGCTCTTCCATTACAACGGCCACGGCGTCCCCCGGCCCACGGTCAACGGAGAGATCTGGGTGTTCAACAAGGTGAGGCGTAGAGACACAAACACGCCTCCGGCAGCACAGGCTCAACAATAACCCCTCATTCAGTGTCTCGCAAAGGCCTCCGCTCACTGAGTAGTTCATAGTAGCAGTAAATATCTGTTGCAGGAGCTTCTTGAGGGTCCCTACGAGTTTTGAGACGAAGCTGTCACGGGTCGTGTTCTGCTTCAAGATATAGCGTACCGCTAAGGCGACCGCAATTCTATTTCTAACCATGTGCATGGGTTGCAGATATCTCAGTAGAAGGGGCCAGTCGGCTGTGCACCTCTTTCTCTCGTATCCTTTCAGAGGTTGATCATGGATATTCGAGCGTTCTGACTGCAGCTCTTTGAGCAGAGCCGTTCATCCTCCGCTTTCAGCTACTCAGCAATTTCCGCTTGTCCCGTCAGAACTGATGGAACGTTGGTTGGAAAAAAAAAAAAAAATTATATATATAATTTTTTTTCTTTTACAGTGCACACGACCTCAGGCCAGCTTTAAATCTAGTGAGCTCACTTGGGCTTGGCTTCTAGGTGGCCTGTATGGTTCCTCCTGTGAACCACTGGAGTTTTAGGATCGGCTCTTAGAATACCGCTCATGGATGTAGCCTTCATTAAGTGTATCCATGCATTATTCATGCCACCCTCCTGTACCCAATTTGATTTAGGCAATTCCAAAGAGTCACCGCACCCAAACGGAGCCTTCTCGCCAAAGTTATGTCTGTTGATATTCGGTGTATTCCATTACCGCCCAGAGGACTTCAGGCCCTAGACCATCTGGTTGGGTTAGGGCTAGCTTGGGTTAGGGTTAGGGCTAGCTTGGGTTAGGGTTAGGGCTTGCTTGGGTTAGGGCTAACTTGGGATGTGATAATTTGGCCCTGTAGTGGTTTGTGCGGGTAACACCTAAAGTAATAACCGTATCTTCTACTTCCTTGAAGGCTTCTCACTTCCTACAGGCTTGAGTATGATCGTAGTGTGTTTTTGTAAACCAGATTAAAGCTGCTACCCCACAGTGTGTCTTACCTCATACCTTCCTTCAGAAAAAATATATTACAGTCACAACGGTCTATTTCCCTCTGGCTAAACTTCTTCTGCACCGTTTGGCATCTTGCTTGCACGCTTTCTCACACATTCTCCATCTCTCTCTCCTTTTGCATTCTCTTCCGCCCCCCAGGTCCACTGATCTTAGACTCAACAAAGTTCTCACTCACTCACACCCACACCAAAAAACCAAAATAGCTATTACGGCGATGGCTCATTTTGGGGCAGACTCATCCAGTACAACAACGAAGCACCCACTGTGAATGACACATGGGCCCTGTCTTAGCTGGGCTACTGGTTCTCTTTCCTCAGTGCATCCCCCCCGCTCCAATGCATTCTGGCCCCCCCAGCTCCAGTACACTCTGACCCCCCCCCCACTCCAATACACTCTGACCCCCCCACTCCAATACACTCTGACCCCCCCACTCCAATACACTCTGACCCCCCCCCCCCCACTCCAATACACTCTGACCTCCCGGCTCCAATACACTCTGCCCCCCCGGGTCCTGTACATTCCGAACACCCCGGATCCTGTACACTCTGCCCCCTTCCCATACACCTGTAGACTCTGCCCCCTTCCCATACACCTGTAGACTCTGCCCCCTTCCCATACACCTGTAGACTCTGCCCCTCCCATACACCTGTAGACTCTGCCCCCTTCCCATACACCTGTAGACTCTGCCCCCTTCCCATACACCTGTAGAATCTGCCCCTCCCATACACCTGTAGACTCTGCCCCTCCCATACACCTGTAGACTCTGCCCCTCCTATACACCTGTAGACTCTGCCCCTCCTATACACCTGTAGACTCTGCCCCTCCCATACACCTGTAGACTCTGCCCCCTTCCCATACACCTGTAGACTCTGCCCCTCCCATACACCTGTAGACTCTGCCCCTCCTATACACCTGTAGACTCTGCCCCCTTCCCATACACCTGTAGACTCTGCCCCCTTCCCATACACCTGTAGACTCTGCCCCCTTCCCATACACCTGTAGACTCTGCCCCTCCCATACACCTGTAGACTCTGCCCCTCCCATACGCTCTACCCTCCCCGTTCCTGTACCCTCTGCCCCACTGAGTTCCCTCCTTCAGTCCCACTGTGGCTGTGTGGTTCAGCTCCAGGGCTTTGCGGGCATTTCCGTTGTCAGTATGGGCTGTCAGTGCGGTGTGATCCTGCAGCTGTTATGGGAGTTGAGTCAGCCTCTGGCTGTTTGGGGAATCAGGGTGATGTACATCTCACCCCAAGCCCAGTGTGACTCAGAACAAAATGTATTTACTGGTCTGTCCCTCTCTCTGTCTCGTTCCTGTAGAACTACACCCAGTACATCCCCCTGTCCGTCTACGACCTCCAGACCTGGATGGGAAGCCCCTCCATCTTCGTCTACGACTGTTCCAACGCGGGCATCATCGTCAAGTCCTTCAAACAGTTCGCTCTGCAGAGGGAGCAGGAGTTGGAGGTGGGTGGGAGAGAGATGCGCTCGCACCAACGTCCCCGCAGCGAGACCAACAGCCCGCTGTGTGTGTGTGTGTGTGTGTGTGTGTGTATGCGCGCGTGCGCGCATATATTGTGCGTTGAAATCCGATGTCCAGCCAGCTTAAGGCAAAAGCATTTTGACCGTCTCCTTTCTCTGATCCCAGTGATGGGAGATGCATAAATGAATCATAGGGTTTTGGCCTGTTCAGGACCCATCCCAACACCTTCCTGCCGTTTCTTCATTCCTGCGGTTCCTTCCCGGCATCCCGTGTGAATATTTAACCAGACCGGCACCGCCCGCACTGTCACTCACCTACATTATTCATGGAGGAGTTTGAACGCGCTACAGACTATCTGGAATACATATAGGAGAGAGGGGAGGCGGGGGGGGGGGGGGGGTGAGTAAGCATGATAAGAGGATGAGGAAGCGAGAAGGAGCTCCACGGGGGGTGAAGGAGGAGCGGGAGACAGGAGGGATGATAGTGAAAGGAGGCTAGATGAGGAAGTGTGTCGCAAACTTAGAGACTTTTGACTTATGGTTCGCCGCACTTTCACGCACTGTTCAACAACAACAACCTCTGCCTTGCTCATTACCCCTTTATCAAAGTACGGGGTCTCGCGCTTACCAGGCGGAGACGACAGGGGTCACGACCCCAGAGGATGTGGAGATGGATAGACAGGACTGGAGGCAAGCTCAGCAATAACACTTCAAGCTGTCAGCGCAGAATAGTGGAGGAAGGGGTTGGGAGGGAGAGGGGGAGGATGAAGGGGGGGGGGAGAGAAGGGGAGGTAGAGAGACGGAGGGTGAGGTGATTTTAAAGGCGTTAGTTCAACTGGCCCCTCATGGGTTCACTGTTATGGTCAGTCAGGGCTTGTTTACATTATGCAACATTTTCCCAGACGTATCGAAGAAGAACGCTGTAGACACAATGCTTATTTTGTTTTGTAAACTTGCAGATATTTTAGCTCCATACGCCATTTTTCGAGGTACTGTGTGCCACATTTTTGATATAACCCCCCCCCAGTGTTTTGTGAGAATGTGTCAGAGCTGGATTAAGTGTCTGTGCAGGCCGCGCACGTATTGCTCAATATTTCTTTGATTGACAGTCACAATCCTATGTGGTACGTCTCAAACATGCATGTCTTATTTCAAACGCTATGGAAATTATTATGCAAACTAAGATACATTTGCCAAGCGCTGGGTGTTAAACTGTGCCTAGCCTAGCCTAGCTGGGTGTTAAACTGTGCCTAGCCTAGCGCTGGGTGTTAAACTGTGCCTAGCCTAGCGCTGGGTGTTAAACTGTGCCTAGCCTGGCGCTGGGTGTTAAACTGTGCCTAGCCTGGCACTGGGTGTTAAACTGTGACTAGCCTAGCCTAGCTGGGTGTTATACTGTGCCTAGCCTAGCTGGGTGTTATACTGTGACTAGCCTAGCCTAGCTGGGTGTTATACTGTGACTAGCCTAGCCTAGCTGGGTGTTATACTGTGCCTAGCCTAGCTGGGTGTTATACTGTGCTTAGCCTGGCGCTGGGTGTTATACTGTGCCTAGCCTAGTGCTGGGTGTGAATTGAAAAGTCGTGGCCAGTGAGTTTGTGAACAAGCTATTTGACAAGCCTGGTTGATGTCATTGAGTTTGTTCTATTGCTTAATGGGCCCTGGGATACTGAGGATATTACATTTCCATAGTGTAAATGCTTTGCTCATGGATAGTTGGATTGTACAGTATTTGAATATCGGCAACTCTTTGTGTTAATGTGAAGCTTTCTAACCCCAGTGAAGGAGCCATGCTGTATAAAATCAGCCAGCTAGCGGAAGGCAAAATGTCTCCAATGTACTACCTCAGGGAGGTAGAGAGAGATTGAGAGAGGGAGTGTTCGGGGGGGGGGGCGGGGGGGGTTAGGGCTGAGGGAGAGAGAGTGACTGAGAGGGAAAGACTTAAAGGGGGTAAGAGAGACTGAAGGTGGAAAGAAAGACTTGGGGCGAGACAGGTATGGAGGGGGAGCAAGATGGAGAGTGGTAACGACAGAAGCATGGAGATTAAAGACATGGATGGATGGAGGGAGGAAAAGGTAGTGTTACAGAAGTTTCTGGAAGCTGTAGGAGAGAACCCAGGTGGGGAGTGCCCCACCTCCTTCGGCCTCCTCTCACCACTCCACTAGTGGTGGCCCCACGTCACGGCTCCTCACACACACTGTTGTCATAGTGACGCGGGCCCTCGCCATAGTCACGCGTCATAGTAACGCGCGCCCTCAGCCTCACTGTGGACTCACAGGGCCGGACTGGGCCTCACCAGGGGCTTGTACACCGGGAACAAGGGGGACGGACACGGGAGAAGGTTGGTGCTAACACTCTCCTCTATCTCTCCCCCGCACCCTTCTCTCTCACAGACACGCGACCTGCCGTCCGGGGTGTGGTGTCTGAGTGCTGTTATTATGAGCAGTGTGCTTCCTGCTCAATGTCTTAACTTACCGTATGGAGTCAGCATTAACTGTTTTGCGGAAATGAGTCTGTGTTTTTTCTTTCAGGTGTGTGTGTGTGTGTGTGTTTAGACGTGGTATGTATTGTGCCTTCCCCTGTGCCTGTATGGAACTCCCGCATAGGATTAGTCTTTCGAATTAGTGTCAATTTCAAAATTCACGTCAACGTAATTGTTCCCAATACCCGTAGTGCGATGAAGTAAAAACCTTCCATCATTCTCATGCTAATTTGAGATAACAATATGCTAATGTATTCATTATCATAGATGTCTAGCATAAAGCAGCCTGTTTTGGCAGTAATGTGGCGTTTACCATAAGGCTTTATCACGCCGCTCCACATTATTTGAGAAGCAACACTGTTATCGACGTTGTTGATCCAGTGCCATGCCTGTAGCGTGCTTAAGAATATGCATGTTGCTTTGGTTTGTCTTCCATTCCCCCATTCGTTGTTTAGAAGACATCAGATGTGTTTAATAACAGGCACGCATAGCATTAGCGCTGTGCAGCACACAGTTATGTTAGCTTGCTCTCTGAATTGTCTACCGTGTCCCCTATGTCAGTAGATGTTCCCTTCTTATAAAAAACAACTTCAATTAGACAGGAAGGCTTTGGATTAATTCGGGATCTCCTCAAGGAGCTGCTTAGTGGGACTTCTCAGAACTGCCCAAGACTCATATCCTGCCTGTAATCACCATGGAGCATTGAGGTTTGTTATTCAGGGTGTCCTCTCCCAGTGATTTGGTTGGGGCTGGTCTTGCACCCTCAACAGAGCATCGACGCGCCTCGCCGAGTGTTCCTGTGTATTGAATGTGCATGTTGCCGATGGGGGGAATAAACATGGAGAACACGGCGCGTCTGTCTGTCTGATTGTGTTACAGTGTGTTTACCTGCCGGGCTTACCCACAGGAATACGGTGCAAGCCTTCTCATATCTGCAGACTGGATTTACCACGGCTTGCATCAGACGTTGGGGAGTCGTGTGTAGGGGGGGGGAACCGAGCCTAGCGCGCGTTTTTATTTGATTGACGTGTGTGTTTCCGGAGATCCTGGAGTGTGTTTGCGTGTGTTCTTCCCCGCATATACTAAGGAGCGGAGGACCGAGAACGAGTTCCGTCTCAGGAAGTTTGTCTGTCCTCACTAGTGGAGACAGTTTGGCTGGAGCCTGTGTCTAATGTACTGAAGATGAGTGGCATAAGTCTTTGGAGAAGACCTCTCACTCACAGCTCTGCAGCTGTTGACAGACTCAGGACAATTTTTTTTTTTAAAACAAAGTGTTTTAGCACTCCCTCAGAATCTCCCTGTCCTCTAGCGGATAGTCCTGGTTATCTCAATCTCCCCTGGTGTCTCACACTGGGCATGTGGTGCTGTCTCCAAAGCTGGCATACAGCTATGCAGGCAAGGTTCTCTTGAAGTTGTATTATCAGCTCCCATCATGCATCAGTCACACCATCAGTGGGTTAACAAACACAGATGGCCAAATAAGTTGTCAGGGTCCTTGCCTGAAACCCGGACATAAACCACATATTAACCTATTCCCATCCAAGCATTTCACATGAATAGTAACCAGGCTACAGATGGAGTAAAGATGCATCTCCCAGGATAGGGAAAGGGGCACAGTGACCAACCTGATGCTCCTCTCCGCTAATTCACAAAGGTCCTCTTCTGGTTACATGATGATGGACTTTTAAAAAGGATTCATATTAGTCGAATCGCATAGACTAATCTAATTGTGCCTGCCCCCACTGTATTTGCCAGCTGTTGGCTAAAGATCAGGTGCCAAGACCATCATTTAATCCATTGGGAATCTCGCCGCACTGTTTCTGTATACCTTCACCAGCCTCGCTAAGCTTCTTTTGTGTGTCCCCCACCTAGGTGGCAGCCATTAACCCAAACCACCCATTGGCCCAGATGCCCCTGCCCCCATCCATGAAGAACTGCATCCAGTTGGCTGCCTGCGAGGCCTTAGAGCTGCTGCCCATGAACCCAGACCTCCCAGCTGACCTCTTCACCTCCTGCCTCACCACGCCCATCAAGATCGCCCTGCGCTGGTAATGGCTCTTTTCACACTGTCTTCGGTGTCCATCTTAGAGCGCACGACTTGGTGGTCTCTATCCTGGACAGTCTCTCTAGAATATCTGTGATTTGATCTGCGGTTGGGAGGAGCGACGGGCGGTTGGCGAGGGGCGGTTGGCGAGGGGCGACGGAGTGGTTGGGAGTGGCGACATGGTGGTTGGGGGGTGGGAGGGTCGACGTGGCGCTTGGGGTGGGGGGGGGATCGACGCGATTGGAGCGGCTGGGCGAAGATTACTTCATGAATTTATTCCTCTTATTGAGAGGTGTGTGTGTCTCCCTCTCTTTACCGGGATGTCAGTGAGTGAAATGAGTTTCCTATTCACAATGGGATTAGGCCATGAGCCCAGATCAATCCAATCTGTGCACTCTATTAAACATGAGCCTGAACATCTCTGTCCTCTCTCTTCACTTTATCATTCCGGCTCACTCTCCACTCTTTTCTTCTCTCCTGTTTGTCTATCTTCCCAAACATCTTCCACACACACATTCCCACTTTCCCTTCTCAGCTCTCATCTTCTCTCTTACTCTCATTTCATCTACCTCTTTGTCCTCCTTTCTCTGTCTCCCAGTCTCTTCTCCGTCTCCCAGTCTCTTCTCCGTCTCCCAGTCTCTTCTCCGTCTCCCAGTCTCTTCTCCGTCTCACTCTCGCTCTAGCTTCTTTGTCTCGTGCTTGCTTTTTTGTCTCTCTCTCTTTCGTTTAAGTTATGTCAATGTATGGGATGCAAGCTGTCTGTGTAGTAAACTGTATGCTGAGCCCATTCATGTTAGGATTTCTATGAATGTCGAATATTATCTAGTATATGTAAACATGAATATATAATGTGGAACTGGACTTGTTCCATCCAAAATGCCTGTCAAAATGACGCATGGTAACATGGCTCTGGGCCAGAATCCACTGTTCTGGCTGTTTTTTGGAGTAAATGGACATTATGCAGATTGTGTTCTCCGTGTGGAAGCAGAGTAAACTGCAGCAATATTCGTTTGCTTTCAAATGCCCTCTCTGTAAACCAGCAAGTTAAATATTCTTTTATAATGGACATTTGGTGGATATTCAGTTTTAGAGAAATGTCCCCTGACTGTGCATTATAAGGCATACTTCACCCCTGTGCCTTCTAGTAAGTTCCCGTTTTACTTTTGGGGAACCAGCTTAGAAAAGCTATAGATTTTTTTCTTTTTAATATTTCGATCTATTTGGACAGCTGATTTCCAACCACATTCATTGATGCAGGTTACCCAATTGAACGTATCTCACCCAAGATGTTTAACTTTAAAACCATTAATGCAATTACAACACACATACATGCAATTTCCTCATGCGGAAAAAGGGCACCCCTTAGCTTTACACATGAAACATGAAATTGCTGAAATTACAATTGCCTTTTCCATTTGAAAACAAAAGACGCACAATAGATTTTCTGCGTAATATAATAACTGGTGAATAGATTTTGTAAAACACATTCTGCTATTACTGCAGTTACTGTATGACATTGACATTGTATCATATTACAATGCAAACATTTGCAATATTGCCCCTTAAAGTATTACAAGGTTATGCAATTTTGTCATGGCATTTTGTAATAAATTCAGATTTGGATACAAAGTTTGCCCATTCCAAGCATCATGAATGTTTTAACAGGCCCTAACCCCTTTTGTAAATTCCACTTCAAGTGAAAGAGACAGATGGTGGTAAAATCCATGGGTGTTGCATACCAACCTATGTTTTCCTGAGCAGTTGAAAAAGCAATTCCTGTCGTAAACATCGCGGATTGCCGTTTCCACTTTCTCCTTGTTCTAATTCAACTGCTTTGCCCCACATATCACCCTGTTTCCTGCGTGCATTTCTTCTTGCCAGGGCCTATTGGAACGGTCCAGGCCAGCAGTAGTGCCCTGGCTGTGGCGTAGGCTGTCGTGTGGGACGCAGCCTGGGTCTGAGCCCTTCATTCTCTGCATTGTCATGAATTTTAATTTAAGAAGTGCCTTTTGAGGATCTTGTTGGATTACCAATAAGGAAGAGATGATTACCGAAGCCCGCTGCGTAATCTGAAGTCTCATCCTGTGAACTCCAATACCCAGCTTTGTGTGTCTGTTATGTCATGCTAAAGCATCGGTTGTGTGTTGTTGTTTTTTTTTTACAATATTGAGACATGTTGAATGTACAGTGCCTTGGGAAAGTATTCAGACCCCTTTACCTCACATTTTATGTTATAGGACAGGTCACTTTGAAGAACTTTGTTAGATGGATCCTTACCTTAAATAGTGTATGAGCCAAGAGAAACTGTAACCTAGATAGTCTTGTTACTTCTGGCAAAGAGTCTATCGAACTGTATTCTTTCTCCGTCTAACTACCTCTTCCACAGGGTCCGTTGGTAAGCAGAGCCTGATTGTACATGTATGTAGTTCTTGTTAGTCTAAATCATTTTGTTCTGTATATTTCAGTCTTTTTGCTTGGCTGTCTGTCTGGTGACTTGCAGTGCTCTCTAGAACAGCTCTGATCTTAGTAAAATGCTGCTAAACGTTGGGCCGTGTTTTGCACTGCCAGTGGATTCACTGTTCTAGCTGTTTTTTGACCCTGGCCACGTGTGATTGTTTACTTGTGACATTCAAGTGTCCATCATATTAACGAGGACTAAGTGCATGCCCATAACTCCGGCTGCCGTGTCCTCAGAGCCTGTGAATTGGGTCCGGTTGACCTGTTCTTTGTACAGCCATCGTGGCAATGGCCCATTCAGATGGCTTGCCTGTCAGTAATGCCCCGATGTAGTCTTTCATTCAGCTGCTTCTTCACATTGACAGTATTTTTCTGGAACTTCATGTCTGTCTGTCTGTCTCCCTGTCTGTCTCCCTGTCTGTCTCCCTGTCTGTCTCCCTGTCTGTCTCCCTGTCTGTCTCCCTGCGTGTCTCTCCCTGCGTGTCTCTCCCTGCGTGTCTCTCCCTGCGTGTCTCTCCCTCTCCCTGCGTGTCTCTCCCTGCGTGTCTCTCTCTCTCCCTGCGTGTCTCTCCCTGCGTGTCTCTCTCTCTCCCTGCGTGTCTCTCTCTCTCCCTGCGTGTCTCTCGGCGTTTCCTTGTCAAGTCCAAAGGCTCTTTGACGGCACCACTTATGTTTTTGTCCTGTTTGTCCTCCTAAGTTTGTTTTTGTAGCTACAGGTTATTGTGTATCCTCATCAGGTTTGTTGTTCATCTTCATAACCTCTGGTCAAAATGACTAATTCATCTTGCCTCACACACATGAGAAATGGCAAATTCAACAACTAGAGTTAAACAAGCAAACAAATTATGGATTGGGTGATTTTATTTGAGTAAGTCAGTCCACTGCTGTAAACAGTGTGGCTTCAGGTACTTCAGTGGACTAAACAAATTAGCGCAGCCGAAGATTTTTCTGTGCTATTGGATTTTTTTCATGAACTAATCGCTTCAAATCTCTTTTTGGGTTGATTGTGTTCGCCTGTTGGATATTTGGCACATTTTCACAAAAGGCCAAGGTCCCACCAATCGTTATCTCACCCGTTTCTGAGGTTTCTTCTTTGTTGTCAACAACATTTTGGCTGTTGAAGTGGGAGTAAGACACAGTTACAGCGGGGAGAACAAGTATTTGATACACTGCCGATTTGGCAGGTTTTGCCACTTACAAAGCATGTAGAAGTCTGTAATTTTTATCATATGTACACTTCACCTGTGAGTGATGGAATCTAAAACAAAAATCCAGAAAATCACATTGTATGATTTTTAAGTAATTCATTTGTTTTTATTTGCATGACATAAGTATTTGATACATCAGAAAAGCAGAACTTAATATTTGGTAAATAAACTTTTTTTTTTTTATTACAGAGATCATACGTTTCCTGTAGTTCTTGACCAGGTTGGCACACACTGCAGCAGGGATTTTGGCCCACTCCTCCATACAGACCTTTCTCCAAATCCTTCAGGTTTCGGGGCTGTCGTTGGGCAATACGGACTTTCAGCTCCCTCCAAAGATGTTTTATTGGGTTCCGGTTTGGAGACTGGCTAGGCCACTCCAGGACCTTGAGATGCTTCTTACGGAGCCACTCCTTAGTTGCCCTGGCTGTGTGTTTCAGGTCGTTGTCATGCTGGAAGACCTAGCCACGACCCATCTTCAATGCTCTTACTGAGGAAGGAGGTTTTTGGCCAAGATCTTGCGATACATGGCCCCATCCATCCTCCCCTCAATACGGTGCAGTCGTCCTGTTCCCTTTGCAGAAAAGCATCCCCAAAGAATGATGTTTCCACCTCCATGCTTCACGGTTGGGATGGTGTTCTTGGGGTTGTACTCATCCTTCATCTTCCTCCAAACACGGCGAGTGGAGTTCAGCCCAAAAAGCTCTTTCTGTCTCATCAGACCACATGACCTTCTCCCATTCCTCCTCTGGATCATCCAGATGGTCATTGGCAAACTTCAGACGGGCCTGGACATGCGCTGGCTTGAGCAGGGGGACCTTGCGTGCCCTGCAGGATTTTAATCCATGACGACGTAGTGTGTTACGAATGGTTTTCTTTGAGACTGTGGTCCCAGCTCTCTTCAGGTCATTGACCAGGTCCTGCCGTGTAGTTCTGGGCTGATCCCTCACCTTCCTCATGATGCCCCACGACGTGAGATCTTGCATGGAGCCCCTGGCCGAGGGAGATTGACCGTCATCTTGAACTTCTTCCATTTTCTAATAATTGTGCCAACATTTGCCTTCTTCTCACCATGCTGCTTGTCCTGTAGCCCATCCCAGCCTTGTGCAGGTCTACAATTCTTACTGGTTGGTAGGTGATCAAATACTTATGTCATGCAATAAAATGCAAATTAATTATTATTATTATTATTATTATTATTTAAAATCATACAATGTGATTTTCAGTCTCTCACAGTTGAAGTGTACCTATGATAAAATTACAGACCTCTACATGCTTTGTAAGTAGGAAAACCTGCCAAATCGGCAGTGTATCAAATACTTGTTCTCCCCACTGTACCTGCCTTGGTACCATCAGGGACAAGTGGCCTTTCCAAGAAGTGGTAATCTGGTGATTATTCTTGGGGTGAGAACAATAAATAACTAATGTCTCAATGGTCATTAGAAGTCTTTTGCCATTTGTTGCAAGAATATTATGTTTAGGCTCAATTTGAAACCTGATATTTAATAGTATGACTGTCGACTTGATTCCCAATGGACTAATTTGATAATTTATCATTTTAACAGTTGGAAATAAATGCAGCTGATAATGTAATATAACAGTAGGTTGTGTTTTTTTGGAGCCAAGTTTAAAATTGCATGAGGGTCTGTTACAATTTTAAATGCATTTTTTATACCGGGAGTTTGGGAATATGTTTTTTTTTCTAATGCAAAACAAATCAACGGTCTAACCCTTTTTCTAGACTGCATTGAAACCTGCTTGTCCTTTCTCTCCGCCCTAGATCCCCTCTTCACGCAGGGAAATCATTCTCTTCTTAATGCATTCAGCTCCACAGTGAGGGGAGCAGGTATAAAAACAGGAGAAGCCTCACCGAGATGTGATGGCTTACCGCCGGCTCCAAACGTGCCCGCGATGCGCCGGCGGAGGGAGGGAGGGAGATCAGGAGAGGAGAAATAATATAATAAGTGTGAGAGAGACGGCTCCCTCACACGTCAGGCCATAAAATCATTACTGATCGAGCACTGCTTTGGGGGTGGGGGGTTGTGGGGTTGTGATAGTGGAGGTAGAGAATTGAAATGAAATGACGGGTATAAGGAGGGGAGAGAAGAGAGTGGTGTTGAATAAGGAACTTAAAGGAGGTGCAGGCAGCGATGCCTGGGGGAATCTGTTCACTGATCAGCGGGTTAGGAGACTCATACGGCCAAGCGGAGTGGCGGCGACTTTCTGCTGAATCTTTAAAGGAGGCTCTGGTTCTTCTGCCAAGTCCTTGGCAGGTGACTGCCTCAATATCCCGGAGCGTTAGTGCCTCCGCCCACTCTCCTCATGCCAGGCACGCCACCTGGGCATCTCGTGTGTGTTTGCATTATGGAGGCGAAGGTCTAATACACACACACACACACACAGATGGACTCGCGGGCGCAGAGACATGCACTTACACACACGTGTGTGCTTGGTTGCGTGTGTGCGCCTGCGTGCCGAGCGACCTCAGCTTTCCTCCGTATAACGTGGACGTCAGTCTCCTCGAGGAGCTTGTCCTCGTCGTCAGTGATGGCGGGCGTGGTGGAGCCCCTTCAAAAGGCAGGACTCATCCATTCATAATGAGAGTGCGTCATCAAGGAGCCTCTTTCTCAAACTGTCGTTTTTCAAACCTTTCGTTTGGCTGGATATCCCCGGATGGCAGCCAATGTTTGTCGTTTCACAAATGGTTTGAAGCCGAACAGAATTTTCTCTGCCCCCCCCCACGTCTCCCGGGTCCATCGAGAGGGAAGATTTAACTTGCGTGCACTCGTGGCGCACACAAACAGACACAAATTGTGTGACACACAGCCTACCCCCGTCACTGTCCTCACATGTCCTGGGTCTAATGGAAGAGCGGACGAATGAGTGTGAACCAGACCCCCGTTGGTACTTCCTCTGAACCGTGGACTTCATTAATTCAATTGAAATGTATTGTAACCAGGTCTGCGTTCTCTCTGCTCTTATCTGTGTTGAGTGGTGAGTGTAGTGGCATAGACCTCCATAGCCTCACACACTCAGATTTCCTGTGACCTGCTGTGCATGCGGATTGGGTTCAACGGCCTTAACCTCTAAATACCTTTGAATATTTTAGAATTTGTAGTATCTTGAAGGCCTTGTACTCTCTGCCATATCACAGCAGTTCTCAACAGAGTCGGGAGAGTTGGAGATTGAGAAATGCATCCTCTGACCAACTCCTCCACCAACACTTACTGGCTGATATTTGTAATATCTGTTATGAGCAATTTTGATTATCAGCTGGTAAGAGCTACTGGGCTTGCATGTGGGCAATCCGGAAACATTACATCAGTGCAGCAATTTTACCTGCTTCATAACTAACTTAAGAAATTATGATAATATCATACCAATATGTAATTTCTTCAGAATAGCAGGAAGCCGTTGACTACATTTATTAAAGACACAAAATCCTTTTTTAGTGAAATTTTCCTTTAATGGAGAATCAGGCAATTTACCCATTTATACAATGTTTTTAGTTCTCTGTTTTTGTTCATAATTGTTGTGGTTAACCGTTATAGATAATTAAAACTCAAACCTAATTTGTGTGCGTGTAGATATTTCAGCTTAGGAGCCTATGTGCTCCTTGTTAACATTTTTTTTTTTTAAATGCCCGCATAGAGCAATGCCTTTGGGGCTTAATAAGCATTGTTCATACAGCGTTCTGCCTTGAAACCATATAAATGAATAAGTCTACATATATTTCATGCTTAAAGAAATAAGACCGGAACCCAGACTCCACTTTGTTCTGCATTACAAAGAGGTGGCAGTGTTTCTCAATGGTTGTCATGAATTACCATTTAGCCTTTAGTACTGTAGGTCTCATGCATTAGGATGTATTCACTGCTTTGAGCAGCAGACTGGAACATTATGCCGTGTCTGTATTACACAACAGCACAATGGAGGCCAATCAGATCATTAGCGCTTTAGTCATTAGTCTTGCTGATTTTATCGTATCAACATTGCAGGCGCCAGAGAGGAGATGGAGCAAAAGCGAGAGAGATTGATCGAGATTCATAAAAGAGAGCCACAAATAGAGGGATAAACAGTAAATTAAGTACTAAAGAAGTTGAAAGTACTTTTCAGAAAGAGCCTATAATATAATTTCCAAAATGCCTTTATTGTCTTTAAAATCTTTGTGTAATGGCAATTTAAAATTGTAGATTTGTTTATTTTATTTGTTTTCACTTTTATGCATTATACATTTTTCAAGTTGATTTTGGCAATGTAAACAAATGTTTCCCATGCAAATAAATCTGATGAATAAAAAAGAAACTGATAGCGTATGAACGGGAGTCATGAGTACAGCCACAGAAAGAGGGTAGATATACAGAGGGTGTCAGGTAGCTATAAAGAGGGAGAGAAACAGAGGGAATTTGGGGTTGATATACTGAGGGAGTCAGGAGTAGAGGGATTGATATGCAGGGGGAGTCAGGAGTAGAGGGATTGATATGCAGGGGGATTCAGGAGTAGAGGGATTGATATGCAGGGGGAGTCAGGAGTAGAGGGATTGATATACAGAGGGAGTCAGGAGTAGAGGGATTGATATGCAGGGGGAGTCAGGAGTAGAGGGATTGATATACAGAGGGAGTCAGGAGTAGAGGGATTGATATGCCGAGAGTCAGGAGTAGAGGGATTGATATGCCGAGGGAGTCAGGAGTAGAGGGATAGATATACAGAGGGAGTCAGGAGTAGAGGGGAGGAGTAGGTATACTGAGGGAGTCAGGAGTAGAGGGATAGATATACAGAGGGAGTCAGGAGTGGAGGGGAGGAGTAGGTATACTGAGGGAGTCAGGAGTAGAGGGATTGATATGCAGGGGGATTCAGGAGTAGAGGGATTGATATGCAGGGGGAGTCAGGAGTAGAGGGATTGATATACAGAGGGAGTCAGGAGTAGAGGGATTGATATGCAGGGGGAGTCAGGAGTAGAGGGATAGATATACAGAGGGAGTCAGGAGTAGAGGGATTGATATGCCGAGAGTCAGGAGTAGAGGGATTGATATGCCGAGGGAGTCAGGAGTAGAGGGATTGATATACAGAGGGAGTCAGGAGTAGAGGGATTGATATACAGAGGGAGTCAGGAGTAGAGGGATAGATATACAGAGGGAGTCAGGAGTAGAGGGATAGATATACAGAGGGAGTCAGGAGTAGAGGGATTGATATGCCGAGAGTCAGGAGTAGAGGGATTGATATGCCGAGGGAGTCAGGAGTAGAGGGATTGATATGCCGAGGGAGTCAGGAGTAGAGGGATAGATATACAGAGGGAGTCAGGAGTAGAGGGGAGGAGTAGGTATACTGAGGGAGTCAGGAGTAGAGGGATAGATATACAGAGGGAGTCAGGAGTGGAGGGGAGGAGTAGGTATACTGAGGGAGTCAGGAGTAGAGGGATTGATATGCCGAGAGTCAGGAGTAGAGGGATTGATATGCTGAGGGAGTCAGGAGTAGAGGGATTGATATACAGAGGGAGTCAGGAGTAGAGGGATAGATATACAGAGGGAGTCAGGAGTAGAGGGATAGATATACAGAGGGAGTCAGGAGTAGAGGGATTGATATGCCGAGGGAGTCAGGAGTAGAGGGATTGATATACAGAGGGAGTCAGGAGTAGAGGGATAGATATACAGAGGGAGTCAGGAGTAGAGGGATAGATATACAGAGGGAGTCAGGAGTAGAGGGATTGATATGCCGAGAGTCAGGAGTAGAGGGATTGATATGCCGAGGGAGTCAGGAGTAGAGGGATAGATATACAGAGGGAGTCAGGAGTAGAGGGGAGGAGTAGGTATACTGAGGGAGTCAGGAGTAGAGGGATAGATATACAGAGGGAGTCAGGAGTGGAGGGGAGGAGTAGGTATACTGAGGGAGTCAGGAGTAGAGGGATTGATATGCCGAGAGTCAGGAGTAGAGGGATTGATATGCTGAGGGAGTCAGGAGTAGAGGGATTGATATACAGAGGGAGTCAGGAGTAGAGGGATAGATATACAGAGGGAGTCAGGAGTAGAGGGATAGATATACAGAGGGAGTCAGGAGTAGAGGGATTGATATGCCGAGAGTCAGGAGTAGAGGGATTGATATGCCGAGAGTCAGGAGTAGAGGGATTGATATGCCGAGGGAGTCAGGAGTAGAGGGATTGATATACAGAGGGAGTCAGGAGTAGAGGGATAGATATACAGAGGGAGTCAGGAGTAGAGGGATAGATATACAGAGGGAGTCAGGAGTAGAGGGATAGATATACAGAGGGAGTCAGGAGTAGAGGGATTGATATGCCGAGAGTCAGGAGTAGAGGGATTGATATGCCGAGGGAGTCAGGAGTAGAGGGATAGATATACAGAGGGAGTCAGGAGTAGAGGGGAGGAGTAGGTATACTGAGGGAGTCAGGAGTAGAGGGATAGATATACAGAGGGAGTCAGGAGTGGAGGGGAGGAGTAGGTATACTGAGGGAGTCAGGAGTAGAGTAGAAAAGAGGAGTAGATATACAAAGGGAGACGGGAGTAGAGGAGAGGAGTAGATATACTGAGGGAGTCAGGGGAAGGCTGCTTGAGAAGGTAATGTGCTGTAGACAGCTCGCTCCCAGGGGCCTAGTGGAGAATCTTTGTTCCTCCTCTACCATCCACTTTGGGACCCCACTGCGAGATGAGTGACACAACCACTCCACATGTTGTCTCCTGATATTTAATGCCTGCTCCGGTCTTTTATCTCCTGTTGGGTAACAGTATGTCCTCTCTCACCATTCTCCATCTCTCTCTCTGTTTGTTTTGTCTTGGGATCGAAGCCTCCTGTTCGCTTTGGAACTCTTTGTCCAGCCGTAGGGGCTCCATTCTCCCACTGCACCGTGCAGAACCTTATCTCCCTCACGTCCCATTCTCCCACTGCACCGTGCAGAACCCTATCTCCCTCACGTCCCATTCTCCCACTGCACCGTGCAGAACCCTATCTCCCTCACGTCCCATTCTCCCACTGCACCGTGCAGAACCCTATCTCCCTCACGTCCCATTCTCCCACTGCACCGTGCAGAACCCTATCTCCCTCACGTCCCATTCTCCCACTGCACCGTGCAGAACCCTATCTCCCTCACCTCCCATTCTCCCACTGCACCGTGCAGAACCCTATCTCCCTCACCTCCCATTCTCCCACTGCACCGTGCAGAACCCTATCTCCCTCACCTCCCATTCTCCCACTGCACCGTGCAGAACCCTATCTCCCTCACCTCCCATTCTCCCACTGCACCGTGCAGAACCCTATCTCCCTCACGTCCCATTCTCCCACTGCACCGTGCAGAACCTTATCTCCCTCACCTCCCATTCTCCCACTGCACCGTGCAGAACCTTATCTCCCTCACGTCCCATTCTCCCACTGCACCGTGCAGAACCCTATCTCCCTCACGTCCCATTCTCCCACTGCACCGTGCAGAACCCTATCTCCCTCACCTCCCATTCTCCCACTGCACCGGGCAGAACCCTATCTCCCTCACGTCCCATTCTCCCACTGCACCGTGCAGAACCCTATCTCCCTCACCTCCCATTCTTGTCCCTGCGTTCCTCTCTGTGAGGGCTCATGCCCCACTTAGCCCTAAATCTCCCTGTAGCCCCCAGTGGTAGGGCTGTGTCAACGGCAGGGTCTATCACCCCCTGTGTGTGATGGCGGCGTGTTGTTGCATGGTGTTTGTTTCCCACTTTGTCGGTGTGCGTGCAGCGTGAATGTCCGGTCGGCTAGCCTCGTGCTGTTTCCGCTAGACTGGTGGGTTCCTACGTAATACACTCGCTGCCACGTTCCCCCGTCGCCGCCGTCACGACTGGGGCACTAAGTGTCACCTGAGGTGCCGACACAGTGGCTGTGTCCCGCGGTCTTGGCGCTAGCAGCATCGCGTGCCTCCGCAGCCGTCCGCCGGGAACCCCCGGCCTGCCGCGGACACGCTGCCTTCCCGTGCACGAGAACCGCCCCGCTGCCTTCCCAGCCCAGGCGTGCACGAGAACCGCCCCTCTCTCTGCGGGACTACACTATAAATAGATCCGTCTCTGCCTTGAGTCCATATATGCCCTTAGCGCACCTAAACCGCTGTACTTCAAAGTCACTCTTTCCAACTCTCCACCGTAAAGTCATTGAAAATCTTATATTGTTGCGCTTTGACACGCTGCCATGCTTTCACATATTGTTAATCAATTCCCGGGCCTTTTAAAGTGTTCCAGGTTTAGGAAAAAATCTTTGTCTACAGGTGGTGCTTGGCAGGTTATGTCCAGATTGGTCATTCTCTGCCAGGGGAGTTGCATAAAAAAAAAAAGAGAAAATCCATTATGGCCGACTTTACGGGTTCCTGAGGAGAATGTGTTCCCTGTGACAGGGACATGTTTGTTGAATTTCGTTAGGTCAGATGGGATCGGGGTGTCTCCGTGTGAAGTGTGTTTGTGGTAATAGAGCCACGTCCTGGCCAATCAATGTGATTTTGTATGTGCAGAGACAATAACAAGAAATTCTCCCAAATTTCGCTAATTTAGGTATGCACCATTGCGTCTGACATGCGTACGAATACCCCTCCTATTCAAGGTGGGGGGGACAAAACCGTTTTTCTAGCCGCTCTGTTGTTTCCCTTTCAAGCTCCCCTGATTGGATCGTGTCTTTCTGCGTTGTGCCCTCAGGTTCTGTATGCAGAAAAGTGCCAAGCTGGTGCCCGGGGTGACATTGGACCTCATTGAGAAGTGAGTACTGCTGGGACTGGCCTTGCTGCCTTCCTTCTCCGTTTTTATTGCTCATTGTTTCATTTCGCTCAGCACGCAGAGCGCCCGTCGGACAGATATAACACTGCACCCTTCCTTGTGTTAACTGTTGGAAAACAGGTGAATAATTTGGTTCCTTCCATCTATCTGGATGTGACATCTGGACTTGGGGATGATACATGCCAGATAAAAGTTGCGCTGGTTTTGAGAACATAAAAGGCAGCGGGCAGAACCTAGAGGCGTTTCTATACCCAATTTCTCTGAAAAACTGCCCTGTATGTTCACCAACATTTTAGTTTAGCCTTCTTGACTTTGTCTTTGACTGGGTCTCAGAATGTACGTTTTCTTTTTGGAATGTTCACCGAATCACACACACACACACACACACACACACAGAATACCCTCTCTGGAGTTTAATTAGTGTGCCAGGCTTTGGGCTTCCAGAGGCTGAGGATGTCACAGTGCAGACTGCGTGCGTGCGTGCGTGCGTGTGTGCGTGCGTGCGTGAGCGTGTGTGTGTGAGCGAGCGAGCCATGGGCTCAGGGTTCATCTAGTGCAGGGGTGTGCAATATTTTTCACTGGGGGGCCACACTTAAAAATGCCAGAGAGCATCATGGGCCAGATTGCTTTTTTTAAACAAAAACACACAACATAGCTAATTCTGTTAACTTGCATATTATATTTATGCATATTTATTTTCCATGCAACACCGTTTCCATAATTTAACTTAATTTACTGTAACAATGTTTTTTTTTATTATTTTCAGTTAACAACTAGGTTTATTACTCAACAGAAATTTTGCAACACATATTTGCCTTAAAACGTAACTTTCAACTCAACAGAGTAAGCTACATTACATAAGGTATAGTGTATACCAGTTATATAGGTATAATAGTTATTTGGGCAGACATAAGTCTATGAAATCACTTCTGAAGATTTTCACTCAAAGCAAATGTTGGTATAATTGCCGTCATCTAATTGGGAGTGCCACCAGACTTTTAATTTTAAAATAAATAAATATGCAATAGTAAAAGTAACGTAATCCGCGGACCTGGTCAGGTATTTTTTATTTTGTATTATTTAAGTTTTGGATGTATCGCGTGCGGGATAGAATGACTCAACGGGCCAGATCCGGCCCAGCGGCCTTATCTTGCCCAGGTCTGATCTAGTGGAACTGTGTCCCAATGTGACGTGGATTTGTCCGTTTTCTACCTCAGCCTGGATTCTACCTCAGCCTGGATTCTACCTCAGCCTGGAGTCGACAGCCTTTCTCTTATTGTGGATGGGGTGGTGCTCCCTCGTGCTCCCTTCACTTTGCTCCTATTCGATCTGGTGCACCGTCCTCCTCCACCTCCCTCCCTCGCTCTTTCTCTGACGTGTGGAAAAGCCCCTGTGGAGGAGAACGCCAACTCCAGAGGCAGAATGTGAAATTACCTGGTGGATAGTAGACAGCCTTTGTACTGACAGTCGGAAGGAGCGTTCTCTCTCTTTTCTTTCCCCCTCTCTCTCTTTGTTCTTCTGCAGCCATGTCAGTACATCATGGGCAGTCTTTACCATCTCTCCCTCCTCACATGTCACGCTGGCCTGGAGGTTGAGGCCTACAGCCAGAAAACAACGTCTAAAGGCCTGATAGGATGTTCGTATCTCTTAGAGATGAGCATCAGTTATCATGGGTTTGCGTCAGAGATGCTGCTGGGAAACTCCTTCCCCTTTGGAAACCTGACCCAGATACAAAGTCTATTAAAATGCAGGTTGCGTATGAGAGCTGTGTAATGCCAGAATGTTTTCCTTATTTCAAGTAGACGTGTGGAACGGATTCCGTTGTGCACTAGTTTAAGTCACCCAGACCATCCCATCCACGTCATCGGTTTTCATCTGAGATGGTGCTGAGACGGCCTCCGGTCGTCGTTATGTTACATACATCACATTAGGATTTTACCCCCCCCCCAAACAAATCCTAATGTTTTTGTTCCAGAAATATTTCCAAACTCTGACGTTTTTGCAGTCAAAATCAGTTGTAGAGAGTACAATTGAGTGAATGATGGACTAGTTGAAGATCACCTCAGTTGATCCTCACCATACCCAGTGATCCTGACAGTTAGCATTGTCAAAGTTGGCAGTGGGAGCAAACTGGAACCTGTGGCCGTCACGCCTAATGACATCTTGTCGTATGTTTTGCGCCCATCGGCTTCTATATCAAAAGTGGACGTCATTGAAAGCCCTACACTTTTGGTCAGGTTGCTCTGTCCTCCGACAGACCAGCTCTGTTAGGTCTGATTAAAATGTGTCCGGAGTTCGCACCTCGTCTTCCTCTCTACTTCAAACACTCTCTCACCTTCAGCACCAGACCTGACGTGACTGGACTGACTGAGGGGGGAGGACTTGTGAAAGGAGACAGTGAGTTGTACTCTAACACAAAATAGAAGAAATTGGATTTTCACTCAAGTAGCCTGACATTTTTTTTTTATTCCATTCCATTTCTCAGTTCTTATATTTCCAATATCAGAGTGCCCTGTCGAGTGTCTGTCTTTGCGTTGATGTAATAGAGCTTGTTGTTTTGTCTGTCTGTACATTGGCGGCTCATTGTCCGTTGTCGGTCTGCATTCCAGTACCTCTGGTGTATGTAGTGTTGATAATGAAGCCATTAAACACTCATTAAAGACCAAGAGCCCTAATCTCCCCCACCTTGTCGCATTCCTCTTTCTGGAACTTCAATCAAACCATACGTTGGTGTCTATTAAACTGATTACTGGAAAAGTCTTTACACTTCTATTCAGACTGAAATTAATTGCTGTAAGTTTACCAAAGTTCCTAGTTATCCAGAATTTCCGGAAAGAAATAAGCCAATCCAGGGAATTCATCATCCGTGACTTTCGGTGAACTGGGTAATGTTGGGAAAGTTATGTTTTCTTTTCTCCAACTTCTTCTATCTGGACAATGGCGTTTGGTGACCGTTGCATTCTCCTGAGCGCTGACCGGACAAGAAGCCTGAAGACTTGGGTGTTGCGATCCAGGTTTTGTCAGAGACAATAAGGAGCATTGCTAATGCCGGGAGGCTGTGTAGTGTCAGCGGGCATGTTTCAAGTCTGTACCCCGAGAGATGGTGACATTTACCTCCAGCTAAGTGTGTGACTCAGTCCGCACATGGCCATGACTCAGAGTGCACAGTGTTAACTGACTTTAATGGATGCACACTACTACTACACACTTACAATGCAAGTACACACACACAAACGCACGCACGCACGCACCCTTATGCCCGCATGCTAAGACACATTTTCCACTCAGAGGGACAACATTTTACATTTCAACAGCCATCAGCCATTAGATAACAGCCCGAGTCACTGTAAAGAACCAAGACCAACCAATAATTACATGACTCTTATTTACATCTGCTCTTCCTCCTTCTGCCTGTCCCTCCTACACAAACACACACAGACACACAACCACACACCTCCTACATACATACACTTTGTACAAAAGGATGTTAGATAAGAGAGTCACGACTCTTCAAAGCCGTGCCAGTCATGACTAATGCTTCACTTCGAGAGAAACAATATAGTAATTGGAATTATGATCAGAGCTCATAGACCTCCCATTTCATTCCCAAATGCATTTCCAGGCTCTAGGAAAACTGAAGTTGAACAGGAAAGGAGAAGACTTGTAGGTTGCCTGAAGTAAGAGATCTGGCTGTTGTAGAAGTGAAGTCAAATGTTACAGAACAGTATTCATTAATGTTAGGTTTATAATTGACTGTAGTTGACAACAGGAATTTTAAAATAGCCAACCCTTGATCTGGATAAATAACTATCGTCCAATATCAAACCTCCCATTCCTCATTTTTCAAGGAAAAAGCATTTTCCCAGGAACCCACTGCCTTCCTGAAGACAATTAACATATATGAAATAGTACCGAAAAAAGTCTGGTTTTAGACATCAACTTAGTACTGAGAGTGTACTTGTGAAGGCCATGAATTACTTTTTAATAGCACCCGACCAAGAGTCTGCGTCAGTCTTTGTGATTCTTGACTTCAATGCTGTGTTTGACATCATTGATCATTCCCATCTTTTGGAGTGATTGAAAACCCTTATCGGGACACATTCTTGCCTAGTTTAGATATGATCTATTAAAGATATTAGTTTGTATGTGTGCATGGTCTGTCCTATTTTCTTTGGCTTTAAAGACACTAAATAAACTTGAAGCGTTTTAAAGTTGAATTATGCTAATAGGTTTGTTTGCCAATTCTTTCTCCTAATTTGTATCCCATTGGAACATTAATTTAACAATGTTATACAGTTCCAGTAAAAAGTTTGGACGCCTACTTATATTTAAGGGTAATTTTCACTATTACATTACACACATGGAGTCATGCAGTCAACAGAAGTGTTGAACAAATCAAAAATTATATTAATACAATTTCATATTTTTTCAAGTAGCCACCCTTTGCCTTGACCGGTGTTCTATGACTTAAGAGGAACTTATTACTTTCCATTACAAATACAGACATTCCAGATACAAACAGTATTAAATCCTATCTGAATGTTGTATAGAATGAGTATTGCCTGTGAAATATTGTACATTCCTGTACCAAACTTGATTAATTCTGCAGACATTTACAGTATCTCACGAAAGTGAGTACACCCCTCACATTTTTGTAAATATTTTAGTATATCTTTTCATGTGACAACACTGAAGAAATGACACTTTGCTACAATGTAAAGTAGTGAGTGTACAGCTTGTATAACAGTGTACATTTGATTTCCCCTCAAAATAACACAACACACAGCCATTAATGTCTAAACGCTGGCAATAAAAGTGAGTACCACCCCTAAGTGAAAATGTCCAAATTGGACCTAAATTGTCTATATTTTGTGTGGCCACCATCATTTTCCAGCAATGTCGTAACCCTCTTGTGCATGGAGTTCACCAGAGCTTTACAGGTTGCCAGTGGAGTCCTTTTCCACTCCTCCATGACGACATCACAGAGCTGGTGGATGTTCGAGACCTTGCGCTCCTCCATCTTCCGTTTGAGGATGCCCCACAGATGCTCAATAGGGTTTAGGTCTGGAGATATGCTTGGCCAGTCCATCACCTTTACCCTCAGCTTCTTTAGCAAGGCAGTGGTCGTCTTGGAGGTGTGTTTGTGTTCGTTATGGAATAATGCCCTGCGGCCCAGTCTCCGAAGGGAGGGGATCGTGCTCTGCTTCAGTATGTCACAGTACATGTTGGCATTCATGGTTCCCTCAATGAACTGTAGCTCCCCAGTGCCAGCAGCACTCATGCAGCCCCAGACCATGACACTCTCACCACCATGCTTGACTGTAGCTTGACACCATCTGAACCAAATAAGTTTATCTTGGTCTCATCAGACCACAGGGCATGGTTCCAGTAATCCATGTCCTTAGTCTGCTTGTCTTCAACAAACTGTTTGCAGGCTTTTTTGTGCATCATCTTTAGAAGAGGTTTCCTTCTGGGATGACAGCCATGCAGACCAATTTGATTCAGTGTGTGGCGTATGGTCTGAGCACTGACAGGCTGACGCCCCATCCCTTCAACCTCTGCTGGCAGCACTCGTACGTATATTTCCCAAAGACCGCCCCTGGATATGATCCTGAGCATGTGTACTCAACTTCTTTGGTCGCCTGTTCTGAGTGAAACCTGTCCTGTAAAAACCACTGTATGGTGTTGGCCACCGTGCTGCAGCTCAGTTTCAGAGTTTTCCGAGTTTCTTATAGCCTAGGCCATCTTTATGTAGAGCAACAATTCTTTTTTTCAGATCCTCAGAGAGTTCTTTGCCATAAGATGCCATTTTGAACTTATAGTGACCAGTATGAGGGAGTGTGAGAGCAATGACACCAAATGTAACAAACCTGCTCCCCATTCACACCTGAGACCTTGTAATACTAACAATACACATGACACTGGGGAGGGAAAATGATTAATTGGGCCCAATTTGGACATTTTCACTTAGGGGTGTACTCACTTTTGTTGCCAGCTGTTTAGACATTAATGGGTGTGTGTTGTGTTATTTTGAGGGGACAGCAAATTTACACTGTTGTACACTCACTACTTTACATTGTAGCAAAGTGTCATTTCTTCCATGTTGTCACATGAACAGACATACTCAAATATTTTCAAAAATGTGAGGGGTGTACTCTCTTGGGTGAGATACTGGATGTCTAAGTTTGATCCATGATCCGTTAGGCTCACCAAGGCAGTGACCAGAATACGGTGCGTTACATTGTCTAACGATACCGTTACAGCAAGGACAATGGGCCCAAAGATTAAATCGATCTGATATTAGACTAGATGTGAACTAACGAAACAATTATCTTTATATAAACCTATATTCTTCTAAACATCTTGGAAAACACATTGTAGTGTAAATCGGCCCTCAGTCTAGACCTCCCTGCTGGCACTCAGCTGTGCTCAATGAAGTGCAGCTCATCTAAAGGCTCTTGACTAGTTTTCTTCCCTCCTTCCCCATCCAGACTGAGTCTACGTCTGGACAGTAGGTTCTCTGGTTTGTCCTTCGGAGTTTTGAGACTTCTCCCCCAGCCGACCTGAAGTGGAGGGATGAGTGAATGGGACCATTCCTCACAGGATCCTCAGTGATTAATGCCTTCATCTTTAAGCCGGAATTATTCCATTTGCGATAAAACAAACCAAAAGAAGTCAGTTCACGCAACAAACGTTGACCATTAAAAAGAGTACATGTGTTTGTCAGTACTAATACCCAGCTTGTCTTTGTCTTGAAGCCAAACGGCAATGCTGGTGAGCTCTTGTTGGGTTTCTGGGGCCAGTTTATGGAAAAGAAAACGCTGTGCCTTTGTTGCCGAAACATGTTGCTCTTTCACATGAGCTGAGTTATGACCTGTTGGTTCATTGTAGCGCCTCTGTGTGTGTCATGAATGGGGGCGGGACAGACGCCCCTCGCCACAGTGTGTCCCTTGCCGTAGTGTTGGCAGTATTGTCCTCCCCTTCCAGGCCGGTCAACACATCAGCATCACCATCAGCCCTGTCAGATCTCTATTGATCTTCACACACTGGGGCTGTCAGGAGCAATCATTATACCACACAGAGGAAACTGGCTTTGGGGAATAGGGGGCGATGGGTGGGATGCCATCCGTTCAGGGGAGAAACAGCCTCTGGGGCTTGGCTATGAACATACAGAGGCTCAGCAGGAGCGTGTGACTGGCTTATGGTTAAGGAGCAGTTTAAGGGAATGGTGCTGAAGTCAGCGTTAGTTGAGATTGAACTGAATGGTTTTGAAAGCTCTCTGTCGTTTGGTTGCAAAGCCTGAGGGGAAGAATCCCTCCACCGTCTGTCTGGAGATAAAGGGTTTCCTCATTATTGTTGTTGTGAAGGCTGATCTCTTCCATTCCGGGCCAGAATTAGATTTTGGCCCTCTTTCTTTTTCCTTCCTGCGCTCTGATCCTAGATTGCTATCCGTTAGCGTTCTCTCACTTCCCTCTGGTCCGGTTCTAGAGTGCTATCCATTAGCGTTCCCTCCTTTCTGATCCGGTTCTAGAGTGCTATCCATTAATATTCTCTCTTTTCTGATCCGGTTCTAGAGTGCTATCCATTAGCGTTCTCTCCTTTCTGATCCGGTTCTAGAGTGCTATCCGTTAATGTTCTCTCTTTTCTGGTCCGGTTCTAGAGTGCTATCCATTAGCGTTCTCTCCTTTCTGGTCTGGTTCTAGAGTGCGATACGTTAGCCTTCTCTCCTTTCTGGTCCGGTTCTAGAGTGCTATCCTTAAGCAGTCTTTCTTTGCTTTGGGTCCAGTTTGAGCCTTACGACTCATTAAAATACAGCGAGCTGGGAGTGGGGCTGAAGTAATTGCCACGGTGACGGTCCCAGAATCTACAGCACCTGCCTGGCACGACCAATCCCCACGCTCATTTCACAGTGATCTCCAAGACACAGGAGGCCGGGGTAGAAGAGAGGAGTCCTCTTAGGGCTTGACTTTGTAGAGAACTTAAATTCAGTTTGCAGGCGTGCCGGGCAGTGTTCCAAATGGCGCTCTATTCCATGTGTGGTGTTGTAGCCGACATGCACGCTAGTGCACTATGTAAGGGTTAGGGCGTCATTTTGGACCCAACCAGCACATATACGAGCTTTCACATCAAGCCTGGTGATGGACATTTTAAAGTGTGCCTTCAATGCCACCTAAATGAATATGTGCATTTTGCAAATGTTTTAAATGAATTTATGGTACCGCTATATTGGCTTTTTTAGGGATTTTAACCTTTATGCCCCTTTTGGGTATTTTTGTCCATTTTGTTGATTTGGTGATCATTTTGTCTGTGTTGCAGGTAGGGGCATGATTATTTGGCAGAATTCTTATTTTTGGTTACATTTTTGAAATCCAATGTCTTTAACTCTCATGTCTTTCATACTCTGTTTATGAATTTTGCACCCTCTTGACACCTTTGTGGACAAAAATGTCCCATTGACTTCCATTATAAGCAAAAGATTTTATCTCGCTGCCATTAGAGTAGAAAACCATGCATTCTGTAATGTAAGCATTTCATTTTGAAGAAAAGTAGTGATTTTTACTGTATTCCAACACACACGCGCGTGCACACACACACACACACCCACCCACACGTGCGCACACACACACCCTCACACCCACCCACACGTGCGCACACACACACCCGCACGTGCACACACACACGCGCACACACACGTGTGCATGCGTGCGTGCGTGCGTGTTTGTGTGTGTGGTGGAATACAGTCAAATACAGTTCAAATATCACTACTTTTCTCCAAAATGAAATGCTTATATTACAGAATGCATTGTTCCATACTCTAATGGAAGTGAGATAAAAAAAAAAAGCTTTTAATGGAAGTCAATGGGACATTTGTGTCCACGAAGGTGTCCAGAGGGTAGTACAATCGAGGAGGGCACAAAGGTTAAAATTCCCCTCTACATAATCCGTATTCTGTCTGTGCTGCTGTGTAGGATACCTGGGAGGTTGAATGATCGACGCACCCCTCTAGGCGAACTCAACTGGATCTTCACAGCCATCACTGACACCATCGCCTGGAACGTGCTGCCTCGAGGTACATGAGCGTTAGCTCGGACGCGCTCACTCGTGTGTGCCCACACGTGCGCCCGCACTCACACCTCCACTTTTGCGAGGTGTGATGTTGAGTTGTGATGTGGTAATAGAACCGGGCTGATGGCTGGCTAAGCCTTACAGCTCCTTCATTAATCAGCCGACATCACAGAGAATCCCCATTAATGAAGGCACGGAACACCTAAAACACGCCACGTTTTCAGATGTGGACACACACAAGCAAATTCTCTACCTCAAACAATGACGAATGCTCTCTCACTCACAGACACTGATTATTATCATTCATTTGGATTAACCCTGGTGTGACCTGGCTTCATTAAATTAAATCAGCTAATGTACTAATAAACAGACGAAATGTTACTGCTGCCTACTGCCTTGATCTGTCTGGACTTTCTCCACCTCTTTATTCTTCTGCACTTCTCTCTTTCGTTCTATATATCTCTCTTTGTTTGATGCTTCAAATATTTCTATATATTTTCTCTCTCTCTGTGTGTGTGTGTGTGTGTGTATGTATCCCACTTACATGTCTCTTGTATTTACATCTCTCATATATATCTCTTGTATTTACATCTCTCATATATATATATATATATTCCCTTATGTCTGTTCTTCTTTTCCCCTCTGTTTATCACTCTAGATTTATTCCAGAAGCTCTTTCGCCAGGACTTGTTGGTTGCCAGTTTGTTCCGGAATTTCCTGCTGGCTGAAAGGATAATGAGGTCATACAACTGCACGCCTGTTAGCAGTCCGCGCCTGCCTCCTACATATATGCACGCCATGTGGTAAGACACACGCAGTCTTTGTTGGCATTTCCCCCCAAAATGTCCCTTATCTGTTCCTTTGTCATTTATGTTTAGAACCCAAATGAGCATTGTGGCAAATGCGTCATGTGCGCCTCTTTGACTTTGTACTCCATTAGCTGTTCATGGTGCAGGCTTGATCAACGGGCTGTTCGTCCACTCATCCCTCTCTATCTACTACTAGTGGAGGATGATAGGCAGGGTGGTCCTCCACTCATCCCCCTCTATCTACTACTATTGGAGGATGATAGGCAGGGTGGTCCTCCACTCATCCCCCTCTATCTACTACTATTGGAGGATGATAGGCAGAGTGGTCCTCCACTCATCCCCCTCTATCTACTACTAGTGGAGGATGATAGGCAGGGTGGTCTTCCACTCATCCCTCTCCATCTACTTCTAGTGGAGGGTGATAGGCAGGGTGGTCCTCCACTCATCCCCCTCTATCTACTACTTGTAGAGGATGATAGGCAGGGTGGTCCTTCACTCATCCCCCTCTATATACTACTAGTGGAGGGTGATAGGCAGGGTGGTCCTCCACTCATCCCTCTCTATCTACTACTAGTGGAGGATAATAGGCAGGGTGGTCCTCCACTCATCCCCCTCTATCTACTACTTGTGGAGGATGATAGGAAGGGTGGTCCTCCAAACTTCCACCCTCGATCTATCACCTGTGGAGGGTCGGATGCCCGAGTGCTGATTGTGGCCATTAGTCGAAGGAATCATCTTCTCCAAACGCTGAGTTATAAAATAACTACTGAAATGGCTGACCGTTGTTTCCTAGGCGATCTACATGCATTTGCGCCGATTCACGGTGGCTGCCATCTGCTTTGGGTCGCTTGCCAAAGCACAGTAGCATTCAGTGCTTACTGGAGCCCAGCATGAGCGGTTGTGTTTGTTAGCAGTTATGCAACATTAAAGGGGTAATCCACTTCAGGACATAAAACGCATGCTAATACGCAATTGTCGAAGGTGGGGGATAACAATGCGTCACATTTCATAATGCTTTTTCAGCATTTATCTGCACACCAGTAGATGACACTGTCATTACACCAACATTTGTCCATTCATCAGTAAACAAAGCTGTTCTTAAGTCATTTTTACATTACAAAGTGCTGCGGATACCCAGCCTGAAACACCACATGCAGATGGAGAAACACAGTGGGTCGGCCAAACTCCCTAAAAAAACTGGAAACTGCCCAGATACCAAGTGAGCAGCAGGGCTCAGAGGGTTGGGTGGTCCTCTTCTGATACTAAATTGATGGTGAAAATAGACAGACAGATGCCGGTAGCTGGTTAGCCATTTGTTAATCTCGTGGAAGTCTTGTGTAAAAGTCTTATGGTTTGGGGGGTAGAAGCTGTGCGAGGGTCCTGTCAGGCTTCTCCCTCCAATCTCTCCAACAAGTAATAAGCTACTTCTTATGCGCCTATTGACTGGGTGTTTTATGTCTACTGCATCTGAAATAGTCTTTTGATAACAGGCAAAACATCGCCGCAGCAACTGTCTAAAGGAAACATTGAACAACTCTAGAGGTCTCCTGGAAGTATGAAAAGTTGTCAGTTACTTAGTCATTCAGAACATAGAGATATACCCTGTTCATTATTATTGATTTTTTTTGTATTATAAAGGCAGTGTTTGTATTATAAAGGCTGCATTATGGAGCTGTTTCTTAAATCAACAGAATGGTTATGTCCTTTGTGAGCCTTCTGACCCGCGGAAAAAGCCAAAACCTCTTCAGTCCCAGAGCTTCTACCCCACCACACACACACACACTCAAACCAGCTGAGAAACCACTTAGCTATACTCTTAAGTGCTCCCTCAGCGATGATGGGGGAGGGAGGCAGCACAGTACTGCGGGTTTAGATACTATCGCCGCCCCGCTTATGAAAGGATCCTTGGTGAGACCCAGTCTTAGACTGTGTAGGCGGGTGTGTGGGAGACGGTTGTCGATGGTAACCGGTTTGTGTTGTTCCTCCCTACAGGCAGGCGTGGGACCTGGCTGTGGACATCTGCCTCTCTCAGCTGCCCACCATCATCGAGGAGGGTACTGCCTTTAGGGTCAGTGTGTTTATTTACTGTGTGTTTGTTCCCCTCGTCAGCATCACCCGTTTCTCTGGAACTTTGCAAACAACTGTCATCCCCTGCCTTTGTCAAAGTCACCGGTCTCAAACTACTTTCGTGCCCTGTGGCCGAATTCCATCTTTGCCAAGGTCCAGCAAGCCGCGCCGCAATGTGTCTACGCTAGGTTGTTTATTCTTCCTTTCAAGAGCCCTCAGGCGTTTCAATGAATTCCCCTGTTTGCACTGATGGGATGTTTCTGTGTGTTGACGGATAGCCCCACCAGATCGATTGCTGTCTGTCATTTCAGGGTGTCAAGTCTGGAAACTAGGGCCACCTAAATGGGGCAACGGTGAAGTAACTTTTCACAGTTAGCTGTGTCGTTTGGTTAGAATACTGCTCTCAGATTTGTCCAGGTGTCCCACAAAGGTTTATGCAATTAGCCGGCACTGTCTGGATTTGGGGGGGTTTCTATTTGAATCCAATTGGCTTGCCTGGTCACACTCCAACAGCCCATGAGCTGAACCATGGTGAGTTCCTGGTTGAGGAAGCAGTGTGAAAAACACCAGAACCGCGTCAAATATGCTTCGCGGGGAACATACCATGTCATCGACTGTCCGGAGTCCACAGTGGTCCCATGGAACTCATCTGGTCCAGTGGCAATAGCAGGGAGACGCAAGTGGGCAGCCTCAGCTAGTTAGCAGCCTCTGTGGAGTGGCTGTAGGCCACGTAACAGACTGTCCTGTTAACACGACAGCGGACCACTGCCAAAAAGACAAAACCATGGATCACTTTTCCTGCGGATAACCAGCGTTTTATTATCTCCACCCCCGAGCACAAAGCAAGAGGTGGCCTACAGTAACATAAATGAATGAAAAAAGGCAGTTGTGTTATTTTGAATAACTGTATTGTGTTCAGCCATTGGATCTTACTGTTGTGAATGTTGAGTTCTGTGTGGTGAGGTCTTCATAGTCGTGGCCACTTGGTTCAGTAATCCAAAAGTTGCTGGCTCCAATCCCAAAACTGACCGACAAGGCAGTTAACCCTTTGGTACAAAACAACTGGCCCTGACAATTGCCTCTAAATCTTCAGGAATATTGACAGCTAAGAAATACACATTCATTGCCCACGCAGACTGAACATTGCCTATTGTAGCAGCAGATGGTCATATATTATGCATTGAAGCAGACTGAACATTGCCTTTTGTAACAGCACATGGTCATATATGATGCATTGAAGCAGACTGAACATTGTCTTTGGTAACAGCACATGGTCATATATGATGCATTGAAGCAGACTGAACATTGTCTTTGGTAACAGCACATGGTCATATATGATGCATTGAAGCAGACTGAACATTGCCTTTTGTAACAGCACATGGTCATATATGATGCATTGAAGCAGACTGAACATTGCCTTTTGTAACAGCACATGGTCATATATGATGCATTGAAGCAGACTGAACATTGTCTTTGGTAACAGCACATGGTCATATATGATGCATTCAAGCAGCTCCCTGTTGAAACCAATAGTCCATTCGTCCTGTTGAGCCACAAACGGCCGGCATCTCTTCATGGTAAGGTAATCCATTGCCACTGTAACACATTAAATTCTAATCTCTCTGGATTAAAACCCCCGGCTTGAGGCTGCAGCTGGCTGGTAGAAAACTTGATTGTGACAACAAGATGTTTAGTTGGGTTGTGTAAGGGGTAAGCCCTCTACAGCCCTCCAGTCAACAACCGACGGTCTATTTTACAACCTCTATCTAAACACGCCTAACTTGTTCTCGTGTACCTATCATTTTTTCCCTCCAACTCGTAGCCCAGGTGTGTTCAGCAAAGTCTCTGTAGGCCCAACGTCCCTCAGGTGTTTTGTTTTTTGGGGAAAACCAATCTCAATCCAGATTTCAGTGACTACAGCACAAGGTTTTAATTACAATATATTTTGAGGGGGACACATCCACATGCAAACATAATCATAAATAAACGTAACAGATTGCTGTTATTTTTACCACCGGTTCTAGTTCTACGGTTTACTACAGTTCTGCGTGTGGTTTGTCCAGGTGCTTTTGCCGTACCCCAGCAGAAGCCGTTGGTCGACTGCCGTAAACAGGGTTGCAATATCCACGGGTTTCACTTGTAAAATAGTCAATGTTGTGCACCAACAAAAGATAGGCTAGTTTTCAGACATTTTGGGCTGGTTTTGAGCAGCCGTTTTCTGGACATTTTTGCTTAACTTGGCAACCCTGGCTGTAAGTGCTGTTGGTAGGTACAATCAGTTTCGAACAATGTACTGTCTCTCTATCTCATTACTTTCAAATGTATTAAAAGTGGAAAACTAGAATGTAATATGAGTGTTATACAGACTATCTTCCTGTTGTTATAGTTTTAAAATCAAAACGTAATTTTGTGCTGGAACTGTAATTGTGGAAATAAATGATAGATTGCTAAAAAGTGTAAGTAATTGCATGTAGAGTAAATAAAACAACTCTGGTGAAAAAGGGCCGATTTGCAAGTGCTAATCAATCAACAGTCACTAATGTTACCTATCATAGCTAAGTTACCCGGAAAGCTAATTAGCCACACATTCATCCTAATGTCAATGATTTTGTTAGATTTGTCAGAAAGCTCACGTGAAGTCTGAGTCAAGTGTCAATCATTTGTTGCACTCCATGTGTAATTTATGCAGACAGTAGTCGTTTTCATTAATTGCATATTCGTAGAGTATACTGTATAGTCGTATTTGCTTACTGTATGATAAATAGCATTATCGTTTGTTATTTAAAGTGAAGGCAGTTTTATTAGTCAGCTTTCATTCACAATGAGTGTCATCATGAGCACGTGGAAGGGTGGTAGTGACATTTATCAGTTTTTTGGCCAGCCTCAGAAAATGAAAGTAAGCTGAGAGCAGTGAGAAAATGAGTACCAGTCAGATGATACTAGTATACAGTAGCACAAGAGGTGAGTCAATGTGTATTGATATAATAATCATTACCATTCATATCAGAAATGGTTAATAATCCATTCCTGAACATCATGGCAAGAAACATATCTTGTTAACTGATAGTATTTATTTCCTGTTCACTCTGGTGCGTACCACTGAGGTTAGGTTTTGGCATAGGCCCCACTGAGGTTAGGTTTAGGCACAGGCACCACTGAGGTTAGGTTTAGACACAGGCCCCACTGAGGTTAGGTTTAGGCACAGGCCCCACTGAGGTTAGGTTTAGGCACGGGTACCACTGAGGTTAGGTTTAGGCATAGGTTTTTCTGACGTTAGGGTTAGGTCAAAAGGTGGGGAACAGGGGAATATTCTGTCTTTGGACTGGGCTAACCACCTAAATACAGGTCAGCTGCAATGATGGTCCTGGAGCATTAACTATGTTGTAAGAACAACACCAACACGGTGATATCAGATTGTGTGAATATTGATGGTTAAGAGTCTTATAAATATATATATATATGTTTTGAATGTTTTACTACTTTTCAACTTGCTTGCCATTTACTGAAACTTCTGCTTGGACAGTCAAAGACTGATGGAAATCCCTGGAGTGGTTCTGCTGGGCCTGCCTTGATCCATCTGTCCTTTCCCTCTCCATCTTCTCTCCTCCTTCACTTAGCTCTGTCCTATTTAAGAGCAGTATCTTGGCATGTTGTGTTAATATGGTACATCATGGTTCACGGTACAACCAAAAAACCTAGCCTCCCTTCAACTTTTCACCTGTCGAGGCGTGTATTCCTCCTTAGGAAGGATGGTCGCCCTCCCTCCATTCTCCTCCCTCTCTTCCCACCCTCTCCTCCCTCCCTTTATCCCTCCCTCCCTCACTCTCTTACTTCCCTCTCTTCTCTCCTTCTCTCCATTCTCCCCCCACTTTCCCTCTCCCCCTCTCCCCTCTCCTTCTCTCCATTCTCCCCGCTCTCTCCCCCCTCTCTCCCACTCTTCTCTCCTCTCCATTCTCCCCCCTCTCTTCTCTCCTTCTCTCCATTCTCCCCCTTCCTCCCTTACCCTGGCTCTCTTAATGCCACCGTAATTAAACCTCCTGGGTCCGCTAAAATCATTTTTCTTCCTCTCCCACTGTCTTTTGAAAAGAGCTGCTCACCCTCTCTTGTTCTCTGTGTCTATTTCTCTCTCTTTCCTCCCCATCGATGTTATTGAAGTGATCTAGATGCAAACAACAACAGTGAGAAACCCTCTGAACTCTCAGCCTATTACTGTGTGTGAGAGAGAAAAAGGAGAAAAAGAGTGAGGGAGAGAGCCCAGCACGGTGCTTTGATTATTCAGACATGAATATAGTCAAGCGGAGCTAATATTTCCATCTTCCTGTTTCTCGTGGCTCTGGGCAGGGCGAATGTGTCTGGGTTGGAACTTCCTCTGCCATGTTAGTGGGATGATAATGAACCTCTGCTTGTGCCATAATCAATACCGCCAGACACAGGTTGTCATGACACTGCTGCTCTCTGGGGCCGAGGCGTGCTGCGAAAGGGGTGGTGGTTCTGGACAGGGGGCCTACATTACCACACACACGCACATACATACATACACACACACACAAACACATATACACACACACACACGTTCACAAGCACTAAACAATCCTGCCACTGTCAAGAGTCAAAGCCAAAAATAAAGGTGTCGTTATGTAAGGGTGTTATGTAATAATAGGCAGATCGATGTAAGACCTTACTCAGTTCTGTCTCTGGATTGTGTGTGTTTGTGTGTTAATATCAGCTTATGTTTGTTACCTGTAGTTACATTTGTGTGTCCTCTCCTGTGAGCTGCCATACACAGTACTTGCATAAATGATGTAAATAAATAAACAGCTTTGATAAGTCATTAAAATCATTATGCATTAAGATATATGGCAGCGTATGAGCAGTACATTATAGATGCAACACATTAGAATGTGTTTGATTTAGTGCGTGTCTGTGTGTGCGCGTGCGTGTGTGTAGCTGTGTGTGAGCGAGAAAAAAAGAAAAGGCTGCTTCGGGTCTCAAACGTTGTTAGAAGTTACAGCTGTTGCTGAACGTGTGTAAGTGGCAACAGATACGCGAGATTTGCATTTAGATAAATATCTGCACACGGTCCCATGGTCCAGTATGTTCAGCGTTTGTGTTTCCTCTCTACAGCACAGTCCGTTCTTTGCGGAGCAGCTCACCGCCTTCCAGGTGTGGTTAACCATGGGAGTGGAGAACAGGAACCCACCTGAACAGCTGCCCATCGTACTGCAGGTACACACACACACTCTCGCACAACAAATGCGATGCATGTCTCGCACAGCACGCGCAGGCTGGAGTGCCATGCCAATGCCCTAAGCGCCGGCCTGTCCTCTTCGCTGCTCCGAGCTGCTGTACTCTGCATGCTATTTTCCCCCTGATTCAGCGGAGCTGTGAGCCGCGGCCTTCCTTCGCACGTCCACTGGGATGCATAAAAACGACAAATAAAAACCAAGAGACTCGCTGCCTGGTAGGACCAATGCCGGACCCCCCCCCCCCCTTCCATGTGGACATTGTTTATTTCATTTCCGAGGGGGCGGTGTGTTTGTGTGAACATGTGAGTCATCGTGTGTGTGTATGGGGCGGGGGGAAGGGGATTCATGGAGGTAGGTGTGGAACTCGTGTGCTCCTCCACATATGCCTGATATAAGTGGGGCTGAGTGGGTAACAGTCCCATTGCTTTGGCTGCCTCGGGGGGCGGGGCAGACAAACCACATAAGAACAGCTGACCCACCCTATTGGGATGACAGCCCATATAAAGGTCTAGGTTTTCTCTACAGGAACAGACTGACATGAATATAACCAATATGGAAGTATTGACAGTGACAAAGGTTGGAATGTAGTTGTCTTATGTAATATATTTGCTACATTCGGTATTGCATAAATCTTCCAGATAGCTTTTTGGCACCATAAAATCTACTTTGCAGTTGGGTCCTGAGAAAATAACTGTTGAGATCCACTGTTATAATGCCATCACATTGTGTTCTCAGAGATGGTATGCAGTGGTTTATAATCCATTGATAAAGAGCTTTGAGAAAATGAGTAATAGACAGAGCCAGAGAGGTCAGAAGGAAAGAAGATTCCGCTGATGATGTGGTCAGATATTATCTAGTCGTATATTTCCAATCTAGACTTCCCATTGAAACAAAGGGATTGGGAAAGATCAGGATGTCATTTAATTGTCCTCAAACGCCGCTTTAATGTGTCGGAAAAATAAGTCTGACCTTTTTTGAAAATATATATCCCTCACGTTTTTTTAAACACGTGTCATGTACTCTATTTGCTGATTCTACTGTGCTGTGAAGAAGCATGAGCATCCCCTAAAAACGATTTATTTTATTTATTTTCTATATTTTGTGTTGCTCTCTTTAGCAGAAATAGCTTCATGTAGGTGTTTCATGTATCTTTCTATTAGTATCTTGCATCGACTGGGAGACAATTTTGCCCACTCTTCCTTACTGAACTGCAACTTGGATGTTTGAGGGTTTTATTGCAAGTATTGGCTGTTTCAATTCCTCCTCTGCATTTCTGTATGATTAAAAGCTGTGTTTTGACCCGGCCATTTGAGTTAACTTCCTTTTGTGGATTTGCGTATAGTTTTGCTCCAGCTTTTTGATCAATGGCCTCACATTTTGATGAGTACAGGAAACACTCGGCCAGCCCAGGCAAATTTTAGCAATACATTTTAAAAAGAAATATGAAAGAACAATTGGCAGGCCATGGACAATATTATTAATTCATGTATATTTGGCTGTAATCATTTAAAAGCTGTATAACAGATCAGGTCAAAAAATCTAGTTTCATCCCTTGTAATAGTACTCAACAACGAGACAATAAAGAGTTTTTTGGTAGGGCAGCAAATGGTGGGGCATGGAAGCAAAACTTGGTCTTTAGCCTAAAAGGGAAATGCCCTCTGCATCAGTCCAATACAATTAACCCCGTTGATGGGAACTGTAAGCTACAGCCAGGATATTGACAGAATGATAGTTTTGGCACAAGGATTCAAGTCCAAGGTACACTAACTCCTTTATACACCATATTGGTTTTCAGTATTGGACAGCACCAGTGAGAAGGCATGTTGAGTTTTAGTTATATTATTTGTAAGTTTAGTTTTTGGTGGCATAGATTTCAAATATGTAGTGCTCATTTGAAGTATTCTGTTACATTCTTCATATGCAAAATTGTTTAAGCTTTGATTTAGCTTAAATTTAGCATTTCCCTGAGTAATGTTTCTTTTTCCAGTTTTCATATTTTCTTTAAAACTGGATTTGAATCATACTACATTTGTGATGCAAATCATTACATGTATCAAAAACAATTATTCAAATTAACCTTTTTTGGTACTATATTTAAGCAGTGTATCCTCTATTACCTTGCTTTAATTTATTTTTGGGTCACAGGCAGACTACCTGCCTGATCAGGGGATAATGTAAATCCTAATAAATACTGCTACTAATTCTGATACAACCTTTCAGAGGTTGGACTTAATTCCTCATAGAACAGTTTTTTTATCTGGAAAATAAAATCTATTAATTTATAGAGTTAAACCGTCAACTGCGCAGTCATAAGACTAAGAGTTGATAATGTTAGGAGACACGCACGTGCAAATCGGATTTGAGCATTATGACCGTCACAAGTGGGCGGCTACTGATTGAAAATCGTCACCAATTGATTTACTGTCTTATGACTTGATCCACTGTCTTATGTAGCACACGGTGATTGAGTCACTGTGTCTGTCTGGGGTGGTTTTATAATCCTGACATTTGGAAGAATCCCTGTTTGGCCCTCCACATCCAAACGCTTTCGCAAGGCTGAATCTTCCTGTTCGGAAAACAGACCGAGCGCTTCTTTCCCCACGCCTTCCGCTGGAAGGTTGACGGGTAACCCTGGCCCGGTCCAACCCCGGTCCCCTCCCGCGCCCAGCCCCCGGTCGCTGTGCTCGGGACTAATAATATCCAAGCAGACGATGGAAATAGCACGGTGTGGGTGGGTCCGCGCGTCTTTCCTCTCACGCATGGCCGCAGGGGAACACGCCATGTCCGGCCCCGCGCCCAAAACACAATCTGTTAACATACTGCCCTCCCCCTCACACACTCAGGGCAGCCTAGAAAACGCGCGCGCAATATTGTCTTCCGTACGGGAACCCGCGCCCACACACACTGTCGTACTCGCTGCACGCAGCCCTCTCTTGCAAACGCGGTATTGCACACCCTGGAGAAGCCAGAACGGAGAACCCCGGCAAACAACGCCAGCGCCAGAATATCCGGGAGTGATGGGAGGGACGTCTGTTTCCCTTCCACCTCTCTCCTTCAGTGTCCCTGATTACGTGGCTGCATTGACCTAAGACCCCCCCCTTCCCTGGTGTCTTTCAGGTCCTCTTAAGTCAGGTCCACAGACTGCGAGCGCTGGACCTGCTGGGACGTTTCCTTGACCTGGGACCCTGGGCTGTCAGTCTGGTAAGAGGAACCTGACGGCGTCCTTCGATTCCCCCCTGGGGGATAAAATCTCGATGAAATCATACACACTTTACGTGACGTTGCTCTGGATAAGGAAATGTTTCTACTTAATAACACACACACACACACACAAAGCCAGATTCAGGTTTAGCTGGCAGTTAATTTGAAAAGATCCAACATATTGGTTATTGGAAGTATCCAGGTCCAATTACTCATATGCTGTTAGTTGAAGTAAAGGGTCTCTATCAACCGATAGCCTTTGGACATCTCCGTCATTGACACGAGCATGATCAATAGACTCTGCTCGAAAGGCCCATCAACTATGGCTGACTCCTCCGGGTTTGAACGGTGAAGTGAATGTTTTCTGTCTTTCTCTCTTTGTGTTTGTTTGTTTCCGCAGGCCCTGTCAGTAGGGATCTTCCCCTACGTGTTGAAGCTGCTACAGAGCTCTGCCCGGGAGCTCAGACCCCTACTGGTCTTCATCTGGGCCAAGATCCTGGCCGTGGACAGCGTGAGTGACCAACACAGGACTAAGCTAGCCATTAGATGTCAGCACTGAGAGCTAAGTGGTAGCCGTGTGTGCAGGGCACACTCGCTGAAGGATTTAACGCAAAGCACGCTGTTCTTTTGGCGCATGATTTGCTGTTGTTCAAATGTTTAACCTATAACGAACTTGCTGAACAAAGCCCTTTTCCAGTGAAACTGACATGTTACTGACATGGCGTAGTAAGATGGCCGTTAGCTATATACTGATTCATTCCCACGGTGACCTACAAGTACTCATTGCAATGTAAGTTAATGGTTGATGATGAGCCAGTGACTGGCATAAAAGAACACAGAGAGTTTTTTCTTTCTCTCTTGTCAGTTAAATTGCTTGAATTGCTTTGTCTTCTTGTAAACCTGTTTAGTTTAGGTTTAGTTTTTTAGCATTACACAACTTTCCCAGTCTTTTGCTCTCCCTGTCCCAGGGTTTTTGAAACGTGTTGCTGGCATCAAATTCAAAGTGGGCATACATTTTTCAAGAAACAATAACATTTCTCAGTTTCAACATTTGATATGTTGTCTTTGTACCATTAAATATAGGGTTTAATAATTTGCACATCATTGCATTCTGTTTTTATTTGAATTTTACACAGCGTCCCAACTTGTTTGAAAACAGGGATGTTCTAGGAAAAACCAATGTAGTCGCCTACTTTGATACTGTCTTTCACCTCATTTGGATATCAGAATATTAGTTCAGGGCAGAAATAACATCCGGCACCACTTACTTATCTTATTTTAAATTGAGAATCAGTTTGATTTCAGCTCTTTTACTTTTCTGACAGATTATATATGTACCTTATTATCATCATAATTTTGTTATTTATATTGAAATTGATGCCTTTTTGTAGTGCCTTAATCTAGGACCTGTTGTCTCGCGGAGGGCAATAAAGTCGTCCACTTGAATACAAATCTGGCAGAATTGCCATGAAGCTGTTTGGGCCTTCTGTGGCTGGAAGGCTGATGTATGACTCATGTGTTATGTTCAGCCGTATGTAATAACAGCACATTAATGACAAGATGACTTGACAAACTCTGTGGAAGTGGTGAGAGGTGTAAATTCCCTCCTCTGTTTCTCCTCTCCCCATCCCTAGTCCTGTCAGGCTGACCTGGTGAAGGACAACGGACACAAATACTTCCTGTCTGTCCTTGCCGACCCCTACATGCCTGTGAGTATCCTCCAATCACAGTTCAAGAACTGAGAGAACGCGCCAATAGGAAGTCAACAGCCGTGGAAGCCACATGACACTGTTGGACAATGATCACTTGGCAGAAGTTACCGAAGCTGTAGGAATGGATTGCCTGGTTTCTATGATGTCGTGCCTTCTAAAATCACTTTGTAGTCTCGACCCCCTTGGAGGCATGTTGTTTTAGCCAAACACGGTTTAATAGAACGGTGCCCCTGGGCTGCAAAGTTTTTATTGGATGTGTGATTTCAAGAACCCTCCCCCACATGCCTGGTGGCACTGTGTGGTCTTTTCAGACCAGGTGTGGCACATTTTGCGCAGATGTCTGTGTGCTAGTTGACAACAATGCAGAAAATGCAAGTAAAACCGTATACAAAATGTAATTCTCTTTACTCTACTGTGGGTAAGCCATACCTGTTAACCGTTATTCCTACCTTACCCGGGCTTTGCGGTTTCGCCCGTGCCGTCTGTATTTTTGTCTTGGTAACAAAAGGCTGAGTCAATGCCTGGCCTGGGGTGTGGCGGTGAATCAGCACATCTCACGGTATAACCTTGTGTTATTCTCTTGTAGGCTGAGCATCGTACCAATGGCTGTGTTCATCCTAGCTGTGATCGTCACACAGCTACACCACGGGACAGGTGCGTGTGTGTGTGTGTGTGTGTGTGCGCATGTGTGTGTGGGGTTTGTGTGAGGGGAAAAAGGGGACACTGCAGAGACATTTTGGGGACAATGTTGTAGATTATTCAACAGGAATCACTTTAAGGGTGACACCCCGTTATAGAACGAGTCCCGTGCTGATTGAAAGGCCTTCCACAGAGACAGACATTACTCTGTAATGCACCAGCCCTCAACGGAACACATATTGACTAGCTGTCCATTCCTTCCATAATAGCCCCCTTACACATTTTTCTGGTCTCCCGACAACACTTTGTCATGGCAACTGTCACCGTGCCCCACCGTTCCTGACCACCTCGCTTGTACCCAGAATTCTCCCCGGGGGCCGCCTCAAACAAGTTATCCGTGTCACTTATTGGCGGCGTTGCGATGATGTAGCTACTCATGGAGCGGCGCGGATCGACGTCGCCTTACAAACACCCCTCTGATCTGTCACCGGCTGCCTCGCCCTTTCCCTTCATTTCTATCTGCCTGTGTCTTTTTCTGCCTGCGTCTTTCTGTCTGTGCCTGCCTGTGTGTGTCTATTTAATGAGTTCTTGGTGCAGTTCATCTCTTTCACCTCCTCCCTCCCTCCTCTCCCTCTGTTTGCTTAATGTTCTCAGTCTCCCGTTGACTCCATGTCAATAATAGATGAGCTCTACCATTACGGAGACATGCAGCTCCTTCTCTTATTTATCTCCCTCTCTCTCCGCGTCTCAATTAGCACTTCATCGTTGCTGGGGTGGGTTGGGTGTTGCTGAGCCTGTCTTCTAGTTTTCTGTGGGTTGAGGGACGGCGGAGGGGACGAGGTCGGGGCGGCGCGGTCGGGCGAGGACGTGGGGTGGGGGGGGTGTATACGGGGACAATATGGGTTCAAGGGGGGGGGCGGTGGGGTTTAACAACAGCATGGTCACACTGTTACAACCCGTTCAAGTCCCTGAACTTGCCGGGTCCGATAACGACCCAACGGGGGCGTTCTGGTCCTGAGACGGTGCAGCGACGTTGCCAATGGTTGGCTGCAACTTCCCCTGGTGTAACAGTGACATGTGCCTCACTAGACTGGAGTGTCTAAGGGGATGGTGTCGATCGACTCCCCCTTCTGTCACCTGTCCCTCTCACCCTCACCCCCATTGCTCCTGTGCATCTCTCTAACGTCCCGGAGTCTTTACAAACTTTCTTGCTATTTTCCAACTCATCCTCCTGCCCTCCTCTCCCCACAGGAGGCCTGTCTGCAGGGCAACCTGATCTCCATCTGTCTGGAGCAGCTCTCAGACCCACATCCCCTACTGAGACAGTGGGTGGCCATCTGCCTGGGACGCATCTGGCAGAACTTTGACTCGGCCCGCTGGTGTGGTGTGAGGGACAGCGCGCACGAGAAGCTCTACAGCCTGCTGTCTGACCCCATAGCTGAGGTGATGAGAACACGCACTGTCCACACACCGTCCACACACCGAGACATGAACACGTTCCACACACCGAGACATGAACAAGTTCCACACACCGAGACATGAACACTGTCCCACACCGAGACATGAACACCGTCCACACACCGAGACATGAACACCGTCCACACACCGAGACATGAACACCGTCCCACACACCGAGACATGAACACCGTCCCACACACCGAGACATGAACACCGTCCCACACACCGAGACATGAACACCGTCCACACACCGAGACATGAACACCGTCCACACACCGAGACATGAACACCGTCCCACACACCGAGACATGAACACCGTCCCACACACCGAGACATGAACACCGTCCCCACACACCGAGACATGAACACCGTCCCCACACACCGAGACATGAACACCGTCCCCACACACCGAGACATGAACACCGTCCCACACACCGAGACATGAACACCGTCCCCACACACCGAGACATGAACACCGTCCACACACCGAGACATGAACACCGTCCAACACACCGAGACATGAACACCGTCCCCACACACCGAGACATGAACACCGTCCCACACACCGAGACATGAACACCATCCACACACCGAGACATGAACACCGTCCACACAGCCAAGGGCAAGACGGGCCACGACTGCAGCAACAATCTGTTCAAAAGGGCCCTGTCTGCTTCAGGATTGGGGTAAACTGGGGGACAGTGAGTGCTGGGTCTGCCCTGTCATTCACCCGCCACCACGCGCGGGTAAAATGCAGGTCACACACAGGGAACATCTGTCACCAGCGGCTGGGCACAGCATCCCCTCTCCCTGGGTGCCCTACTGTTGCTGTGGTTGTGGGGTGAGACCGGGGTCTGCGTCAGCTTTAGGCATTCAGCACCCTTTACTGTCACACAAACATCATTCGTGTGTGTGTGTGCGTTTTCCAATCTACGACAGGAGAACTGGCGTTTTGGGGGCTCCTGGATGGAGCCACATCGGAGGTGGTGTTTTGTAGTACAGTTTGGTCATCGGAGGTGGTGTCTTGTAGTACAGTTTGGTCATCGGAGTTGGTGTCTCGTAGTACAGTTTGGTCATCTGAGGTGGTGTCTCGTAGTACAGTTTGGTCATCTGAGGTGGTGTCTTGTAGTACAGTTTGGTCATCGGAGGTGGTGTCTTGTAGTACAGTTTGGTCATCGGAGGTGGTGTATGAGACAGTATGTCAGTGTGTCCCATAGACAGTATGTTAATGTGTCCCATAGACAGTATGTCAGTGTGTCCCATAGACAGTATGTTAATGTGTCCCATAGACAGTATGTTAATGTGTCCCATAGACAGTATGTCAGTGTGTCCCATAGACAGTATGTTAATGTGTCCCATAGGCAGTATGTCAGTGTGTCCCATAGGCAGTATGTCAGTGTGTCCCATAGACAGTATGTTAATGTGTCCCATAGACAGTATGTCAGTGTGTCCCATAGACAGTATGTTAATGTGTCCCATAGACAGTATGTTAATGTGTCCCATAGACAGTATGTCAGTGTGTCCCATAGACAGTATGTCAGTGTGTCCCATAGACAGTATGTCAGTGTGTCCCATAGACAGTATGTCAGTGTGTCCATTTTGACAATTAAGCAAACACATGTTTTTATTCACTTTGAGCTGATGCCTGTTGGGAGGATTTTCCGAAGCAGAGGCATATTCACCATATTTAACACACACACACTTTCTGGTCGACGTGATGTGAAAGCTTGTGTTTTGATTACCCCACAAAACACAGACATTGAATACCGCTGAAGCACATTGTCCTCAAATGCATTAAGAAATCATAAACGTTTACTGCCACTGTGCATTTTACTAGTAATTCACTAATATGATTGGTCTATTATCACTGGTATGTTTTCATTGGTCTATTATTTCATAGTAATACAATAATATGATTGTTCTATTATCACTGGTATGTTTTCATTGGTCTATTATTTCATAGTAATACATAATATGATTGGTCTATTATCACTGGACTATCATTCATAGTAATGCACTAACATGGATGGTCTATTGTCATTGGTATCTTTCGTTTTGTTTCTTATTTCATAGTGTAATACACTTATGAATGGTCTATTATCATTGGTCTATTATAATGTCATAGTAATGCATTAATATGGGTGGTCTATTATCATTTCATAGTAATGCACTAATATGGATGGTCTATTATCATTTCATAGTAATGCACTAATATGGATGGTCAATTATCATTTCATAGTAATGCACTAATATGGATGGTCTATTATCATTTTATAGTAATGCATTAATATGGATGGTCTATTATCATTTCATAGTAATGCACTAATATGGATGGTCTATTATCATTTCATAGTAATGCACTAATATGGATGGTCTATTATCATTTTATAGTAATGCATTAATATGGATGGTCTATTATCATTTCATAGTAATGCACTAATATGGATGGTCTATTATCATTTCATAGTAATGCACTAATATGGATGATCTATTATCATTTCATAGTAATGCACTAATATGGATGGTCTATTATCATTTCATACTAATGCACTAATATGGATGGTCTATTATAATTTCTTAGTAATACACTTACATTATTATTCTATTATCATTGGTCTATATGTCAAGAGTTTCCCGCTGAAGAATTATATTCAACATCATCCTTTAAGAGCAGGAGTTAGTTTCTTATCTTATGCATTTCATTTGTCCGTTGGGCAGTATTCTGAGACCAATGGTACATTCCATTTTGAACCACTATTGATTTTCTTTGTAAATATGTGTGCAGTAGAACTGAGAGAATTAAGGAGTGAGTATTAGTATTGATTTACTTTTCAAAAAACGGTATCAAAGCATTGTGTTAGAGATGCAAACATTATAAACTTTTTTAAGAAAGTGTTGTCCAACTTTTGAACAAGAAGGTTTGTCTGGGCAAGAGTTGTCCTCACTGACCAACGACAAAGTGGAAGTGACGGGCCAGCAGTTGACTAAGTGGAAGGGGTAGGACGTAAGTTGACTATGTGGAAGGGGTAGGACGTAAGTTGACTATGTGGAAGGGGTAGGACGTAAGTTGACTATGTGGAAGGGGTAGGACGTAAGTTGACTATGTGGAAGGGGTAGGACGTAAGTTGACTATGTGGAAGGGGTAGGACGTAAGTTGACTATGTGGAAGGGGTAGGACGTAAGTTGACTATGTGGAAGGGGTAGGACGTAAGTTGACTATGTGGAAGGGGTAGGACGTAAGTTGACTATGTGGAAGGGGTAGGACGTAAGTTGGTAACAGGGTGTCTTTGTTTGTTCTCCCCAGGTACGCTGTGCGGGCGGTTTTTGCCCTGGGAACATTTGTGGGGAATTCAGCTGAGCGGACGGACCACTCCACCACCATTGACCACAACGTGGCCATGATGCTGGCCCTGCTCATCAACGATGGCAGCCCTGTGGTCCGCAAGGTGTGTCCTACACGCTAACATGCTGTACACACATGCACGCTAGCATGCAATTCTTCAAATTTTACCAAATGCAAGTTCAATCATATAAAAGTTATCTTTCTGTGTATTTGAATATCAAAATAAATAAAAACTAATTCTGATAATGAATGAAACATGTCTAAATTATATGATAACTCCATATTCTCTTTCTATAGTTGTATGTTATAAAATGCCTGGATATACATGTTGTAAATAAGGTATTTGACTTGAACAAAGCTACCACAGGGAAAAATATATATTCAAACAATAGGACACAAAAAAAAAAAAAATCTGGAGCTTATTGGACGTCTTTTCCGACAAAAGCATAATCGGTGTAAAATAATTGGCAAATAATATCTTACAAGTCCTTCATGATGCATGAATACTGAATGGCTCTACACAAGTAGGCTACTTTTCTAAATCACGTAGGCCTATTATAAGAAGCATAATTAGGTTATAGTAATCACTTTCTGTACTCACAGTATAAACTTTTTGTTTTTGAGCTATTCGCTTTGGACGCAGAGTCCATCAGAAATAGACAAGGCTCCTATCTTTAGCAAAGCATAGCAGAGAGCTGGGACGCTTCTGAAACGCGCTGCGGCTCGTCAAGCATTGACTAGAGTAGCTGCGATCAGCTCTGGTGCCTGGTGAAATCTATGCGTGCTGAGTTCTGTCTTCTGACAGCGTGGCGTGTTCCGTTCCACAGGAGTTGGTGGTTGCTCTGAGTCACCTGGTGGTTCAGTATGAGAGTAACTTCTGCACCGTGGCCCTGCAGTTCATGGAGGAGGAGAAGAACTACGCCTTGCCTTCACCTGCCAACACCTTGGGTACACACACACACACCGTGCACACTGATCTTCTTGCTGTCAGTTTCCTGACAATGGGAAGTCATAGACGCCATGTTCCTGTAAATGCCTGGTGGTCCACGTGGACATACCTTCTACTGTTGTTTGAAATGTAATTCAGGAATTTGATGGAAGTGGAAAAACACACATCACATTTTTAAAAGGCTCTGACCTTTATTATCTGTTCCATATTGAATATCATTGATCTTTTGGTGGTCAGGAATTGCTAAAGTTGACAATGTCCTTTGTGTTTTGTGTGTCCCCGTCCGTGTGTCTGTAGAGCCTGGTAACCTGACTCCGGTGAGGGACAGCCCGGCAATCCCCCGGCTGCGCTCGGTCAACTCCTACACTAACATCAGAGCTGCCACCACTGTCCGCAACCTCAACAAGAGCCTGCAGAACCTCAACCTCAACGAAGAGGGTAGGAGAGGGAGGTGTGGGGGGGGGGGGTGTAGGTGTGAGGGGAGGGAGTTGTAGGTGTGTGGGGGGGTGTAGGTGTGTGGGGAGGAGAGGTGTAGGTCTGGGGGGAGGGAAGTGTAGATGGGGGGGTGTGGGGGGAGGGAGAAATGGACGTGTGTGGTGGAAGGATTTGGAAATAGCAGGGGAGGATACTGGCTGGTTCATATTCAACCACTGGACTGGTCAGAAGACCTCTGCATCCTTGAATGAGTGTGGGGGTAATAGAGCTCTGAAACAGTCTGTGGTCTATTAGTTTCCTCCTCCTAAATGCGAAGTGTCTCGAAGAATCATGGTGGTCACGATGGCAAATACTAGAGGTGTGTGTGCGTGTGTGTTAACATTATTCAGCTTACACTCTTGAGCCTTCCCTAACCCCCTTAGCTCGGATGTCTGTGGTAAAGCCGACCGCCCAACACATTATTAAGGGCCCAGGATATGGGATATGTTCAGTAGATTGAATGGTGGAGGGGCGGGTTTGGTCAGTAGCGTCTTCTGTCCAGAATGGGGTGGAACGTCCGGGACACAGACGATGCCTAGGCCAAGTTGGGAGGGGGTAAATCGGGGGGGAGACCGGACTCAAACACCCCCTGTGTGCTTCATCTGAGTTGAGGCTTGTTGTTGCCTGTGTCCCCAGGCGGCCCGCTGGCCTTCTCCCCCGGCAACCTGAGCACCAGCAGCAGCGCCAGCAGCACCCTGGGCAGCCCGGACAACGACGAGTACCTCCTCTCCTTCGAGACCGTCGACAAGATGAGACGGGTCTCCTCCTACTCCTCCCTCAACTCCCTCATAGGTAACACTCCTGAAACCTCTGTCTCCCTCCTCCACTTGCCTGCGTCGACAATCTGCAATTTCTCTTTTAACCCCCCCCCCCCCCCCACCCCCGCGCTACCCAGTCACGTCAGTCGGTGGGAGCGGCCTTGGCTCCAGAGGCATTTAGCTGGTTTGAAATGGGGGCAATGCTGCGGTGACTGGCGGGTGCCTTGATGCGTTCTGACACTGTTTGTGTGTTTGTGAGGAGAAGCCATTAACTCACCGACAAAACGGAGGGAAGGGGGGGCGGGGTCCCCTATCCCTGCCTTCTGGTGCCGGCTCAAGAAACACCCGCTTCAGTCGTAAAATAGACATCACACATTCCCTGGAGTATTCCCCTGATCCGCCAGGACACGGCGTTGCGTTATAATCTCAGATGATTCCATTTTAATCCACCATTAATCAAACTCCCACGGAACGCAGGTTTGGCCAAATCCCATAGAGCCTGGGAGTCTGACTGAAGGTCTTTCCAGGATACGTTGGCATGCCAGTCGCAATTTCGTTTGAGTCTGATGAAGAAAGCCCCCGGGAATTTATATAAACCTATGCACTAATATATATCTGAAACTCGGAATCCTGGCATCTGTTTTCATCACTCACCGCGTTTAGTGTTTATTTAGCCTTCAGCCGAGCCGGGCCCGTGACGGCGTCATAACTGCGTCGCAGACCGTGAGTCTGAATGGTTTGAGTGGGAAACTGGCCCTTGGCCCATGGTGCTGTACCCTCATTAGCGCGATAACCTCCCCTAGCACTTTTTTTTCTGACTCCCGACTAGCAGCTCGTGACACGGCAGGCATAAACAAACGCCACGAGGCCGGAGTCACCACAGCCGACCGCTTTAGCGTAGTGCATACTCAACCACAGAGCTTTTTGACCGAGAGCTTGCTTGGAAGGCTGTCCGTGTGCCAGGAGCGCATTTGAATACAAACAGAAATGACCAGTAGACATCTCTAGTTAATGGTTTGAGTTAATGTTTCAGAGAAAATTGTTCTGAGGGCCTGCGATATTATCTAGCCAACTGTCTATCGGTATGGAATGACTTGAAGTGACCTCATACCCCTCCACCTAAACCACCCTGGACTAGCTAGTACTATCCCCCCACCCTAAACCACCCTGGACTAGCTAGTACTATCCCCCCACCCTAAACCACCCTGGACTAGCTAGTACTATCCCCCCACCCTAAACCACCCTGGACTAGCTAGTACTATCCCCCCACCCTAAACCACCCTGGACTAGCTAGTACTATCCCCCCACCCTAAACCACCCTGGACCAGCTAGTACTATCCCCCCACCTAAACCACCCTGGACTAGCTAGTACTATCCCCCCACCCTAAACTACCCTGGACTAGCTAGTACTATCCCCCCACCCTAAACCACCCTGGACCAGCTAGTACTATCCCCCTACCTAAACCCCCCTGGACTAGCTAGTACTATCCCCCCACCCTAAAGTTGTGTTCTTGTTTAAATTCAGCCTCATAAACTTTAGAGGCAGGCTTCTACACAGTTCCACTTTAACCAAGAAAGGCACATAAAGATGAAAGTGCTTTCCGTTTTTTTGTTATTTATACAGTAGTCCGCGCCTTTTCCTTGTCAGAGTTCCTAAAAGGGTTCCAGCAAGCTATGCTCAAAATCAAAGCTATTAAGAAACAGTTGATTTCAGTATTCAGCCCAAAACAATAGCTGATATTTTATATAATGTTTACTTAGCATAGGGGAGATTGCATTGCAAGGGGGAACTCTAATTATTCATCTACAAAAACCTGCTTCAATCTCTTGACCATATGGGGATTACCAACACAAAACATACACTTCTAATAATGCCAGTTAAGTATCTTATCCACGCTAAGTATTGTTTTTTCCTAATCCCAGAGGTAAAACTTCACAAAACTGTGTATTTTCTGTCAGTGTATCGGCTCATTTAAGCAGGTGTGTGCGTGTAGGCGCCAGAAAAATAGACTTGGTTTCTAATTTTATGTGCTACAACACCAGTGACAGTGTTGATGCTTGTGGCCGGATTGTTTGATGCATTGTGGCTCCATCGTGACCACATATATGGACCAGTGTTACGTATTTCCATTGAGTGGTTAGGACTTTTTCATTGTGGCTCCATCGTGACCACATATGGACCAGTGTTACGTATTTCCATTGAGTGGTTAGGACTTTTTCATTGTGGCTCCATCGTGACCACATATATGGACCAGTGTTACGTATTTCCATTGAGTGGTTAGGACTTTTTCATTGTAGCTGTGATGATGTTCTTTCACTCTAAACTTACAAAATACTCAGTTAATCATAGTAAATACTCATAGTTAATCATAGTAAATATTCATAGTAAATCAATGAATTGTACTGCCTTATAAATTGATTATTTAATAGGTGAATTAAAAGACAAGAAAGGTAAGGAAAACTTAAATACGTGAGTGAGGATTGTTTACTTTCTAAATTCTTACTAAGTGCAGAGATCATTTTTAAAGTTAATGAACAATATAACGTGATACTACTTGTTTTAGGTGAACTCCTTGGAACAAAGAAAACAGTGCTTAAGTGCTTAGAAATCTTTTAATTAGATTTTGTACCTGGCTGAAGAAATATAAGTGTTTCAAGAATAATAAGTGTAGGTTCTTTATTATTTCTTTATACTTACTACTGAACGTATTTGTTGTTATGAGACTGTAGAATAAAAAAGAAAAAAAATGTTTATATATGATTATTTTCAAAGAATCATTCAGAATCTCCCTCACGAACCACCAGTTTGTAACCACCGCTTTAACGAATTAGTATTAAAATACTTTTTCTCAGAAACCGGATGTTTTACTGTAGCATCGTTGTAGTGAAACACATTGATCCTGGTTTTCATTTGGACAGTCTGATGCAGAAAATGTATGTTTTGTCTGTTATTATTGAATCTAGCTTCTTTTTTTTTCCCCTGCCCCTAACGGTTCAACCCTGGTTTTTCATTCCTGTCTAGATGTGCTCGATGCATTCCCTCAGGCTCACTATAAAAACCGCTGACAGCGGACTTCTGGGAGTTGGAGTTTTATATTGGTAGGGAAGCCAGTTACTTAGTCTCGCGAATTTATTTATATACCGATGTAGTTTTTCCCCATTTCCTTCATTTTCTTTTTATCGACCAGCATAAACACAGCTGACAGCTACATCAGAGCAAGCTGAAGAGTGACAAGGGTCATGAAGTATCAATTGGACGAATGTCAGTTGGAAGGACACGAGTGGGAGTGGCCTAATCTTTAGAATGATGAGAAGAAAAAAAGTTGTCTAGTTTCGTTTTTAAAACTGATTGAAAAGCAACACTGCCCCTGTCTGTAGCTGAGTTGGGTGGGCAACTGTCTGGTGCGGAGAGAAACGAGGGAATGGGTGCTCTAACGGAACGGCATTACCAGCCTTTAAAACTAGCCGCATATGTTGCTGGGTTGGTCTGAAAACCTCCTATATCCAGCCAACAAAGACACTTAAAATGGCTTGAGATGTAGCAAACTGGATTTGAGCCACAGAAATGGTAAACCCTGTACCACTCAACATTTTGCCACCCGGGAAAATGAATCATTACCCTTTAACGTACGCCGCCGTCGTGTTTTTGTCTTATGTTCCCTCATGGAAAATATCAGGTGCAAACGCTGTGTGAATTTGGCCTTTTAGAGAAAAGGGAAAAATGTGATACACAGCAAAATCCCACCTAGACGCCGAGGTCCCTACTCTGTCAGAGCCATTCTAATACCCACCCTGACATTTCTGTTTGGACTTGGCTCAGCTTCTCCCTGTGTCTGGGCATTAGAGATGCTCTCACATTTCAGTGGAGGAAATGGGTGACATACTGCCGTTCGCGGAGGCCGAGAAGGAATGTTGTTTTCCTATGGCTGTTAAATACGCCTTCGCAGGTTTCCTCTGAAGGTCTTGTTCGCATTTCTAATACTGCAGGTGAAGCACAAAATGTAGCTTGTGCATGAAATAGCGGTCCCCATGTAAAATGCTGGTAAAGAAAAAGAATGAAAGAAGTTGTTAGTCATCCGTTTCCGACTCGGCATGCTAGCCTGTGCCGCTACTCCCGGTCATTTTACTGTAATAGTGCCGAAACTGCAAATGAATGAGACTTCCATTGAGACCGATGCTGCACACCATTTAGCCTGTGAGTTATGTGGAGCCGCGGCCTCGTGTCAAACTCTACAGGGCGGTGTGGTGATAATTTGTGTATGCCTTGTGAAAACGGTGAAATATAGTGCTCGTTAAATGGAGGGGAAACAGTGTTTCGCATTCATCACTTGGGCTGTTTACTGCAGCCCCTCATCATGTTCCGGGGCCCTGGGCTAAAACCTAATCACCTCTTTACCTCACTCGCCCGCTCTCTTGGACGCTCGCTCGCGTACGCACTCGCTTGTCCCCTGGCTTTCTCTCTTGTGCCTGGTTCCTTGCTCTCCTCTGCCCGTTGCTCTCTCTCTCCCTCTTGTTGGCTTCCTCTCCTACTCTTCCTCCTCTCTTCCAACAGTAGAATCTGCTGCTGCAGTGCTGTTAACCAGGGTTTCTGCTGTGGCTGGTACATGTGCCTCCACATTTCCACAGGCAGTCTCTACAAAACACACTTCAGTGGTGTTTCCTAGCCTGCCTCACGTCCTGTCACATGTCCCCTCACCCCAGCATTAGGGGGTTAAAGGTCACTTGGTGTCCTCTCTTAGACAGCTGCCTCCCGGCATGAAGTGACTCTCAACAGCGACTCTTCTCCTTCCTTAAACTAGCGCTAAAAGTGTAAAGTGCTTGTGGAACGGAGGGACGATGAGAGGTGGGATGGAGTGTGTGGGGAGAAGACAGTGGGCCGTCCCTGGAGACTGGAGCTGAGAAGCTCCTTGGATACGAAAGAAGGGGTGGGCAGATGAAGAGAGAGGGGGGGATCCAGAAAGGGGGGTGACGGGGTGGGGGGGGGGTCGGGAGGGAGGGAGGGAGGAATGAGAAGGGAGAGGAAAGGAGAGCGACAATGAGAGAGTTGCATAATGAGTGGCATTAACAGATGTCTCCACTGACATGACAGGGAAACCAGAGAAATATGATCAGACAGAAAGAGAGGGATAAGGTGTGTGTGTGTGTGTGACAGAGAGAGCAAATAGGGCAAACAGCTTGGGGAAGAGAGACAGAGGTTGTTCATTGCCAAGTGACAGTCAGTGTGCCATAGCAAATGGACCAGAAGATCAGGGGCCACTCCTAACACACAGAGAGAGAGGAGACAGGCAGGTTTCGGCCCGGAGCAAAACTAATGAATGTTGACAGCGCCGGTGCCAACTGTTTCGCGGCCCAGCCGCAGCGAGCGACCGTCTCCCGAACGCGGCTCTGCCGAGCTCCCGTCTGGTTGAGTGACGGCTCGGAATGAGGAGTAACACTGCGGAGAGAAGGAAAACCGAGAAATAAACAAAACCTCAAAGAGGATAGGAAACCAAAAGTGAAGAACAGGAGATGGAGGGAGGGAATACTCAAGGCAAGAGCGAACAGCAAAGACATGCACACTTTCCCTCTCACACACACACACACACACACAAAGAGACCTGTCGCCCTTGGTAGATGGAAAAGACAATCGCTGAGTACACTCTCATTCATATTCCGGATAATGATGAGAGTTGGCATTCGAGTTTCTCTTTCAATCTGTGATGGAGAGAAGAATAGGCCAGCTGCCTTTATTGTGTGTGTTGGTTAATGAGTTACCGCATCTGACAAGGCCATTTTGGCTCCATCCTGTTAGCGGATGACTTTGTGGGGATATAACACTGTGACCGGTAAGTGTGGACAGGATGGTTTTTAGAAAACAAACCATAAGCATTTTCATTTGCCAACACAGTTACGATGAGTTGTTTCAGTGGTCCGGTGTGATCTCTGAGTTAGCTCATGCCTCATTCAAGTTGGTAAGTAATGCTTTGTGTGTGTGTGTGTGTGTGTGTCACAGGAGTGTCATTCAACAGCGTTTACACACAGATCTGGAGGGTCCTTCTCCACCTGGCGGCTGACCCGTTCCCAGAAGTCTCTGACCTGGCTATGAAGGTCCTCAACAGCATTGCATACAAGGTACTGAACACACGCTCCATCATGCATACAAGTTACTGAACACACGCTCCATCATGCATACAAGGTACTGAACACACGCTCCATCATGCATACAAGTTACTGAACACACGCTCCATCATGCATACAAGGTACTGAACACGCTCCATCATGCATACAAGGTACTGAACACACGCTCCATCATGCATACAAGGTACTGAACACACGCTCCATCATGCATACAAGTTACTGAACACACGCTCCATCATGCATACAAGGTACTGAACACACGCTCCATCATGCATACAAGGTACTGAACACACGCTCCATCGTGCATACAAGGTACTGAACACACGCTCCATCGTGCATACAAGGTACTGAACACACGCTCCATCGTGCATACAAGGTACTGAACACACGCTCCATCGTGCATACAAGGTACTGAACACACACTCCTTCACCGCTCCCTCTCTGGTGACTGGATCCATGTCTGCTTAGTGTACTCGCATTTTATGCTCTGAAAAGGTTGTGTGATTCCACAACACTTCCCTCACGTTTTCCCTACCCTGGGACCGTTACTCCTGTGCAAATGCAATTAAGGCGAAACGGCTCCCCCGAGGCCAGTGCAGAGATGTGATGCCAGCCGTAAGGTTTAATAACTGGTACTGGACCGCTAGACGGACCGGTCCCATTCTATATCTCATGCTGAAACCCCAGGTGCCGTTCATCTCAGTTGTAGGGCTCCACCCCGGAGACCTGGCATAACAGCATGACATAGTACTTAGGACGCTGCAACACTACATTGCAATGGGCTAATAGATAAGCAACCATGTTTTAAAAGGTTATTACCTAAGGAGCAATTGGAATAGATTTAAATGTATGGCCAACTGATGTAAAACCTCTGCAATTGTCTGTAATCTGAGACACTGCAATTGTCTGTAATACGAGACTCTAGTATGAGAGACTGCTATACTCTAGTATTTGAGAAGCAATATGCTCCATGTTTGAGACGGTAGTAGACTAGTTTATGAGACGGCAGTAGACTGGAATATATGAGACGGCAGTAGACTGGAATATATGAGGCGGCAGTAGACTGGAATATATGAGACGGCAGTAGACTGGAATATATGAGGCGGCAGTAGACTGGGATATATGAGGCGGCAGTAGACTGGGATATATGAGGCGGCAGTAGACTGGGATATATGAGGCGGCAGTAGACTGGAATATATGAGGCGGCAGTAGACTGGAATATATGAGGCGGCAGTAGACTGGAATATATGAGGCGGCAGTAGACTGGAATATATGAGGCGGCAGTAGACTGGAATATATGAGACGGCAGTAGACTGGAATATATGAGGCGGCAGTAGACTGGGATATATGAGGCGGCAGTAGACTGGGATATATGAGGCGGCAGTAGACTGGGATATATGAGGCGGCAGTAGACCTGGAATATATGAGGCGGCAGTAGACTGGAATATATGAGGCGGCAGTAGACTGGAATATATGAGGCGGCAGTAGACTGGAATATATGAGGCGGCAGTAGACTGGAATATATGAGGCGGCAGTAGACTGGAATATATGAGGCGGCAGTAGACTGGAATATATGAGGCGGCAGTAGACTGGAATATATGAGGCGGCAGTAGACTGGAATATATGAGGCGGCAGTAGACTGGAATATATGAGGCGGCAGTAGACTGGAATATATGAGGCGGCAGTAGACTGGAATATATGAGGCGGCAGTAGACTGGAATATATGAGGACGGCAGTAGACTGGAAATATATGAGACGGCAGTAGACTGGAATATATGAGACGGCAGTAGACTGGAATATATGAGACGGCAGTAGACTTGTGTATTTGAACAGCAGTAGATTTGTGTATATGAGCAGCAGTAGATTTGTGTATATGAGCAGCAATAGATTTATTACGGCAGTGCTTTCCACAATTATTTTCCCCTTTGGTGAAGATGAGCAAAAAAAATGCTCAAGAAACTTATAGCTTTCAACCAAAATGTGCCATTCAATTCAAAGTTCTATCTGATTAAACATACAACAAGATGGAGAATACGCTTGTGAGGCAATCAACCTTTTCCCACCTAAAAAATACAATAAAAAATTTACATTTTCAGGGATGAAGTGGTTGGGAAAACCCATTGCTCCCCAGTGTTTTAACTCTCCCATCAAAGCAGCGTTTCTCCATCACTCTGCTCACGTAGTCCACACACTCTTTAGCCCGAGGAACACTTCAAAGGGATGAACTCGCGCCTACACACACTCACACACGTCCATAAAATTCTGTTAAAAAACAAGTGCCAGTGCTGGTAATCCCTGCGTCATGCCATCAACTGGAGGGTGCAGTACTTATGTGCGACCCACATCTGTTAAACCTAGAGCTCTCGACCAGTTCACCTTGACAAGCCGAGAAACAGGCTCGTTGGTTTAGGTATCAACTGAGTGAATCCAATTCTTTTTTAATTAGGGTTTTTTAATGCCTAGTTCATGGGTGCCAAAGAGGATGGAAACGTTGAAGCCTTGGTGCAGCTTTTTTTTCTCCTCATTACCATTTAGTTTTTAACTCCCAAGGAGGTTTAAGCCTAAAGTAAATTGGTTCTTTCAGAGTATGTGGTCCATAGTTTGTAATAACAGGATTAAGATTGAAGTACAATTTGCATTCTAGCCGTTGTTTTTCTCATTCACTTTAGACATCAGTCCTTGGAATGGGCGGGGATGAATGAGGGCGGAATGAATGAGGGCGGGGATGAATGAGGGCGGGGATGAATGAGGGTTTGGATAAATGAAGGTGGGGATGAATGAGGGTCTTGGATGAATGAGGGTCTTGGATGAATGAGGGTGGGGAAGAATGAGGGTCTTGGCTGAATGAGGGTCTTGGCTGAATGAGGGTCTTGGCTAGGTGAGGGTCTTGGCTGAGTGAGGGTTTTGGCTGAGTGAGGGTCTGGGTGAGTGAGGGTGGGGCTGAATGAGGGCGGGGGTAAATGAGGGTGTGGATGAATTAGGGCGGGGATGAATGAGGATCTGGATGAATGAAGGACTTAGATGAATGAGGATGGAGATGAATGAGGGTGGGGATGAATGAGGGACTTGGATGAATGAGGGACTTGGATGAATGAGGATGGGGATGAATGAGGGACTTGGATGAATGAGGGACTTGGATGAATGAGGGACTTGGATGAATGAGGGACTTGGATGAATGTGGATGGGGATGAATGAGGGTCTTGGATGAATGAGGATCTGGATGAATGAGGATCTGGATGAATGAGGGTCTGGGTGAGTGAGGATGGGGCTGAATGAGGGCGGGGGTGAATGAGGGTCTTGGATGAATGAGGGACTTAGATGAATGAGGATGGGAATGAATGAGGATCTGCATGAATTTGGGTCTTGGATGAATGAGGATGGGGATGAATGAGGATCTGGATGAATGAGGGTGGAGATGAATGAGGGTGTTCCACAATCCCCTCCCCTGAGACCTCGCTAATCCAATCAGACCACACCCCTTTCATCCAGTCACAGCTCGGTTTGCAAGCTTATCCAGGCCATTATCCTTCACCAGGGAGTCATTCTCTACTTGTGAATGCCAGCAGAACATTTAGATCCACCTTTGAATAATGAAACACCCTCCAATACGTAGTGACGCTGACCGGCTGTGTTCCAACTGGCGCCCTACGTAGTGCAGTATTCTGAGCGCTGCGTGGGCTAAAGTAGTGTAGGACATAGGGTGTTTTTGTTAAGTGTCCTGTTCTCCAGTAGATGTGGGGTTTCATGTCTCCCGGCCCACTGGGTCTTAACATGACACACATTATATCCATGTTCCCAGTGCCTTTTCTGCTGTACTGTGTTTGCTTGGCTTTTGGACCTGCTGAATAAGTCAGGACGTTCCACAGCTCTTTGCTAGAGTCTCTGTTAAGTGCACATGTGGCAGAGACAGAACGAGTCCTGTTCTGGCGAAGAAGTCCATGCCGTGCAGTTACTCAACAACTGTATGTTGTGTTCTGCATACGATACGGCTTGAAGTGTTATCTTTGGGGAAACAGGAGCCGTTATCTGTGGGGAAACAGGAGGCATTATCTGTGGGGGAACAGGAGGCGCTATCTGTGGGGGAACAGGAGGCGCTATCTGTGGGGGAACAGGAGGCGCTATCTGTGGGGGAACAGGAGGCGCTATCTGTGGGGAAACAGGAGGCGCTATCTGTGGGGAAACAGGAGGCGCTATCTGTGGGGAAACAGGAGGCGCTATCTGTGGGGAAACAGGAGGCGCTATCTGTGGGGAAACAGGAGGCGCTATCTGTGGGGAAACAGGAGGCGCTATCTGTGGGGAAACAGGAGGCGCTATCTGTGGGGAACAGGAGGCGCTATCTGTGGGGAACAGGAGGCGCTATCTGTGGGGAAACAGGAGGCGTCATTTGCGGGGAACAGGAGGTGCTATCTGTGGGGAAACAGGAGGCGTCATTTGCGGGGAACAGGAGGCGCTATCTGTGGGGAAACAATGCAACAGGACAGAAGACACCAGTTTGAGCCAAGCACTTTATACCTTTTGGACACAATCTCCCAGCAGCTATGACATGTTTGGCTTTTGTCGTCAAGGCGACACTTCTTTAGGGGGCAGCAATAATTCTGTTTCTAATTTGGTGATGTAATACACCGACTGGCAACAAGCACAAACAGTGTACAGTTACTGTGCAATCATACATTCCACATAGTCCGGAGACATGTCTACAGAGGCAGCGACAAGCTTGGCTTCCATAAAATAATCCTCATTTTGTCTCTATTTTTCATGGATGTTTTTTTCCCTCCATTTTCTCATGCTTTAACTTCTTCACTTTCTACATTTTCCTGTGACTGTTTAACACTGATAACCCCCACCCACGCCTCTACAAAGAAATTAAAGATATTGCCATTATCTATTACTATGAGCGTCTCGGTTTTATCGTTTAAGAAGTTCTTCTCGCAACTCAACAGTGTGGGTTTTTGTCGGTGGGTTTTTAGTGGGGAAGCGCCGATGGGTTTTCTCTGAGGTTGTGTGTTAAGTTGTAGCATGCATCTCATTTCCTTCCCAGAAACACAGTTGTTTGTTGTGCCATTGTTGTGTTGTCATAATGACTTCATATTGCCTTCTAATTAACAACATAAGCCTCTCGGATTAGCCCAACTTCGTAATAACCGTAGGTTCTGGGTATTTCTCATATTTCAGACACTTTTAATTTAATGTTCAACTGCCAACGCTAGTAATTAATGCAGCCACAACACACACCACATGTAATTGTAGTAACACAATCTAAAGCCAAAACACACACAACACACACGTCTATTGGTAAATTAGCATAGAAATCCAATCAAAGCAGGTTACAGCTGCTGGATGCGTCTTTGTTTGAGCTGTAACTGGATTTCCAAAAGCACGACGTCGACTCCTCTCTGCACTTGCTTTTGTAAACAGCTCTGTTGTTATTCGTCAGCTTTGCCTCGACTCGCCACTCTTATTGAGTTTTACTCTTCTCTGGTGAATTGTTTTACAGTGAATATACCGCCGTTGATTCTGTTATTGATGGGAACGTCGGGGTGTCTGGCTTTTGTTAGTCTTGTATAGATCACTTGTGAAAGGCCAATATAAAATGATGCTTCACAATAAAAGCGCGGCAGCAATCTGGCATATTGATTTCTTCCATAACTACACCTTGTTGTTTGCAGGTTCACTCCGAGTTGGAAACATCACAGCCCACTGCAATTCAAGTGTGCTTGGTGTTCATAGTTGGCGTTATTTGTTTGGCGCTGTGTATCGTATTACCTGACTGAAATGACCACTGTGCCCCCAGATGTTTCATATTTTGAAAGTTCTCGGCTGTATATGCTAATTAATCTGCATCACTGATCTCTCTCTCTTCCGCTCTGTCTCTTCTTCCTTCGTGTCCCCTCCGTCTTTCCGGTCTCTCAGGCCCTCTCTCTGTCTTTGTCCCCCCAGGCCACGATGAATGCTCGGCCCCAGAGGATCCTGGACTCGGGATCCCTCACCCAGTCAGCGCCCGCCAGCCCCACCAGCAAGGGCACGCACATCCACCAGGCAGGGTGAGTGGGACCCAGGGCACCTCCTCGCACCCGTTTTACTTTCCCCCCGACTGCGCTCTCACCTCCACTCACCTCCTCTCTCCCTTCCCCCCCAGCGGTTCTCCCCCCATGCCCAGCGCCAGCAGCTCCAGTCTGACCAACGAGGTGCCCAAGCCCCCAGTCCGTGGGGGAGAGCAGCCGCCAGCGCGCCCCCCCCTACACCCCCACGCTGGGCGGCCAGGCGCCCCACTCCCACCAGTTCCCCCGGACGAGAAAGATGTTCGACAAGGGCCCCTCTGGCTCAGAACAGGTGTGGTACTGGCCCCCCCAACTGACTGACTGTAGTGCTTAAATAAGGCTTGTGTAATTTACTGGTCATATATTCTAATCAGTGGGAGTGTTGGTATGATTCTTTGCAGCAAATATGTGTTTGTATGTTTATCTTGACTGTATCTGTCTCGATATGTGTCTCTATTTTACCTGTCTCTGTCTATATGGGTCTCTCTTTTAGCTGTCTCTGTATGTGTGTCTCTATTTTAACTGTATCTGTCTCTATATGTGTCTCTTTATTTTAACTGTATCTGTCTCTATCTGTGTGTCTCTATTTTAACTGTCTCTGTCTCTATCTGTGTGTCTCTATTTTAACTGTCTCTGTCTCTATCTGTGTGTCTCTATTTTAACTGTCTCTGTCTCTATCTGTGTGTCTCTATTTTAACTGTCTCTGTCTCTATCTGTGTGTCTCTATTTTAACTGTCTCTGTCTCTATCTGTGTGTCTCTATTTTAACTGTCTCTGTCTCTATCTGTGTGTCTCTATTTTAACTGTCTCTGTCTCTATCTGTGTGTCTCTATTTTAACTGTCTCTGTCTCTATCTGTGTGTCTAAGGCGGGTGATGATGCTGACGACCCAGGAGGTCACAAGGCCTACATGAATGCCAACCTGTCAACGGGGCTCTGTGACTGGAGCGCTAAATACTTTGCACAGCCTGTTATGAAGGTATGCTGCCCCCCCTTCTCTCTTCCTCTCTCTCTGCTCCCTCTTTCACACACACACACCCTGTTCAAGGTAAGTCTTTAGAACATAACAACTGACCTTCCTTTGATGGTCAGAGGAAGCAGCTGAGTCATGTGCATAGCCATCTCCCACACACACCACACACAGACACATCACACACACACACACCAAACACAGACACACACACACACACCAAATACATCACACACAGACACACACACACACCAAATACATCACACACACACACCAAACACAGACACACACACACACCAAATACATCACACACAGACACACACACACACACACCAAATACATCACACACACACCAAACACAGACACACACACACACCAAATACATCACACACAGACACACACACACCAAATACATCACACACACACCAAACACACACACACACACACACACCAAACACAGGCACACACACACACCAAACACACACACACACCAAACACAGACACACACACACCAAATACATCACATACCCACCCACACAGACACACACCACCCACAGACACACACATATCCCACACACATCACACACCAAACACACATCACACACCACACACACATCACATAACACACACATCACATAACACACACATCACACACAGAGACACACACTCTCGCCTTGGAAGTGCAATTATGTGGGGCGGCTCCCCCCAGAACCACTTCATCCACACCTCCTTCATCTCTCCATCCACTCTGAAAGAGAAAAATAAACTGTCAGCTCCTCTTTCCAAGGTCGGCTGACTGCCAAACTGACTATGGTCAGGAAGAAGGGATCAAGATGTATAGATAAAAGGATGGAGATGGACTGCATGTAGGAGCAAAGGAGAAAGTGACTCATAAAAAAAAACCTAGAAACAGAAGGGAGACGGAACGAAAAGGAGACGAGGAATGATACTGGTCTAAGATAAGGCGAATTATGATGTTAGGGTGAGATGAGACTGAGGAGATGAGTGACACAAGGGTGAGACGAGACTGAGGAGATGAGGGACACAAGGGTGAGACGAGACGGAGGAGGAGCGATGAAGGAGCGATACTAAGCGCGGTGAGAATCAGGAAGTGAAGGATGGGTCAGCTATGCACTCTGCAGTAATACAGTGAGAATGCCTGCATTGTCCCCATAAGGGCCAGTCTAATGTCTCCACACAGGCTGTCCTGTGTGGAGTCAGGGCCTTATTACTGACGGGCACCCAGGGTAGCTGTCCTGGGGGTGTAACCTCAAACGTATTTATTTATTGCGTCCTGCCCCCGACCATAACATACTTAGTGGCCTTAGTTTACAAATGGCCCTGGAAAAATAGCACATGAACACCAGGGCTCAATGTTAAACTTTTTTGCCACTGGCTCCAGCGGGCCAAGTTTGAAACTTATTGGCCCCAAGACTATTTTTACTGTCCCCTCCAAAATGTTTCAGTCTCCCTCCAAAAGTTGTAATTTATCAGTGTTACTACAAAACCAAAGACTTAAAAGTCATGTTATTCTGTTAACATGTTTAATCATTTATTACATACGTCCTGGATATAAAAAAAATAAATAAATGCATTTTTTTTTTTTTTTAAGTATCACATTTAAAAACACATTACATTTTGTTTATAAAAAGGTAATGGTCAACAAAGCAATTTACTTTTAAAACACAAAATAACAGACCTTAAACATGACATGCTCTCTCTCTCCTGCTGACAAACATCTGTGCACAGCTCTATCTGGCTAAAGCTGTAAAACCTCTGGTCCTTCACTGCTAATATATGATAGTTTCCATATCATTTCTACAGACAGGCTGCTCCTCCAATCGGTTTTGATTCTCTTCGTGGCCCTGTATCCTCGCTCAATAAAAAATATAATACTTTCCGTCAGAAAACATTCAGCCTTAATCATCCACCTCCGTTATTAAATCGCAAAATAAAACCTTTCTAGAATTGTAAAATGGCATAGTCTAATCCTTAAAAATGTTTGAATGGCATAACATTGACTGTCAAAACACACCGCGGTGAAGAAACGTTTTCAACCATTATCTGACCGTCCCAAAAAATTATCAATAGACGTCGCTATAGCTACTTGCCTTTGATGCGACCACATCAGTGTGATACAAACTACCCAGGTCGACACCATTCTTCTGCTGAAGTTCAACAGCCCATGGGAATGAGACAAACAGCTGGTCCGTCTTAGTTACTTGATATGCCGTTGTTATAAGTCGTGCAATGACACGATGGGCATTTGCATTTAAATTCCTGACCAGCGCGGTCAAGGCCCCGGAAGATGGATTGTCAGCCAGCCGCTTAGCTGTCATGTAGACAACAAGGTGCTGTCTGCTATTAGCATGGCTGGTCAGGGATTGTTTTTGAAAGTTGTCGGTGCCTGCGTAAAAAGGCCCACTTTTGTCTGCTTTAGCCTGGAACGTAAGACAGACCACACAGTGCATTTGAGTTCCATCAGTCGACCCAGGTAAATAATTTTTTCCACTGAGGTAAAAAGTTGCGCTTCCGTATGAGCTCATAATTATCCTTTGCTGCCATCTTCACTTACAGTGTCTCCTGCCAGTTGTTAAAAATAATGTATTGAGATTAGAGAAATAACATTTGACAATCACTCGTCACAACTCAACTCAACTCTTGATTGGCCAATGGTGCGTGCCAAGAGCTGCAAAACAACTGCAGGATGTTGAGTTTATAACGCAAATTTTAACATAAAAAAAAAGTTTTTGCACTGGCTCGATGGGACAGTGAGTTGCTAGTTCAACTGTCCCGGCGTTTCTTTTTACTGGCCCTGGGCCATCGTTATTATCAAGCCCTGAACACATAAGCCATTAAAAGTGTGTTAAATAGAAGGATATTTGCTTTAAAACCGCAACATTTTCTCTCACGGCAAGATTTGTGGAATAGCAGAATAACCTAAGTCACTGCTGAGCAGTAAAGCAGCATTGTGGCTCCGTGGGAAATGATTGGCGCCTCACAAAAATACTGGTAGTCCTCACCTAGGGGCTGAATATTTTGGGTTCCCCGACATTAAGAAGTTGTAAAACACCTAGCTGACACACAGTGTTATGACAGCCTCTTTCTACACACACACACACACACACACACACACACTCATCATGCCTGACTGAGGCAGAAAAGGCTTTGGGTTCCTCATAATGCAGCCACTGACTTCAACGCTGTTAGAAACCAGCCCTCTATTAGAAACCAGCCATCTGTTAGAAATCAGCCGTTTGTACTGTGGTGAAATAATGATCCTGTACCCGGTCGTCAAGGGAGAGTAATTCAATAATTTATTGCTGGTTGTCTATTGTTCATGATGTTACAGACTCGATCTTACTCTGTATTACAAACTCCATCTTTATAGACATTGCAGTCCAGAATCCACAACACAGTACTGTAAGCCCATTGGTTGATGACTTTTGTCCTTTGACTAAACGCGACTTCCTGTGTACGGATGAGCAGATCTTCTGTGGTAATCTAAACATAACAAGCATGCATTCATACACTTCTACAATGCCTACACGCCGTTTCCTCGCATCCTTTACTACTTCCCCCTCCCTCTCATCCCTCTCATCCCTCCTCTCCTTCACCACATCCCCCTCCCTCTCATCCCTCCTCCCCTTCACCACATCCCCCTCCCACTCATCCCTCTCATCCCTCCTCCCCTTCACCACATCCCCCTCCCTCTCATCCCTCTCATCCCTCCTCCCCTTCACCACATCCCCCTCCCTCTCATCCCTCTCATCCCTCCTCCCCTTCACCACATCTCCCTCCCTCTCATCCCTCCTCCACTTCACCACATCCCCCTCCCTCTCATCCCTCCTCCCCTTCACCACATCCCCCTTCCTCTCATCCCTCCTCCCCTTCACCACATCCCCCTCCCTCTCATCCCTCCTCCACTTCACCACATCCCCCTCCCTCTCATCCCTCCTCCCCTTCACCACATCCCCCTCCCTCTCATCCCTCTAATCCCTCCTCCCCTTCACCACATCCCCCTCCCTCTCATCCCTCCTCCCCTTCACCACATCCCCCTCCCTCTCATCCCTCCTCCCCTTCACCACATCCCCCTCCCTCTCATCCCTCTCATCCCTCCTCCCCTTCACCACATCTCCCTCCCTCTCATCCCTCCTCCACTTCACCACATCCCCCTCCCTCTCATCCCTCTCATCCCTCCTCCCCTTTACCACATCCCCCTCCCTCTCATCCCTCTCATCCCTCCTCCCCTTCACCACATCCCCCTCCCTCTCATCCCTCTCATCCCTCCTCCCCTTCACCACATCCCCCTCCCTCTCATCCCTCTCATCCCTCCTCCCCTTCACCACATCCCCCTCCCTCTCATCCCTCTCATCCCTCCTCCCCTTCACCACATCCCCCTCCCTCTCATCCCTCTCATCCCTCCTCCCCTTCACCACATCCCCCTCCCTCTCATCCCTCCTCCCCTTCACCACATCTCCCTCCCCGTTGCCTTCCTCCCCCCAACCCCCATCCCTGTGTGATGTCAGCGCTCGCAGGTGATCAACCGACCGCATGCATCCACACGTTCCTAACAGCAGTTTGTCCCAAACGCCGCTCCGCTCCCTTCCACAGAGCCCCGCGGGCCCCGGTCTGACACAGGGCGCCGAGTGGGGGGGGCAGGGTATTATTTTGGACTTGGGTAGTATTTCTCCATCACAGCTCATTACTGTCACCCTCTGAACATCGCTGGCCCTGTCCATACTCCTAATGGGTGCTACTATACACACCCACGCTAGAAATCACCGGTTTTCCAAAAAAAAAAGAATAGAATAGAAAATAATGATCAGAATAATTGAAGCCGCAGGGGCCGTCCAACCGGTATTTCTCACGTACCGTTGAATGTTGGCAGTATTACTGGGATTTGGCAACTCTAATGATAGGGGAATACCGAGAGGAGAGAGATGGGGTATGGAAGTGCATCAGTAGCTCCCTGTCATAGCTCCGTAATCACTGTCGACTCTGACCTATTTCTGCCCTACACAATCAAAATAATTAAACCACTATTAAACCACTCTCTCCTTCCTCTTGCTTTCTTTCTCCCCTTCTTCTCTTTTTCCTTCCTCTCTTCCTCTTCTCCCTGGTCCTCCCTGTGTCTAGATTCCAGAGGAGCATGATGTGGAGAGTCAGGTGAGGAAGGAGAGGGAGTGGAGGTTCCTGAGGAACACCCGGGTACGAAGGCAGAGCCAACTCATCACACAAAGAGGTGAGACACGCCCCTACAATGATTTCTAGCTACTTTTACGTGGTTCCTTTTTTTTTTTTTTTTTTTTTTTTTTTTAAAGGAACACATTACAAATGATAGAAAAACATCAAAATAAATGCATATAAAAAGAAGTATTTACTGTGTGTCTTCAAACAACATAATTTTGACTTGTTGGAATCGCTGCTGATTGGGTTTCAATTGGGATTTGGGTGGAGGAGCCCTACTTTCTCATTTCCAGTTGTATCTAAAATGTTCAACTACTGCCCAGTGAATGTACAGGAGATCAGCTCCCCCTATGTGTCATGTCCACCATTTGTACAGTTCCAGCTGGCAACTGCCTTGTTCACCCATGCCTATACTCTATATTAATACGGAATAATTTAGAATGACATTATTTGTATTATTTATGTAACCTTTATTTAAGCCTCATTGAGATGAAAAATCTCTTTTCCAAGAGGGCCCTGGCCAAATATAGTAGCACAGAGAAATGACACAATAACAACATAAAAACACATATTACCACAGTTCCCAATAATACATAAATTGTGGAAGGTATAGGTTATGTTGAGGGTTGAAACATGTACATCTCATTATCCATCTTAAATGTTATTATAGATTTAAAATAATTTAATGCCAGTAGATTCATTATAAAATCTCTTGTTGTTCATTCCAGGTTGTGGAAGCAGGCAATGTTTATTATACAATAGATGAACAACATATAAATAGGTTGAATGGAAAATGTCTTTTTTTTCTGTGAATGCTGGCATTGTGACGACTGTGATAGGATTGTGTAGACTTTGACCAGCCCGTGTTCCAAATAAGGCAGTTGAAATTACGACTAAAGGGAGAAAGGATCAATGGGGAACACCCCCCCCAACCCCCACCCCCAACGCAAGGCATAGTACTCTCTCCTCCCTCTGTCACACACACACACATTAAAGACCCCAGGCTGCAGTGCAGCTCCCAACGCCCCCCCTGTGAAGTCAGCTTGCTCAAACAGAATGGCTAACACACCCACGTCACTGTAGACACACACACACACACACACAATTCCATTGGCGTCAGAGCTGAGGCACATGCACGCACATATCTCCCTCTCCCCTTTTAATCATCCCTCTCTACCAGCCTGTGGAGTTGAGAGGCTGAACAAGCAGGGCTGCCCTCATTCAGTCTCCTGCCTCTGGGGAGATGGACAGACAGTGGAGAGAGAGGACCGGAAGGTAGAGACTGAGGCAAAAGAGGCAGAGATGAGGTGTGAGAAATTGAAAGGATAGGAAGTAAGAGTGAGAAAGGGCTGGAGGTTGTGGGGATGCGAGAAAAGGAGAGTGAATATAGAGGAGTTGGGAAATCATTGTAAAAGGAGAGTGGATATAGAGGAGTTGGGAAATCATTGTAAAAGGAGAGTGGATATAGAGGAGTTGGGAAATCATTGTAAAAGGAGAGTGGATATAGAGGAGTTGGGAAATCATTGTAAAAGGAGAGTGAATATAGAGGAGTTGGGAAATCATCGTAAAAGGAGAGTGGATATAGAGGAGTTGGGAAATCATTGTAAAAGGAGAGTGAATATAGAGGAGTTGGGAAATCATCGTAAAAGGAGAGTGGATATAGAGGAGTTGGGAAATCATCGTAAAAGGAGAGTGGATATAGAGGAGTTGGGAAATCATTGTAAAAGGAGAGTGAATATAGAGGAGTTGGGAAATCATTGTAAAAGGAGAGTGGATATAGAGGAGTTGGGAAATCATTGTAAAAGGAGAGTGAATATAGAGGAGTTGGGAAATCATTGTAAAAGGAGAGTGGATATAGAGGAGTTGGGAAATCATCGTAAAAGGAGAGTGGATATAGAGGAGTTGGGATATCATTGTAAAAGGAGAGTGGATATAGAGGAGTTGGGAAATCATTGTAAAAGGAGAGTGGATATAGAGGAGTTGGGAAATCATTGTAAAAGGAGAGTGGATATAGAGGAGTTGGGAAATCATCGTAAAAGGAGAGTGGATATAGAGGAGTTGGGAAATCATTGTAAAAGGAGAGTGAATATAGAGGAGTTGGGAAATCATTGTAAAAGGAGAGTGGATATAGAGGAGTTGGGAAATCATCGTAAAAGGAGAATGGATATAGAGGAGTTGGGAAATCATTGTAAAAGGAGAGTGGATATAGAGGAGTTGGGAAATCATCGTAAAAGGATAGTGGATATAGAGGAGTTGGGATATCATTGTAAAAGGAGAGTGGATATAGAGGAGTTGGGAAATCATTGTAAAAGGAGAGTGGATATAGAGGAGTTGGGATGTCATTGTAAAAGGAGAATGGAAATAGAGGAGTTGGGAAATCATCGTAAAAGGAGAGTGAAAATAGAGGAGTTGGGGAAATCATTGTAAAGCCTTTTAAAAATGGATTAAACTCAGTTTTTTCTCTGTGTGTGTGTAATGAAATAAGTGATGACTTTGCTGAAAGCAACAATACATTTTACAAGGTTTCCCATTTGCAGTATTGAATTTTGTGGCATAGAAAACAACATTGACATGCCCCGCTTCTAATTAAGAACTTTTCAGCTTGCCATCACAAAGTGCAGCAGCCAAGGCCTCTACAATGAAAGCATTTTTATTGTCATGACTTCTAATTATTACTTTTCTCTGAAAATTCCTTACCGTACACCTTGAAAAACAGCGATAGCCCAAGGACATTCTTTGACGATGTGACACGAGGCAACAGTTGTCATAGCAACGTAGCAATGATATTAAATAACATGTTTTGTCCTGTCATTGAACTATTTGACAATGTACTGTACCACACTGACCTATATTCTGCTGTACTATATGGGCCTACACTCTACTGTCCTATACTGTCCTGTACTTTACTGTCCTTTACTCTACTTTACTTTACTGTCCTGTACTCTACTGTCCTATACCCTAATGTCCTATACTGACCTGTAGTCTACTGTCCTATACTGTCCTGTACCCTAATGTCCTGTACTGACCTGTAGTCTACTGTCATGTACCCTAATGTCATAAACTGACCTGTAGTCTACTGTCCTATACTGTCCTGTACTCTACTGTCCTGTACCCTAATGTCCTGTACTGACCTGTAGTCTACTGTCCTGTACTCTACTGTCCTGTACCCTAATGTCCTATACTGTCCTGTACCCTAATGTCCTATACTGTCCTGTAGTCTACTGTCCTGTACCCTAATGTCCTAAACTGACCTGTAGTCTACTGTCCTGTACTGTCCTGTACCCTAATGTCCTAAACTGACCTGTAGTCTACTGTCCTATACTGTCCTGTACTCTACTGTCCTGTACCCTAATGTCCTATACTGTCCTGTACCCTAATGTCCTATACTGTCCTGTAGTCTACTGTCCTGTACCCTAATGTCCTAAACTGACCTGTAGTCTACTGTCCTGTACTGTCCTGTACCCTAATGTCCTAAACTGACCTGTAGTCTACTGTCCTATACTGTCCTGTACCCTAATGTCCTGTACTGTCCTGTACTCTACTGTCCTGTACCCTAATGTCCTAAACTGACCTGTAGTCTACTGTCCTGTACTCTACTGTCCTGTACCCTAATGTCCTAAACTGACCTGTAGTCTACTGTCCTGTACTGTCCTGTACTCTACTGTCCTGTACCCTAATGTCCTGTACTCTACTGTCCTATACTGACCTGTAGTCTACTATACTACTGTGACCTGTCCTCTATTTTCTTGTCCACTGTTGTCTTGTACTCTATTGTACTAATTGCAGTAGCTAAAGCCACCAAATACAATAACCCTCCCACACTGACATCCATCCATGTGACTAGTAGTGCTCTGTGGCAACTCTCCCCTGCAGGCGTGACTCGTCTAGACGACCAGATCTTCATCAACCGCAACCCTGGAGTTCCCTCCGTGGTCAAGTTCCACCCCTTCAACCCCTGCATCGCAGTGGCTGACAAAGACAGCATCTGGTGAGGCTACAGGAGGTGCAAAACACCTCTTTTGAAATAACCAGTACACTGGATTAGTTACGACACTGGGTTAGTTACGACACTGGATTAGTTACGACACTGGGTTAGTTACGACACTGGGTTAGTTACGACACTGGGTTAGTTACGACACTGGGTTAGTTACGACACTGGGTTAGTTACGACACTGGGTTAGTTACGACACTGGGTTAGTTACGACACTGGGTTAGTTACGACACTGGGTTAGTTACGACACTGGGTTAGTTACGACACTGGGTTAGTTACGACACTGGGTTAGTTACGACACTGGGTTAGTTACGACACTGGGTTAGTTACGACACTGGGTTCGTTACGACACTGGGTTCGTTACGACACTGGGTTCGTTACTACACTGGGTTCGTTACTACACTAGAATAGCTACAACACTGGAATGGCTACTACACTAGAATTGTTACGACACTTGAATAGTTACTACACTAGAATAGCTTCTACACTAGAATGGCTACGACACTGGAATGGCTACTACACTAGAATTGTTACAACACTGGAATAGTTACTACACTAGAATAGCTTCTACACTAGAATAGCTTCTACACTAGAATAGCTTCTACACTAGAATAGCTTCTACACTAGAATAGCTTCTACACTGGAATAGCGAGGACACTGGAATAGCGACGACACTGGAATAGCGACGACACTGGAATAGCGACGACACTGGAATAGCGACGACACTGGAATAGCTACTACACTGGAATAGCTACTACACCGCTGCTGATTGGGTTCATTTCTGTGTTTTTTTTTCTGTGGTTGAAAGCTGGCAAAACACATTGAATGGGTACGTGGGGATCTGGTGTGGTGTCAGGGGGTATACACCACAGGGTTTGACCCTAAGATCTGGAACCGACTCTGAGTGTGTCTGTGTCTTTTGTAGTTTCTGGGACTGGGAGAAGGGCGAGAGGTTGGACTACTTCTACAACGGCAACCCTCGATACACCCGCGTCACGGCAATGGAGTACCTCAACGGACATGACTGCTCCTTACTGCTTACCGCCACAGGTTAGGACCACTCCACCGATGCGCACACACACTCCGGATTGCCTCAGCAACATACATGCACTCTGTTACCATGCACACACAGGAAAATCACTTCAGCACCCACCCGACAATGTCAGCCCAGTCCGTGTGCAGAAACCAAATACACATTAATTGCCTCAACTCAAGGTCATGATCATCTGGAGTTGAATGAATGAGTTCTCCTTCCTTCTGGACCTTGAAGTGTTAATAAGCCTTAAATGCCTGACTCACATCCCCAGACAGGAACGCACAGATACTCATGCATATTCATCATCGTCATGTTTATTCACACAAAGGAACAATTACCCCAATTAATCTCCATCAAAATGCACTGACACACCCCATTGCGAAAAATTCTGGGGCTTTCTGTGCAAGAAAATATCTGTATCAAAAATGTTGGAGGGATCTGTATGAAAATGTTGGAGGGCCTCGTTTTTAATCGGCATCCTGTTCGCTTTATTTCTCCTGTGAAATATAATAAGCTCAGCGCTACATTAAAACGCTTTGCAGCTTCTTAGTCATGCTCTGTAAAGTGATTTTGTGAAATTGTAAAGCGTTGTTCTAATATCAGTTGTCAGATTTCGTTACATATCTAGGTTTCTTGTAACCAGTGTATTTTTCCATCTGTAGTATTGTGGATGTCACAGCTTATAGTTTCAGATACTAAAATGATTGTCCAAACACGTGCGGACAACCAGCCTTAGTGTCTCCCTACCTGATTGTTTGATCATGATATGAAAACGTCATGACTGGTTGTGTCTGTGCCACGCTACAAGATAGTGATGTTTATGGTAAAAAGGCCTGGGCATGCAGAGATCGTAGGCTATTAAATGAATAGGGTTTATAAGGCTATGTCATCTTCTATGACAGAACTATCTATGTTCTAGTTATATAATCGCACTAACAAAAATAACCTGGCGCCCATGTCATTAGTCATTATGTCCTGGTCTCCCAACTCTTTTGTCCCTTTTTGTAGCAAAATACTTTCCATGGGTTCAATTCTATCTTCCATGCTTTGGAACCCAGCCTTGATCGTTCCCTTGTGCAATTTTCCTGCAATCAGTTCAGGGAAAATAAAGAACCACAACCCTGTGACCGCTACCTTGAACTTCGTTTCAGTTTGCGGTTCCTTTGTGGAACGGGCGATGGAGATCATGGTATTAAATGTGAGCGTGTAGAATTGAAAGAGGTGGGTGGACCACTAGAAGGAGAAACACAATTACATAGTGTTACATAGCTCTGATGATTTTTCGAGGTCAGGTTAAAGACTTGCATGGCACTGTTAAAACGTTGCCATGCCTACCTAAGACCTTGTCCTCTATCTGTTGTTCAGAGAGGTGCCTCTCAAAGAGTGGATTTCACCTGACACAGTGCTGCGGTAAGGTTTTGGTCATAAGTTGTGCGGTACAAATGGAATGGGTTGCCATTTTGTATACATTGACAGACTGCTCCTGTCGTGTTCTGTCAGCCCTCTGCCTGTAGATAATTAGTGTTCTAATCACTTAAAAGACATTAGTTATGAAAACCTGTGGCTCATTTGCATATATACTGTACACTGGGTCTATTCGCAGGCATTAATGTATGTATATTAAAGGCTGGAACAAGCCACCAAGAGGTCCCCTGCACTGTCTAGACTCTCATTATTTACTATTGTTGTCACATTCTCCTGCAGAATTCAAAATGAGTATTATGTGAAGGATACCCACCTCATTTAGACCTGGATTCAGCCCCAAAGTGGTTTAAACGTGTCAGAAATAAAAGTTGAGGTTTGCAGAGATTACCAATCCTGAGGTTTGCAGAGATTACCAATCCTGAGGTTTGCAGAGATTACCAATCCTGAGGTTTGCAGAGATTACCAATCCTGAGGTTTGCAGAGATTACCAATCCTGAGGTTTGCAGAGATTACCAATCCTGAGGTTTGCAGAGATTACCAATCCTGAGGTATGCAGAGATTACCAATCCTGAGGTATGCAGAGATTACCAATCCTGAGGTATGCAGAGATTACCAATCCTGAGGTATGCAGAGATTACCAATCCTGAGGTATGCAGAGATTACCAATCCTGAGGTATGCAGAGATTACCAATCCTGAGGTATGCAGAGATTACCAATCCTGAGGTTTGCAGAGATTACCAATCCTGAGGTTTGCAGAGATTACCAATCCTGAGGTTTGCAGAGATTACCAATCCTGGTAAATGCTGCAGATGTCGACTCCATTAAATGTTGCCTTTAAAGATCGAGATGCCTCTAACCCTTCTTTGGATTGAATCCATGCCTAAACGTCCAGATGCCTATCTGCTTATACCTTGAATGCCTAGCGAGACCAGACATAATGTCACTTACGGAAGTGTTACGGAAGTTGCTTTCACTTCATCTAATTTGTGAAAATGTCAGCTGTGTTAAATCATTACTTTAATCTATTGCACAAAACATCAACACTAACTAAAATGAAGTTATCGCTCTGCTGAGATATATCTCTGCTCCGTGTGTCAAGACGGTGTGTTGAATCCCAGACGAAGCGTTACGTTTTATCATTGGTGCAACAGACAGTGTTTTTCATTGAGCCCAAAACCATTAGTGGAGTGTGTTTGACAGGCCATTGCGCCATTAACACAGGTAATCGACAGGCACGAGTGTGAATGAGTGACAACATAATGACAATGTCATCAATAGAGCGAGATTTAAAGGGATAATTCAGGGTTTTATTAAAGACGCCACTTCCCCAGAGTCAAATTAATTTGTGGATACCATTTGTATCTCTCTGTGTTCAGTTTTCAATCGAGTCACTACCCAGTGCCAGCACATTGGCTGGAAGTCTCTGCTGTCAGCTAGTATCTAGTCATTATGCTTGTTAGCATGGGCTTGTGAAACCACTTAGTTTGCGCTGGATGCCCGAGACATAACAATGGTATCCAGGAGTTAATCTGGCTCTGGGGGAGTAGGTGATGTATCCCTTTAATTAACAAGTTTATTTTTTATCCTCTGAAACAGAAAATAGATGGCTGAACTAGATGGGACATTCTTGTTACAACTGTAAGGTCATTGAAAAGGGAATGGAAGTGTTATTTGAAGCCACAGCAGTAAATTCACTAGTTACTCACAGCACAAAGGGGGTAAGGATGGTTGTTAGCTCCCTCTAGCCTAGTATTGCTGTATTGTATGGTAATGTCTGTGTTGTTTCTTGCTCTTTAGTTTTTCTTCTTTTTGTCTGTGGCCTCCCCCTTTATTTCCTAATCCTCTTGCTTTTCTCTACCTCCACTCCCTCCTACCTGTCTTTCTCATCTCCCTCCATCCTTTAGATGACGGGGCGTTGCGTATCTGGAAGAACTTTGCAGACCAGCGGAACCCAGAGATGGTGACGGCATGGCAGGGTCTGTCAGACATGCTCCCCACCACCCGAGGTCAGCCCTCCTCCGGCGCCCACAGTAAAGAACACGCTACTTACTCCCCTAGTTCACCCCACACCCCCCACCACCATGACCCCCTCATAGTTTCCCTCGTCTGTTTTTCTTTCTCTACTTGTTGAGTGGAATGTCCAGGGCCAGGAAATGGGCAATCTCAAGCTGCATTCATTTAGTCCTACATTGATTCATGGCATGTGCATTTGTAATGATTTCACCCATTCAACCCCACTACAATTGGTTGGGAAGCCCAGTAGGTGATGCAAATTGGCCTTCAGAGCCCAGGGAGCAGGGAGGTATCATCAGCCGGGATTCCCTGGTCTCATTGCACTCCAGTGCCTGCATAGCTTACCCAGGTTTAGTCAGCGTGCCCTCATACCTGCTGACCCACGTGACTGTCGTGGAACAACTCGTTTGGGAAACTTCAACTCTCCCAAATCCGCTAGCAATCATTGCAATGACACCGGACCGTAGAAATAATGACATGCTGAGACTTAGTGTTTCACACCTCCTGCAGCCTCACCAGATGCTGTCTTTGTCGGCCACGGCGATGCAGGGCTAGAGGGGGTGGGACTTGACCACGATGGGGAACCCCGGGGTTTTGGTTGATGAAAGTGGGACAAAACGGGTGTGAAAAATGACAAGTTGTGTAACAACACAGGTGAAATGTGGCGTGGTTGAGAACATGCTCCCAGTAAAATCCCCAGAATGGTACGAGACTAACTCTGATTACATACAGTGATGGTGGGTGTTTCTGTACAGCAGACTGCCAGCTGGGTGTTAGTCTGTCTTAAACCCAGTTGTCCCCTTTTGTCGAGACATGCCAAGAAGTGACATATTCAACTGTTATTGGGAGAGCACACTGTCTTTGTTTCTGCTGTGGAATGTATGCACATGGCTTAGGTCATCACCTTAGTTCTCTGACAGTTTTTCTACAGTAATAGTATGGTGTGCTGGGTAACCTTAACATGTAACTCAGGATGTCAGTTAGCTGCTTATAACACAGTATGTTAGTGGACTCCTTAAGTTAGTGATAAGTACCTAGTCAAGGAGAAACTGTGGTTTTCCTAAGCGTGGGTTGCAGGCTATACAGCCAGTGTGGGATGGATGGAGGGAGGGGGAGAGAGAGAGAGAGAGAGGGAGGGAGGGAGGGAGGGGGAGAGAGAGAGAGAGAGAGGGAGAGGGAGGGAGGGAGGGAGCAAGATGGAGGGGGAGAGAGACAGACAGACAGAGGGAGTGGGAGAGACAGAGGGGGAGTGGGACGGACAGAGGGGGAGTGGGACGGACAGAGGGGGAGTGGGACGGACAGAGGAGAGAGAGTCAGAAGGAGGGGGAGGGGGGGGGAGAGAGACGGAGGAGGAGGGAGAGAGAGACAGACATGCGTGTGGAGGGGGAGAGAGATACAGACAGACGGAGGGGGAGAGAGGGAGAGAGATACAGACAGACGGAGGGGGGGAGAGACAGAAAGGCTCCAGCTGGCGTTCATATAGGTTGCACAGATCAAATGAACAGATGCCAATGTGAGATCATTATTGGCAGCGACAAGCCAACACTTTATATATACATTCACACACACATTGCCACCATTGCCCGTAACACCTGCCCAAAGACCTTCCCTCCACTCAGTAACAGCTGGTCTCAGATGCTCTTCATTCCTCTTCATTTAGCCTGATTTTTAAATTATGATTTGGGTCTGGCCTGTTACTCTGCTCCTATGTGACTTTGATCGGTTTGTGTTCCATGTTGCTCTTCCCCATTACATTCCCCATTATGTTCCCCTACTTGTGGACAGATTTGCTTTGGCGATTCCTTTTAATAGTATAAATGGGTGAAAATGTCAATTGTCGCACATCACCTTCCAAGGTGATCTAGACACATTTCCAACAGATTATTCTTACAACTACTGAGGTATGAAGACGATGTCTCGCTCGTTAAGTATTGAAGTGGAATGAGCTATGAGGTGGGAAGACAATGGGTCCTTCCAACTTTATAAACAGAATAAAAAATTGCTATGATTAGTTGGAAAGCAACTAAAAACACCTCACAACAGTTTATAGTGTAATACTTGCAAATAGAAAGATACACATAGATACAAGGTCAATGAGATCTGAGGTAACTAGAGAATCATCAATACTCATGGAGGACTGGGTGGAGGTAAGAATCTGCATATTCATCCTGTCAAGACAGTTATGTTCCTTTATCCCTTCCTGTCCCCGGTTGTGTCTTCCTCCTGTCCTAAGTGTTTACCCAAATGGGCAAATTGCTCCTACTAGGGCAACATTGTAAATGACCCTTTCCAGACAGCTGGCCACATTCCTAAAGCAAGAGGGATGGATAGTTGGCTAGCTAAACTTTCTAGTTAGCTAGTTATTTTTATGAACTAAAGTTGAATTCCTATAAAACACGCAAATATAGTCACATGAATACTAAATAAATTTTAAGGATGTTGATAATGACTGTTTTTCAGTCATTGTTTTTAAGGTGGTTGTGTAGCAATGGCATGATGCTAGTCAGGTACTAAGCTAACAAAAGCTATCCCAAATTCAACCCATCCAACATTCTATTATTGATCAAACTTGATCTTCAGCTAAAGGAATTCGGTTTAGGGGTGGATGCTATCCAGTGAAGCCCTCCTAATGATGAATTTGGTGTCTAACTAATTGCTATTGCTAACTGAGTCATCAGATTTCTCAGATTAGCAGTTAGCCTCCTCTTGCAAGCCGCTGCCCTGGGCACAGCTGAGGAAAATGTGCTGTTGACATGAAAGATGCAGATAGGTTGGCAGACTGATTTCTGTTCGTTTTCAGGCAGTCTGTTTATACTTTTATGAAGCAAGCAGAGTTTGCCGAGATGTTTAGCATGTTCCTTCTGAAATGTCTCTGAAGTTAGCAGGCTAGCTATGTCAACAGGAAGCGCTTTGACCTTCCACATCACCACGCGCATGTCTAAAAGACAGATTGAGCGAGAGTTTCAATTTTCACTGCAGTAGCTGCCAAATGTAGCTGTGGGAAAAGTGTTCTATGTTTCCTTGGAAGGCGAAGGTCAACAGTTCACATGATCTTATCTATATTGTTTATCTAAATTAAACTGTCCTTGACTGAATAGTCCCTAATATGATTGATAATCTCTCTCTGACACTGGAGTTTTAAAATCCTCCATTCAGGCCTTTACGTATGATGCCTCCAACATCCACTCTATTCTCTGTGTTTTGACCTAGGCCCTTAGAGGACGCTGCGACATGTATGATTTAACATGTGGAGTCGCTCAGAACGCACAGAGCCTGTCCTAAATGCACAGTCAGTAGTGGGCCGGTAGTCTTCCATCCCTGTGTATTAGCTCGAATGTACAACTTGCAAATGCCAAGCTCATGCTGGGGAAACTGGCCTTGTTCTGAAGCGGCTCACTGTCTCTGTCTCTGCGTGCATCAGACCTTCATAATAAAAAACACAGACAGAGAGTGTGTCCGTGCATCTGGGGTTCGTTGTTGTGTGATGTGCTAGGGCTGATGTGCTTCTCACTCTCCTTCCCCCCTCCTGGGTTCCCCCTCTTCCTCCTTCACCTATGCTCCTCCCCTACTGCTCTATGTTCCACCCACCTCCTCTGTGCTCCTCCCCTACTCAACTCTGCCCCTCCCACCTCCTTGGTGTTCCTCCCCCGCCCATCTCTGCTCCTCCCACCTCCATTGTGGCTCTCCCACTTCCTCTGTGCTCACCCTTCCTCCCCTATGCTTCAACCCCTCCTCTGTGCTCTTTGCAGGTCTGGCCAGGCGGGTGTCCATCTATCTTGACAGGACTAAGGGACAGGGAGGTGAGTGCTCCTTGCCTCTTACTCAGTATGTTGCTCCTTCAGCAGGCTGCTCCTGCACTGCATGTTTCTTCCCTTACCCTCCCATTACTCCATCCTTCCCCAGTCCTCCCATTCCTCAGTATCTCTCTACTCACTGGCCAAAGCTGGCAACTTCGTGCCAGGGGCCATTTACAGAACAGACATAGTGGAAAAACTTTCCAGAGAACTCTAGTTTTCAGTGGGATTTTTCCATACACAAGTCAACGACAGACAGAGCGATTGTAGGGTTTATTCCTGGTAAATTAGTGAGTTTTAAAGTAGAAAATAAATTAACATTTATCAATAAATGATGACAGAAACAGTTTGTGTACACGCTACGCAGAGAGTGTTGCTTCAGCTCGAGTGTGATGTGAATTTGATTTGATTTAGTCCTAGTGGACCCATCCAGTTGCCGGGTTTGAATTACACGGTTATCACGGGTGGATAGTTCACTGCGCTCTCATTAATTTAAGCTACCAACTCTGGTACCCCGGTAAGTAGTAATAAATAAAAAAACATGTTTCGGGCATCCTCAAGAGTCTTAAGTGTACACACGGAGCCCTGCTGGTAATTGATGGTGTCGATAAGCAGGACTACTGAACCCATCCTCTTCCATACCTCTGAGGCCCCGACTCCACTGTACAGGGACCCGTGATTAGTTTCCTCCACAGCAAAGCAGGGGGCCTTAAAACTGTCCTCATCCACATTAGGTTTTTTCCACTCCGCAGGTGGATTAGCATGCCAAGTGTGTCCCAGAGGAGGGAGATGGAGATGGAGGAGAGACAGAGAGAAAAGGAGGTTTGGTGGTTAGGGGAGCGGAGGAAAATCAGTCGGTCTAGTGAGGGAGAGAGAGTGGCTGAAAGTGACAGTTCCTCTGCGGGGGCAGGGGGGGCGTAAGTGAGATTGTTACTCCAGGGAGAGGAGGGGAAGGCAGTAACAGTTATTCTAGGGGGAGAGCGAGAGGGGAAAGTGAGTCTTTTTAGAGAAAGAAAGTGGGGAAATGTGTGAGATTTGAGAAACCCAGTTTGTGTGTTCCTGTCTGCCTGCGTGCTCCTGTGTGTTGTGGGCTAGCTCTGAGAAGCGCTCCCTCTCAACAACCCCCCCCAGTTGTCCCTACCTCTGTCGTCGCCCCCCCGTTGTCATCGTCCCCCTGTTGTCCCTCCCTCTGTCGTTCCTCGTCCTTTCCAGTCTGTTCTTTCTCTCTTTCTCACTCACTCAACTCTATAGTTCCCTACTATTATCTGCCAAAGTAGCCTGACATTTTTTTTTTTTATCCAAACATTTTAAATGGTTTTTTTTCAGGGGAAGTTTGTGTGAAAGTAGGGCAGTCCTGTGTCTGTTTGGCTTCAGGCAACTGAATGTGTCCTACTCCACATTTAGTGTACTGCTGGATGGCTGCAGTTAAAAGTCCTCTGGGAGGCAGCGGCCTACAGACTGGGACAGACGGAATATGAGATGTCTTTCTGTGTCTGGACCCAGTCCAAATAACAGGCCAAGTATTCAGTCTTCCCCACTCTGATATTCAGAGACTCCCTCATACTCTAATGACATGTAATACAGAGACTGTTAAATGGGATGTCTGTCGAACGGACATGTCAGCTAGCCTAGCACCAGAGGTTTTCTCCAAACTCCTTGTGTCAGCATCCGCCAAATCAGCCGCTCATCAGTGGGGACACCCTCGTCGCTAATCACGAGCTGAAAGTACTGCGCAGTCACCGAACATTCCATTACCTGGGTCCTTTCAAAGCAAACACGATGAAGGGGAGAGAAGTCAGGCGCCGTCTTTAATGAACTGCGCTGTGTGAGAGCCGATAATGGTGTGAAATGAGTATGCGGCGAGAGAACCAGGTGTGTATATGGTGACAGGCGGGGATATTGTGAGGAGAGGATGGGAACAGGGGAACATAGACTGGGGCCGTCTGAGTAGTGGCTGTCTTAGTCACCAGAGACCACTAACGCAGCCTTTCGCTAGCTCTCTGCAGCGCTCCCCCTCATTACACTTACCGCCAGGGAATAGCCGTTCCATTATACGGTACGCTAATGCTAACGAAGTGATTAGCTAGCCGCCTTTGTAGTCGTCACAGAAAGCGGTTAGGGGGGAATTTGTGACCGAGGGAGATGGAAAGAGTGTGAGGAATGAGTGCGAGATGGGGGAGAGGAAAGTAGAGCAAAAAAAGAGAGGGGCCGGAGACCTAATGGAGGTGCCTCCCCCGTGTATAAGACGAGCCCGTGTTTTGCCGACGTGGCAGCCGGGCCTTGCTGCACTCCCTCAGTCACGCGTCTCCATACATTATGTCCCTATTGATTTCTGTGTGGGTTCAGAAGGCCTTTGGCTGCCGTGGTAAGAACTCAGTGATTCTGTCTAATTGGAGGGAAGTTGACTGGGAGCGTCTGGTCTGCGTGGGGACTCTGTGCTCCTGAGGAATGAATGGGCTTTGTTGCTGCTTAGACGGCTAAGCTTATGGAGAGGTACAGTAGAATGAGGGTCTGGAAAACAAATATGACAATGGAGGGAAACTGTGGATGATCCAAAACTGGAGGGATCGTGATCAGACAATGACGACTGGTAGTTTTCAAAGCACCGGAGGAGATGTAAGGCAGTGCATTAACCTCCATTGCTGCTCCTTGCCTGGAGTAGTTGAAGTTGGTATAAGCTTGTTGGGTTTTCTTCTATGCCGCAATCTCCCTCCCCTCTCTGTACTTCAACCAGAGATTAAGAATGTCTGACAAACACAGAGCTCCTCACTTCAAAGGGAATGCCTCCATTTCCCCTCTGTTGGGCCAATCGTTCTCTGTGTGTGTGTTTTGTGTTTTTGTGCGTGTCTTTGAATGTGCTCGTTTTTTGTGCATCTTTCTCTCTTTCTGTGTCTGTGTGTTTGTGTGTCTGTGTGTCTCTCTGTCTGTGTGTCTGTGTGTCTGTCTGTCTGTCTGTGTGTCCGTCCGTGTCCGTCCCAACTCGGCGGGTGGCTGAGTACAGTCTGTGAAGTGTTCCCCCACGTCTGCATGTGAGCCCGGGCTAGCTAGCAGCCTGTGTGGTGACGTCAGGGTCAGCCACGCTGGGGCTTTGAAGACTCCACAGAGCCGTTGGGGATGTGGACCCGTACAGGGGCCTTAGAACAGATGGGGAGGATGGCGATGGATGGCGATGACGGGCATCTCTATGATTAATACACTGGGGATGATGAGTGTGATAGTGAAGGTGACGAATCCATTCAGGATGAAGAGGATGGTCTGTGTTGAGACTGTGAGGGTGACGTGTGTGTGAGACCCGACCGCAGGCTCAGTGAGTACGGTTGTGCTCTTGTGGGACCTGTGCTCACAGCCCAGCACCGTGCAGCTTGATTGGCCTTTGCCAGAGAACACCAGAACTGACAGGGCCCCCCATTGGCGCCCTGTTCTCTTTACAGATGAGAGCAGGTTCATGCTGAGCACACGTGACAGACGTGATGAGTCTGGAGATGCTGTGGTGAACATTATGCTGCCTGCAACATCATCCAGTATAACTGGTTTGGCGGTGGGCCAGTGATGGTCTGGGGATGCATATCCTTGGAGGGTCAACGGTACTCTTGACTGCTGTTAGGTACCGGATGAAATCCTCAAAGCCATCATCAGACCTTACATTGGTGCAGTGGGCCCTGGGTTCCTCCCAGTGCAGAACAATGCCCGAACTCATGTGGTTCCTGGATGACGAAGGCATTGATGCTATTGACTGGCCCTCACTTTCCCCAGACCTGAATACAATTGAGAACCTCAGGGGTATTATGTATTGGTGCATCCGATGCCTCCCAAGTAGCACCACAGACTGTTCAGGAGATCACTGATGCCCTGATTCAGGTCTAGGAGGAGATCCCTCAGGAAACCATCCATCGTCTCATCAGGAGCTTGCCCAGACGCTGTTGGGAGTGCATACAGGCACGTGGGGGCCATACAAATTACTGAGTCACATTGAGTTGCTGTGATAAAATTCACGCAAGTTGGAACAGCCTGTGATTTCAATTGTTTATTTCGATTTTCGGTGTGATCTTGAATCCAGCCCTAAATCGGTTTATGATTTTGTTTTCGATTGACTGTTTTTACATAATTTTGTTCTCAACGAGTTACACAATGTACAGTTAAGATTTTGATCTTTAATATATTTCCTTCATCGAAACCCTAAGTGTTCCCTTAATTTTTTTGAACAGTGTAGTTCCTCAAGTCCTGTTCCATTATATATGAATGTTTTCCTGTTTAGAAAAGGTCATTTTCAGTTTGAGAAGTGACTCCTGGGTGCTAACTCCCATTAACAACCTGGAGGCACGGTTAGCATACAGAAATCAGTGGTTGTGGACAGATAAAATTGTTTCTAGCGGTTACGAGGTGGATGGTAAACACTTGACATCCATACCAGCATTATACTCAGCTTGTTTTACTTAACACGTAAGACAGACAATCAATTGACTAAAAACATGAACATTTTGACAGGGGCTATGAGGAGATTAAAGATATTTTCCCCCAACATGTTTCCACAACATTGGCATTGTTTTGGGGGAATTTCCTTGGTTACCTCGTCCGCGCGGGTTAAGCAGATAGATGTGACGGCTGCGCTGGGCCTGGACCTGAGTCAGCGGTGTGTGTGCTCTCCTAGGGGCTGGCATGGTGGTGGACTGGGAGCAGGAGACGGGGCTGCTAATGGCCTCTGGAGACGTGAGGGTCATCAGGATCTGGGACACCGAGAGGGAGATGAAGGTCCAGGTAAACACACACGCACACACACAGGATGTGTAGATAAATAGGACATCCTTCCCGAAATGGCAATGTTTAGCAGAACAAATGGAAAACAAGAAGAAGCACCCACGCAATTCTGTATGCCGTTCCCGGTGCTGTATGTCCCCCGCTCTGAACAAACAGCGCTTCACGTTCCATTGGCCTCCCAGTATAGGTTGGAGGGTGCGCGTCATCTAGAACAGACAAATGGAAGTACTTCTATTTGTATTATTCCACCATTGTTTATACAGAGAAGTCAAGCCGAGAACTATGTCCCAATGCAATTTTGCCCTGTATTCCAGCAATAATAAATGACATAAAAAGTATTAAATACATAATAAAATGTATGTAAAATATCCATTTAAAATGCACAAACATTAACAGTAGCAATTACAGTGCACAATATAAAGGTCAACATTTACATGTATTTATGGGCCCCAGAACATCAAGCTTAACACTACTCTGCTGGGTGTTCCTTGAGTGGGATGCGTAATTGCCGGGTTATTCTTAAGGTAAGATGTGGACGTTTGTGCAGAACAGCTTTATATTCAAACCTTAAGCAATATCTGGCCCTTTTGGATGTCAGAGAGCCGAGGCCGACTGCACTGTATAAAAGACAATGATGAGTTTGCACCAGTAATAAAACAATGCGGCATGATGGACTCCATTGAGAGGTTTCTGTACCAACACTGACGTGTGTATATTTAGAATGCCCCTATAGTCAAGTACTGACATGGAAATGGCCTGTACAGTTTATTTTCAGTGATGAGATTACATTTATAATTTGTTTAAAAAAGAACAAGAATCTTCAGTTACTTAAAGGGGTGCTTCACCCCAGGGCAGACCTTAGGTGGTGTGTATCATGTCTGAGAGATTCATAGGACAGTCAGATTTGTTTCTCAAACAATTGGCCAAGAGGAGCAAGGTTTATTTTTTGGGCACCAAAAGTTACTGGGTGTATTGAAGTACCAATCACTATCTGAAAGATGACTGTACTCATGTTTTGTTTCATTTAGCTAAGACTCAGTTACTCTGCGAGCGTATGGACGAACTTCCGATTTAGCCAGATGTTGGCATATCATTTTCCGGTTTACTTAAGGCCATCACCCGCATCGCCCAAAATTTCAGTTTTTAGTAGATGTCTCCAAGACCTGCCTAAAAGAAGCATTATTGATGTCCATTGAATTGTTGATGCCTGGTCCCCTGCTCCAACAAGCTAGTGGAACAAGGGATTCAAACTCTACGTATCGAGTTATCTGCACAGCTACGAGGGAAAGTAGTTTACTGTGGTGTGCCGACCGGCTATCGGCTAAGCTAGTTAGCGACGTGTTCCTTTTTAGTGTAGTATTAGGCAGGACAATAGAAAGCATAAAAATTCACCCTAGCCTCATAAATGGCAAAAGAACGCTGGATGAGCTGGAACGCTAGCGCGTCCCCATGCGTTACGTGGAACTATATAAAAAATCAACCTTTTCTGACTATTTCTAGTCTAGCGTCAAAGTCATTGAATGGCGCAAGCCATATTTAATTAAAAAGAGGACATTCTCCTGATTAAAATGATGCCCCACTTGTACCTTGATACTTAAATGAGTCACGTACATTATATTTCTTTTTTTTTTCGTACAACAGCATCACTCATCTGGTTGTGAGTTTAGGTGTTTACTAATGTGGATGAGTATTAGTAAGTAAACCGGAAACTGCAATGCCGACTTCTGTCACTACGCTGGTGCACAGAGTCTATACAGAGTAACTAGGTTCTACCACAAAATGTTATATTCGCTCGATCTCGGTGGTGTTGAGAAGAACGTGTGTTTTACACAAATGTATTATTGCTAACATTAGTAAATGGTACATTAAATAGTTGCTATGGTGAAATGTCCCCTTAACCAACTGGGCAATGTGTTTTAAATGAGAGTTAATTATCTAACCAAATCTGAAGGTTTCTATAGGTAGGAGTTTGTTCTATAACTGAACCGTCAAGTTTAGTATTTTTTAGATCATCCAATTGTAGATTTTGGCACCTTGAGAATTGCATGTGCTTAGTTTTACTTGTATCTAACACCAGCCTAAGGTCTATAAATGAGTAAAGGAACCAAAATATTATCTCAGGTTATATAATAATAGCCTGGGGTCTATCGCATTGTTAGATCTGAACCAAAGGCAGTTGTACGTCTGGTTAAGGGTCCATTGCACTTTCCCGTCCACGCGTAACTTCAGAACAGCCAGATTCAAATAAAAACACACCCATCGTAGTCACACAGCCCACACGGCTGACCACCGCGTTCTTCAACGCCGCTATTTCCCCCCGGTGCGGTCACTGCCTCTGAACCTCTGACTTGGACGTCGCCGGTTTTTATCCAGTCCATTAGCTCTGGGTGACGGTCGTTTGTAGAGCCTGACGGCCTGTTGCCTCCGGCCCTCTGCGACAGCAGGCCGCGCGCTCCATCAGTCAGCCGTGATCGATCGACTTGTTAGCTCCGCATTCATTGTTTAACGACCGCCTTGACAGCGCTGTCCGTTAGGTCACAGCGACGTTGTGATTGTATTTCGTTAGGTTTTGTTTGTTTAGCTTGCTCAAGCTAATCATCTGCGTCTTCAACAGGACATCCCGACTGGGGCAGACAGCTGTGTGACCAGCCTGTCATGTGACTCCCAGCGTTCTCTTATCGCGGCGGGGCTGGGCGACGGCTCGGTCCGCATATATGACAGGAGGATGGGTCCCAATGAGTGGTGAGTCCCACACAAACAGTCAGGTTGGGGTCAGTACTGGAAAATACACTGAACTCAAAAAATGTATCAAACTCCTTGTCTGGTCTAAACCGATGCTATGAGAAAAATTGAGGTAAGATTGTTCAAAGAGAAAATACATTCTTAGTAAATATATATATTGGTTTGTCAAAAATATGTCACTTTTATAGTTACCCCTAGGAATTTTTTTTAATGACTCAAATAAACCTTTATCAATGGGAAGATATTGTATTTGCCTGTGAGATTTGATTCATTCTTTCAATAGCTGTCTTCTATATCAGATGTGATTTATGCTGCAGTGCTTTTTTTATTAATCCCCTGAACTTTCATCAGTCACAATGTAACATCGTACAAGCAGAGCCAAATGTGCAACACTGTTAATCACAATGTTTTTTTCCTTTCTCATCTCATACATATTCTCACATGTATTTCATGAATCATATTACATTTTCGTCATTTATTTCATGAGTTGGACTAAATATTGCGTTGTGTATCTCCAAACTATTCTTCCATGTTCTGTGTCTACACAGTGTAGCATGTCATTAGATGTGCCCCCCTTAGCCAAACATTGTTTTACACCCCCCAGAGAAAGAGCAGTTATGCCATAAAGTGTCCCATGAATGTTTAACTAATGCTAATGGTAAGAGTTTACCCCCCGGCACTGGGGTGGTGCTCTCCTGGTCTCATACAGCAGACACACTGAACACTATCCCCCTGGTCTCCTCATACCGCAGACACACTGAACACTATCCCCCTGGTCTCCTCATACCGCAGACACACTGAACACTATCCCCCTGGTCTCCTCATACCGCAGACACACTGAACACTATCCCCCTGGTCTCCTCATACCGCAGACACACTGAACACTATCCCCCTGGTCTCCTCATAGAGCAGACACACTGAACACTATGCCCCTGGTCTCCTCATACCGCAGACACACTGAACACTATCCCCCTGGTCTCCTCATAGAGCAGACACACTGAACACTATGCCCCTGGTCTCCGCATACCGCAGACACACTGAACACTATGCCCCTGGTCTCCTCATACAGCAGACACACTGAACACTATCCCCCTGGTCTCCTCATACAGCAGACACACTGAACACTATCCCCCTGGTCTCCTCATACAGCAGACACACTGAACACTATCCCCCTGGTCTCCTCATACAGCAGACACACTGAACACTATCCCCCTGGTCTCCTCATAGAGCAGACACACTGAACACTATCCCCCTGGTCTCCTCATAGAGCAGACACACTGAACACTATGCCCCTGGTCTCCTCATACCGCAGACACACTGAACACTATCACCCTGGTCTCCTCATAACGCAGACACACTGAACACTATCCCCCTGGTCTCCTCATACAGAGAACCATGTGTAGGTCCTCAATGCTCCTTTGCGGATTTTTTCTAATGCAATTTAGGGTTTGGGTAATTTCATTCAGTTTCTGTGGTCAAGGACAACTACACTGATCAACAGGCCTCAATTGCTCCCTGACGCTGTTGCCATGGCGATTGCTTAGCAGAAAGTGCTCACGTCCACGTCCTTATACCGACACCTGGTGGCCCTCAAGTGAACTGACGCTATTCAACACATGACCAGGCAGACACAAAGCCACTGCCTCACGTTCTCACATGCTGTCATATTGATCAGTATTCACAGTTCAACTGCCCCGAAAAAACGAGAGTCCCCTTGCAACCGTCACAAACCGTGTCGCTGTACGCCCCTATGGACAGAGGCGCGGTTTCGGGTGGACTTCAGTCACCGACATTTCTCCTCTGTGCCCCCAGCCGTGTGATGACGTACCGGGAACACACGTCTTGGGTGGTCAAGGCCCACCTGCAGAAGCAGACCGACGGCAACATCATCAGTGTCAGGTACCGCTCATTAATTGTGTTTCACTGATTTAACGCTCACTTGGGTGCGCAGACCGTATGTGGTCATAGTTCTATTTGTTGACCCTCTAGTCCTTTTGTGGTCTCGTATTGCACGTATATGTTGTTAGTAATGTGTCGATACTCTAGTCTTGCAGTTCCTCATTGCCCATATATGGTCATAGTATTGCGTTGATGCTCTAGTCTTGCAGTCTGTTATTGCCCATGTATGGTCATAGTACTATGTGTTTATTCTCTGTCTTGCAGTCTCTTATCCTCCTTATATGGTCATAGTACTTTCTCATTGCCCACATGTTTTCATTGCCATTTGTAGCCCATGTATGTACCCTGTAGTCCTCCTGTAGTTTCTTATTGCCCTTATATGGTCATAGTACTGTGTTGATACTTCAGTCTTGCGGTCTCTTATTCCCCATGTGTAGTTTTAGTACCATGTTGATACTCTTCCTCAGTCCAAGTTCCTCCCCATCGTTGTTGTCTGTCTAAAGGGATGCTGATGTGTCAGTAAATGTTTATATTGCCTCCTCACCAGTGTCGATGGAGATGTGCGTTTCTTCGAACTTCGGTCACCAGATTCTGTGAACGTGTTGCAGACGGTGAAGGGGTTAACCGCTCTGGACATCCATCCACAGGCCAACCTGTTCGCCTGGTGAGTTCTGCAGGGAGGGCCTTTATAATCGGTCTGAATCACGGAGCTAGAAAGAAGACTTAATGATGTGGCATTTGTTAGCCTTCTAACTAACTCTTCGCTTTAAACTCACTATGATTGAATGTGGTCAACACCATTGTTAAGTGTTAAGGTTTACAATTTTCTGTGTTAAGGTTTACAATTTTCTGTGTTAAGGTTTACAATTTTCTGTGTTAAGGTTTACAATTTTCTGTGTTAAGGTTTACAGTTTTCTGTGTTAGTGTTTACAGTTTTCTGTGTTAGTGTTTACAGTTTTCTGTGTTAGTGTTTACAGTTTTCTGTGTTAAGGTTTTCAGTTTTCTGTGTTAAGGTTTAGCAATTTTTTGGTGTACCTGTTGTCTTTCCAAAAGGGCTGAGCTTTCACTAACTTTGTTAAATTCTCACTCTTTCCTTCATTCTCTTGTTCACTGCATCCTTTCCCAGTGGGTCGATGAACCAGTTCATAGCGGTGTACAACGCGAACGGTGATGTTATCAGCAACATCAAGTACTACGATGGTTTTATGGGCCAGAGGATCGGGGCTATCAGCTGTTTGGCCTTCCATCCTTACTGGGTACAGTGGCATTTTACTTCTATTATTAAATACCAATGCAATTACATTCTTTGCTAACGTCATTTTGGAGGTGTAATGTTTTTGGTTAAAGATATTTCCTATGTGTGTCGTTATATACTCCCTGAGAACCTGCTCCACCTCACGTGCTTCATTCCAGGGGTTCCACAACTTTTTTCCCCCCTGTGACACCATGAAATCAACATTGTTCTTTCTTAATTAGAGCAGTCTGAGGGATGTAAGGGAGGATGCATCAAGGAAGATCAGTCAATAACTGTCTATGATCTTCTGTTTAAAAAGAACGCTATCATTGATGTTCCCACTCCCCAGCCTGTTTCACTTTCTGATCTTGTCTCCTTTGTGCTTTTTTCTTCTTCAGGTAAGTATGCTAAGTACAGCTTATTATTTACAGCAGCAACCTGTGAGCAATTAACGAGTTCTAAGGGGTTCTGAAGGAAATCAAATCTATCAGTAATGGGGTTAACCAAATCCACCTACGGCTACCGGAGGTTACTAGCCCCAAGCATAAGTGTTTTCCAAAGTTTGTCTGCTGAAGCCGTTTTGATATCATGGCACCTCGTTTGGGATAGCTGGCCTCATTACACTTTGCACCACTCTTTGAGTACACAATAATCGTTTTCCCTTTCTCTCTCCCAACAGCCCCATCTGGCGGTGGGCAGCAACGACTACTACATGTCCATCTATTCAGCAGAGAAGAGGCTCAGATAACACCTTAGCATCCACCCCTGACCACTTTAAATGTTGGGCTCTCATCTCTCCCTGGAGCCAGGATGTAAATTACTTCTAATGTACATATGCAATTAATACTATCCCCTGAATGTTCTATAGTGATGGCTGCTGAAAAACAAACTTGTGTTATGATAATGACTTATAATATTATTATTATTCTTTATGGGTTATTCATATTCTTATTATTATGAAGCTGTTGATTGTAGACTTGGCTGTGCTGAGGAGCGTGTATATTTAATTGCATATATACAGAGATGAATTATAGGTCTATTTTAACGGTACTGGCCTTGGCTGGGGGCGACAGGCGTTTTCAGTACCTGAATGAACTCTAAATGACCTTTATATGACCTTTCTGTGACCTCTATGCATTGGTCAGTGGGTCTCCAGAGGAGAGTTGGCGATACATTTCCCTCTCTCACACGCACACACACACGCACGCACGCACTGGGGATGCCAGGTGCACGCTCGACCTTAAGGCGTGGTCATGTGGACGCCACACTATTGAAAGGCCCACTCACCGTGTCCCCACTGTAGCTACTGGACTTTGCCCTGCTGCTCCATCACAGGACGGCACATCTGGTGCGTGAGAGTGTCTGCTAATGTGACGTGTCCTGAGTGGATCCACAGACTTGGACGTGTTCTACTGTAGTACTAACCAGAACGTCAGGCCCCTTTATCTCCGCTTACCAAGCCCACCGCCCTCGGCCGGTTACCTACAGTGTCCCGCCCTCGGATCTGACGCCCAGAGACTGACCCCGTGTCCTTAGCGCAGGGGCTAGCTATTGTTCTGCTCTCAACCCGTTGTAATCCCAAATCTGCCCCTACTTGCAAAGCAATAATGAGGTAGCTAGGAACTGTCACCACGGCCTCAGACTGGACCGGGTGGCCCCGGCCCTGGGACACGCAGACAACACATTTGGGGTCCTGAACTACGAGCTCCGGAGGCGTAGCCGCGGCCCGCTAGGTCCATGTCAGTCTCCGGTTTCTATGGAGACAACCCCAGCCTGAAGGCCTCTGATTGATTCTCGCCCCGCCCCCATTGACAGCAGTGCCAGGTTGTCCTGTGGGGACGGCGTTCTGCTGCTACTTTGCTGCGTCCCAAGCACACAGGTATCGGAGGACTGTCGGTGGAATGTCCAGCTAGAACAGCCACATGCCAACCCCACGCGGCCCGACGCCTGACCCTCACCCGCTTCTGTTTTTGGAGATATCTGCTGCCATTTGCTTTTTTGTTTGATTTTTCTTAACGTTGATTTTATTTGCCAGCCGTGTTTGCATTGATATGAAAGGGAGTTTTAGAAGGTTGAGTCAAAAAACAAGTGACTCCAGTTGGTGTACACCCCACTGGTAAATAACATGAGCAATGAGGCCAAAGATCCAGTGCTATATCATGAATACAGATTGTCCTGAAGCAATACCGGATCATGACTACATTCACTGCCTTGCGCGTCTTATTGCTTTTATAAATCATGACTGTTCTATTTTAATTAAAACATTATTTTGATAATTGAATGCATTCAATTTGTATTCATCAACTAGAAGACATATTCCTAGGGAAAATCTGGTTGTTAGTCTTTTTGTCATGTGGCTACTTTTGCTTTTTGCGTAGTTGGTATGTAAAACGACTGGGTGTATGTTCTATATATAGGGGTTGCCATGTGGATTAGGTTTTCGATTAACATTTCCTTGGCTGTATCTACTAGAGGTAATCATTGGATCCCAAAATGTTTATCTAAGATGACCTGTATCCGTAAAAAGTCTAACCATTACCCAAAATATATGTACGTTTTTGTAAAAACAACTCCCAGTCCGTGTGGGATCCGAATTCAGATATATCCGATCCCAAAAATGTCAGATGAGGGATAATCAGTTTGTGTTGGATATGTTTCAGAACCAAATGTTTCCCAAAAACACAATGTCTGCTTTATTCCCTCGCTAACCTACCAAATTTCTATAACTTCGGGTGTCTATGCATCCTCTGAAATTTGCCATGTCTTCTGCTAAATTGTGCATTTTCATTTATTTTTTAAAGATGCAGTCTGGGACTTTTGCTATTAACAAAATCTTTTTTTAAACCCTCTACTTTGGGCTGGATGTGTAATATGTTGTGTGTATTTGCATAGCCCGTATGTAGAATCACCATCAAATCTCAGTCGGCCGTGATTTTCCATGTTTAAGTGTTTTTGAAGATATGGGGCAGAAATCGCCATCCATGTCATAGAACACTCTTTTAAGGGGCTTTTTTGGCTCAACAGCACCACTTTTACAACCAGTGGTCAAAAATCACACACTGCAACTAAAAATAGGCTATTGCTTGAGCAAGCATTACCTGGCTTGTGCACAAATGTATGTCTATAAAACAGCATGTGGAATGTCTGACTGCATATGCTCAAATAATTAACTGCCCTACAGAGCTGCAGAGCTTCTTAAGGTAATAAAAAAAAAAAATGTCATCCATGTTTTATATCCACTGCAATTGTAGTTATACATCTTTTAAATTACTTTACAGCAGTTCTATATTAACCTAACCATCTCAACTCGTAATGAAAAACCTTATTGGAATGGTTATGAAATATGGTATCTGAACACTTCTCTCTTGGCCAGAGCTTATTGTCATGGAAAATAGCCCATTAAAACATTGTTAAATGTTCACTATATCGAGCTCAAACCCAACAAAGAAAGTTGTATTGGAGAGGTGAGTGCCAAAATCACCTGTTGCAAACCAACTGTACCCGTCAAAAGTTTGGTCACGCATTAATTTAAAGGTGTTTCATTATTTTTATTATTTTACACATTGTAGTGTATTAATGAAGACATCAAAACTTTGAAATAACACATGAAATCATGTAGTAACCAAAAGAGTGTTAAACAAATCAAAATACATGTATGTTTTAGCTCCTTCAAAGTAGCCAAACTTTGCCTTGATAACTGCTTTGCACACTCTTGGCATTGTCTGAACCAGCTTCATGAGGTAGTCATCTGGAATGCATTTCCAACAGTCTTGACAGGTTCCCACATACGCTGAACACTGCTGTTCCTTCACTATGAGGTCCAACTCATACCAAACCCTTGCAACTGGGTTGAGGTTGGTGATTGTGGAGGCCAGGTCATCTGATGCAGCGCCACCATTCTCCTTGGTCTCATAGGCCTTACGCAGTCTGTGGGTGTGTTTTGAGTCAATATCATGTTGAAGAACAAATGATAGCCTGACACATTTACTTTTACACAGGGCACACCTGTCAATTGAGATGCATTCCTGGTGACTACCTCATGACGCTGGATGAGAGAATGCAAAGATTGCAATGTTGTCACCAAGGCAAAGGGTGGCTTTAAAGAAGCTATAATGTGAAATGTATTTTGATAGTTTTTTTTATAGTTTTGATGACTTCACTATTATTCTACAATGTGGAAATAGTCATACTAAATAAATACCTTTGACTGGTACTGTATATAATTAGGATATTTTCTTCTCATAATTTCTCTCAATTCTGCGTGCAGTTGGTCACCATGATTCGAGGCCACCATACGTGATCCGATTTGGTATTCAACGGTCGACAACATAAGATTCTATCCGGATCAGATCTCTGATATTGGATTCAAATATATCCGTGAAGACCTCTAGTATCTACAGTGATTATAAAAACCACTAAGCAGAGTTTTTCCTGAGTAGAACAAGTATATTTTAGTCTGCACAGTGCACAACATTTACAACTGACTACTGCTAAGGTAGATCACATCATACAAAGTGTAAATTATCCTCTGGGCTGCTCACTGATGGGCTTGAAGGTGCATTGCAGACACATGATCGTCTGGCTGACATTCTCTAACAGCAGAAATGTCCCACCTTGTTAACTGATCATTGGTTTTGAAAGACGAAATAGGAGTGACAACCGACTCGAACCTATTGTAACAGTGAGAGCAGTGCATTCCCCTCCCCTAATGAAATGCCACAAACCGGAACTTTATTTTGATTGGCGCCGATATGTCTAAGACGTTTCGAAATCTGCAATTCAATTCGGTGATGGTGTTACTGGAATGCACCTTTTAAATTAGTCTGTAACAACGTGCATGGTGTCTTATTGTAAAATGTCTGTCAAAGGGGTGGAAAGCCAGTGTTAATGCATGACACCTTGCAACGTCAACCCAAAAGGTGCTTACTAGGTTTTCTTAATTCATATTACAGGACGCCATTTGTGTTTTTATGTGTCATAATTGTGGAAACGTGCCCCACTGCTCTCCGTCCCCCTCCAACCCCAGCTCAGGTACTTCATTAGCCACTAAACACCACATGATACCACAGTAACCTCTCAAAGTCTCTGCATGATGGACTCGGAGGTCTTCCTGCTACAGGCATCTGGGGTAACCCCTGAACTGACCAATTACCAGGGTCAACATCTGACCGTCATGTTCAGTGTTGACACCCAATGGATCGGTTTTTAACCAAGGGTTTTCCATCAGGTTAACAAACTCTCCTTCAAAAGTGCAGTATTACCATTAATGTGCCTCTTCTAGGGGTCGCTTTTCTTGCTTTGCATTACTTTCCTGTGTTTTTATTTTGCTTTTTTTTTCTCTCCACTTTTTTAAAGTTTTAAATTTTTGTTGCCGTTTGTTTGCCTTGGTCCTCAGCGAGGCTAAATGATGGGAGAGGACAGTTTCTCCTACTTCGACAGACGCTTCCTCCCCTACAAAGTCTCCCTTTTCCACCACCCACTCAAAGGACACTACCCTCACCTTTTTGCCTGTAAAGTCCTCTTGGCTGTCGCCCTAGACAAGGACTGGACAATAATGCTTTGCCTGTGGACTTAACCGGACCTGTTAACCGGTAACACATGCCATGCATACTGTATAAGCGACTGCACTCGCAGTCATAACGTATCCCCAGTACGCTCAGTAGCTCCTCTCTGGGTTGTGGAGGAGGTACTGCAGCCTTCAATGCTTTCACTGACTCCCACACAACTCCGGGTGTCGGCCGTGCTCGAAATCACATCACTAGATATCCTGCTTTGAGTTTTAACATTTCAGATATGGAAGAAAAATTTACTTTGAAGAGGTAGAAGGAAAAACTAAAACAATCAGGTGTTTCTCTGTGACAGTAGACTGCTTTTCTGACTGCTTTGTTAGACAGGAGATGACGTCCATGAAATAAACCAAATGCACAGCAACACCGTTTCCTGTCTTCTGTGGTGTTTTGAGTGGGCGCCTCTCAGTTGAAACCTTCATGTTTCCACTTTCATACTATAACAAGGCCTTTATCTTCAGCGCAGGTAATTAGCTGTATGTATTTTCTATTTTTCAAGACCCAATGGGTACATACCTTAGTACAAAAATGTATGTGTGAATTAGTGTGTTTACTAGTGCTGCTGTTGTAAAAGTTCAGAGACATGAGTATGTGGTGAAAGACATGTAGCTAGCTCAGTTATATTAAAACAACTAATAAAAATGTAACAATGGGTTCGAGCTGACAGCGGTTCCAACACCTTAAAGGCCTGGCTGTGATTTACTACAGTGAAAGTTGTTACAGCAGATAAGCACAATGGGAAAGCTGCCTGCCCTCAGGAAACAGCCTCCTGAGCACCGAGGCGGGGATGTCATCGCATGGTCCCTGTGATCACTGTTGCCTTGTGGTACCTGCGGAGACCTCAAAAACGATGGGGTTTGCGTGGGGGTCTCTGAGGTTAGATCCTGTCTACTGCAGCCTAATCACGTCTAGCAGTGTCTCTGCTAGACCACACATAGCCCAGAGAGAGACAACATTCCACAATGGCAAAGCGCCGGCAGCTCGAACATCCTGAGGAAACAACAGTCACTTCCTGGCAAATTAAAGCAGAGGGCTCTGGCCGTCACGATAACCAGCGGCCAGTCTGGGGCCGAGGTAGAGCACCTCCCCTGTCGTCATCCTCCCCTCCCTGCACCGCCGTTTCCACACAGTGTTTATCCTCCTGGGCTCCAGTCACCAAGCCAGTCACCTCCGACACACCAGTCAAGCCAAACGTGGGAGCCGCAGATGCCCATACTCAGGATGGGCCCCCGACTTCTACTATTCACCTTTGTGCTCCTTTCAACCTGTAAGGAAGCCTGATGATCTTAGAACTTTGGGGTGAGGTTTTGGGCTGGGTGAGAAAGTAAGGATGTACGGACTTGCTTTTGCTGATATCGTATGTGTTTTCTCCTTCCTATCCAGGCCAGACGGTGGAATCCCAGCTGGGTAAGCACCAAGTCATTTTACCGGGAAGATTCTTAAAATGGGATGTTGACCAGCTAAGCCCACTGAATAGTGTTGGAGACAAGGAAAGAGTATAATTCGGGGTTTGTTTCGGGCTTGTATGAGTTTAGGACTGGATATTCTTCCTTATCTTCTTCCTAAATGTAGGTTTATGTGTTTTTTTTAAGATACTATTCTAAGAAATTACAGTATTTTCTCCCAACTAAGAAGGAATACAGGTAACCATGCGTGGGACACTGTGATGCAAGGCGTCCTACCTTATCAGTGTTTTCATTCTCTAATCCTGTGGAAAAGCAGTACCAGGAGGCTTTGGGAACTCATCTGTTAGCAGTGTCACACGGCCCCTCCCAAAGCGAGTACGCAGAAAAGAAAAGCAGATACCGGATTGAGGAATGAGTGAGGTTGACCCTGTTCCCGAGTAGATGGACACCATATCCTGGCCGTTCTGCGATAAGACGCGTGAGGCCTTGGAATACTCTGATACCCCTGTTCCAATCTGAAAAGTAGTTTTACTGCAGCAGTTCTTGCTGGCGTGGTTCACCACCATTATGAGGGTTTTTTCCATCACCTGTGTTATACTCACCAGGGATTCCGAGGCTAGTCTGTGGTCACTCCCCTGTTCCACGGGGGTACGCTGTGGCTTGTCCCCTGATTGGCAATGCCCGCTACCCCCGGCTTCCTACCGTTGGTTTGGGCGTGGGCTGTGGCGGCTTAAACAGCGATTGCTCCCCTGGGAGTCTCTGTTTGCCTGTTTATTTGTTTAACTAAGTGCTTATTCCTTCCTGGCTGGTGGGGGCTTGTTTACTTGGGACGAGTGGGGGTCGTTAAACCTGACAGAGTGCTCCTCAGTAGACCTGACAGACTGCTCCTCAGTAGACCTAACTATAAGGCCCCCGATCCAGAAAATGTATTTATGGAGGGCACATTGGACAGCAGTTTGCTATCATCATCATGAACTGAATCAACGGCTGTCTTGGTTGAGGGTCAGTGTTAATGTCTCGAATCTAAAAGGCGTCTAGCTACGTAGGACAGTACATTGATTTATCCCACTGTTCTATCGCCTCGGTTTTACACAAGGAACAGATTCATGCCACTGCCAAGTGTGCGACTTCACTGGAAAACCTGCTTTGGTGCAGGATCCCACAGAGGCTTGTCTCGCAAGACTGTTTGACCGGTCCGGCGTTGACCTCTTGACTTATTTCTCCAGTGATCAGAAGTGTCGTCCTGACCATCGAGCCCCGCAACTCTGTCTCCCGGGGTACCGACGTGACGGTGCGATGCCAGGCCACAATCAACAGCGACAGGTCCGCAAAACGTGAATACACCATCTACCGGGACGATACTGTGGTTTATACCCATAGCAGCAACACCTCGGAGGACGTGCTCTACCGTCTGCCAGATGCCAGGGTGGCCAACGCCGGGAAATACAAATGCCTGGTCAAAGTCCAGGACAAGGAGCAAATGAGTCTCCCAGAGAAACTGACTTTGACAGGTTAGTTCTCCCTAAATATGGGCCAACAGTCAACTAGTACTGTAGTGATGTGCAGACTGTGGTGGGGTAGGCAGGGATGTGTGTGTCATTCTGGTTTTACTGTAAGATGTAAGAGCGGACATATTGGTCCCCACAATGATAAGGGTTAAGGGAGAAAACAGGGTTTAGTGTTAAAGTTGTAGTTTTAGCTATTATGGTTTAGGCTTTAGGGTTGGGTTATGTTTAGTCGTGAAGGTTCGGTTATTGAGGTTAAGGTTAGAGTTGACATTAGAGGATAGTGAAAATTTGGAATAATTTTGCTGTCTCGACAAGGATAAAAAAAAAACGTTTGTGTGTTTGAGTGAACATGTATGTGTATCCAGGCCTGAAGACACCGATTTTACACATTGACAAGAAGGTGCTCAGCGAGGGAGAGAATGTAAAGATGCGGTGTTCAGCCCCTGAGGAGACTGGCAACATCCTCTTCACTTTCTACATGGACTCGACAGACCTTAAAGACGTCAGGACCAACACCAGCCAGGTAGAGATGACCTACAACTTCAAAGACGTTGGCGTCCGCAGGCTTCACTGTGATTACAAGGTCATACTGCTGGCCAACGCTGTCAGTTCCAACATCAGCAATGTTATTGATGTCACTGTGAAAGGTTAGTTAAGCCAAGAGAACATTCTCAATATCTTGTATTCAATTTAATGTTTTGTTAATGGTTAAATGCTTACTTACTGGCTTGTTTCTAAAAATGCAATGTATGATAGAAAATATTAACACCTTGCATATTTACATATATATTTACCAATCGTGTGTATATACACACAGACACGAACACACGCAATTGGGATTGTCCGAATTGTCAGAAAAGCAGGATGATAATGGACCAGGCAAACTTATTTGAACTTGAATGGAAAATGTTGTTTGGATTCAGCCTATCTTTATGTCCTGTAGAACTCGAAATCACACCGACAATCTCAGTCCAGCCACACGGAACAAAGATCATTGAAGGGGACAACTTGACAATCTCCTGCAGTGTCAATGGAAACAAACAGAACTCATCTGAGGCCAAAATGCATCTTCTCAAGGGCAGCACTATGCTTAGTTTTGGGGAGACAAGCACCACCCACAGCATGACAGCCATGGCTGAGGATTCTGGGAAGTTTGAGTGCATGCTAGAGATGGGAACTGTATTGAAGCAGGCAACGGAACATGTGATCATCACAGGTGTGTAGGCTGGTTGGGATTGGTTGTGTATTTGTATCTAACTAAATTTCATGTTTTTCCCAGCATCCTTATTGATAGAATTTGGGAATCAGGCGTAACTGATCAGGATACCCATAATACCCCAAGTATTTTTTTTTAAATACTGGGGGGAAAATGTCCAAACATAGTCAAGGCTTTATTAGCTTTTTGTAACTGTCTGCCTCTTATTCTTACCAATGTTGATCAAAACGCATGTTGTAAATGTTCTTACATGTACTCAGCCTCAAAGATGTTCATTTTCCAAACACCACAGAACTGTTCTCCAAGCCAGTCCTGGTTATGGAGCCGATGGAGGTGTTTGAAAAGGAGGAATTCAGGTTAACCTGCAAGAGTACCAACTATTCCACTGAAAGGATCAGCTCTAGCAAGATAACATACTCAATTTACAGGGACAATTACAAATTGACACCAGACCGCTTTAATGGAACATATGTTGTCCCTGCGAATGTCCAACACCAAAATGGGAAATACTATTGTATAGCCAATGCCAGAAATGTCTCCAAGTACAGTGGAAGTCTGAATGTCAAGGCAAAGGGTAAGACATTAGGTATTTTATGTCAACAATGTGTCATTCTTGCTTGTTTATGATTAAATGAACTTAGTAAACAAATTACAAAATAATTCCCTAAATACTGTCTTTGTATCAAAGTCATAGGTAGCACATAAGTATATAAACTCATTGGCATGTTACGACTGTTGAGTTGATTTTGAGGCTTGATTATTTAAAGATTTACTAGCAACATTGAGTCACCATTAGCAAATGCTACATAGACAGACAAGTATTTGATAGTGAAAAGTTGATGATTGTATTCCATTTGAAGTATGAATGGTATGACCCACCTGGAGGAATGAAGTTGTATATGACGTAGCATTTGCAAAGCTAACATTTTTCTAAGTATTGCCTGTTGGTTGTTCAGTCTCATGAGACTCCATGTTGTATTAAGAGTTCACGGTGAATAACGAGCTGATGTTTTCTTTTCGGTTCCTTTTCTTGTTCTATTTTCTCTACAGTTCCGGTCAGTAAACCAGAGATAATGTCTATTGGTAAAGTTATCGTAGGAAAGCCATTCCAGGTGCGCTGTCACTCCGACCAAGGCAGCCTGCCCATCAACTATACCTTGTTGAGGAGGGGTAAGGCCATTAACTCAATTGCTGTGGGGGAATCCCACCATGAGGCCATCTTTTCCATCACTCTCCAGCACCATGGGGACATTGAGGACTATAAATGCAGGGCTAAGAACCGCCGCTACGCTTTGGACAGCAACAAGCTCAACACTACTGTCATAGGTGAGACTGTTCTAGTATAGATGGGCTTACAACTCTGAGTATGTCAATGCTTAGCGAATTGTGGCATTACGAGATACGGCTATCCTGGGTTAGTAACATATTTGTTTGTAATTATTCATCTTAGGTTATTATAGTAAACAAAATTGTTTATTAAAATTGAACTGGAAATATGTTCAACTAAATTAGAATAATTCAAGGGACAGTTCATAGAACATTATTTTCTCTTTCTGTCCTTGCTGATGCCCCAATGTCTTTTTCAAAAAAAAAAATATTACTGAGAAAATGCAGTAAATTTTTCTGACTTATTATTACTTAAAAGGTGATATCCCATATTTGTTCCCACCTTATGAACCTTATCGAAACCCAATCCATCCGTATAGATTTAGTTACTACTTCCGAGAGCCAAATCATCACCTGCAAGAAGTAGGAATGTATTCATCCCTTTAGACAGGCTGTCATGTTATTAACATCATTTTTCTGCATTATTTTGATTTGAGTTCTTCCTATGAACCATTAACTCGTAAAATCCCTAATGAACAATGTTAATGTATCAAATATGCACTGTAACAGCCCTATTACTGTATGATCATGCATTGAGAAAGTGTCTATCTTCCTACTTAAAAACAAATAGCACCCACCTACAGTGGGGAGGACAAGTATTTGATACACTGCCGATTTTGCCACTTACAAAGCATGTAGAAGTCTGTTATTTTTATCATAGGTACTCTTCAACTGTGAGTCACATTTTATGATTTTTAATTAATTAATTTGCATTTTATTGCGTGACATAAGTATTTGATTCATCAGAAAAGCAGAACTTAATATTTGGTTCAGAAAACTTTGTTTGCAATTACAGAGATCATACGTAGTTCTAGTCCTGTAGTTCTTGACCAGGTTTGCACACACTGCAGCAGAGATTTTGGCCCACTCCTCCATACAGAATTCTCCAGATCCTTCAGGTTTCGGGGCTGTCAATGGGCAATGCGGATATTCAGCTCCCTCCTAAGATTTTCTATTGCGTTCAGGTCTGGAGACTGGCTAGGCCACTCCAGGACCTTGAGATGCTTCTTACGGAGCCACTCCTTAGTTGCCCTGGCTGTGTGTTTCGGGTTGTTGTCATGCTGGAAGACCCAGCCACGACCCATCTTCAATGCTCTTACTGAGGGAAAGAGCTTGTTGGCAAAGATCTCGCGATACATGTCCCCATTCATCCTCCCCTCAATACGGTGCAGTCGTCCTGTCCCCTTTGCAGAAAAGCATCCCCAAAGAATGATGTTTCCACCTCCTTGTTTCACGGTTGGGATGGTGTTCTTGGGGTTGTACTCATCCTTCTTCCTCCAAACACGGCAAGTGGAGTTTAGACCAAAAAGCTCTATTTTTGTCTCATCAGACAACATGACCTTCTCCCATTCCTCCTCTGGATCATCCAGATGGTCATTGGCAAACTTCAGGCGGGCCTGGACATGCGCTGGCTTGAGCAGGGGGACCTTGCGTACACTGCAGGATTTCAATCCATGACGGCGTAGTGTGTTACTAATGGTCTTCTTTTAGACTGTGGTCTCAGCTCTCTTCAGGTCATTGACCAGGTCCTGCCATGTAGTTCTGGGCTGATCCCTCACCTTCCTCATGATCATTGATGCCCCACAAGGTGAGATCTGGCATGGAGCCCCAGACCAAGGGAGATTGACCATCATCTTGAACTTCTTCCATTTTCCAATAATTGTGCCAACAGTTGTTGCCTTCTCACCAAGCTGCTTGCCTATTGTCCTGTAGCCCATCCCAGCCTTGTGCAGGTCTACATTTTTATCTCTGATGTTCTTACACAGCTCTCTGGTCTTGGCCATTGTGGAGAGGTTGGAGTCTGAGTGTGTGGACAGGTGTCTTTTATACAGGTAACAAGTTCAAACAGGTGCAGTTAATACAGGTAATGAGTGGAGAACAGGAGGGCTTCTTAAAGAAAAACTAACATGTCTGTGAGAGCTGGAATTCTTACTGGTTGGTAGGTGATCAAATACATTTTATGTCATGCAATAAAATGCAAATTAATTATTATAAAAATCATACAATGTGATTTTCTGGATTTTAGTTTTAGAGTCCGTCTCACAGACCTCTGCATGCTTTGTAAGTAGGAAAACCTGCAAAATCGGCAGTGTATCAAATACTTGTTCTCCCCACTGTACATACTTCCACTTTTTCTAGAATATGCGTCCATCCATGATCAACCAGATTGTGTCCACTAAAACCTCTGGAAACAGATATTTTTGCTTGCCCTACACCTGCCTGTGAGAATGGTTTATTCAGTCATCATAATCTTTCATTTCTCCTGTTCTACTTACGTTAGCCATTTTCCTGTGAGCTAAATAGGCAAAGAAAGTATTGTTAGACTACCTGGCAAAGTATGCTTGTCTTGCATGGAGTTAAGGGACAGTTCCTGCACTAATTTGTCCCTGCAGTGCGTTGTTGCTTATTAGCCTATCTGTCTCACCTCTCACGGAAAGTTATTTAAAAAAACATTAAAAAAAAAAACATTTCCAGGCAGAAATAATGTTTGTGTAGCCCTGGTTGGGTTGTTCACACGTTTAGACGTTGTATATTCACGATATGCCCCGAATCCCTGACATGACTGTTCATAATTGCCAGGGAATTGAACCAGAGAAAGACTGTGAACTACCTTACAAAACCTTTAAATATATATATAAATATAGATTTTTTTAATGTTTAAAATAGTTATTTTCTACACAATTCAATGTTTGAAATAACAAGGGATTTCACTTGTCTTCCAGTGTATCTTTTGTTGACCAATAGAAATCCTGTGCTTTCATATGCACCCAAAATATTTCTGGTGCCAAATGCTTTAAAACACTACCATTACTGCATTCATTATTACACCCATTTTCTGAAATTATGATGCAGGACATTCTTTGTAATCCTCTCAAAATGTCACTATATTTCTTTCCCCATTAGTTGACTTAAGTGTTATTCCAGTAGTTTTTCTTTTATTTTCCTGTAGAAATCTTGCAAAACTAACTCGCGCCTCACCCCATTCTCTTCTCAGTACCCCTCTCCGGCGCAAAACTCGGCATCTCCTCAGATTTGTCGGCTGCCCCGTCAGAACTTTCGTTGGACGTCGCCGAGGGATACGCCATCTACCTTCTCTGTTCGGTGCAGGGCTCCTATCCAATCAGCTTTAAGTGGTACAAAAGAGGGAATGCCAAGCCCCTGTACACCATCACCTCAACCAAAACCACCGGGACCTATCAGATCCCCCAGGTGACGAACGAACACAGCGGTAACTACTACTGCCTGGCGGACAACCCCGCTGAGAAAACGTCCGTCAGTCAGGACATCACTGTAGATGGTGAGAGTTCTCCTGCGCATGTGTATATCAGAGTTGGGAACATTTCTCTTGACTTTCATATTGTAGCTACTGTAACCAGAGTGTCTGATAGTCAATTTAAAGCTTTGTTTGAGACCAGCAGTCTTCAGATGGCTGGTTCAGCAGCAAGTGACAAGTCGGAGGCCTTGGTCCGTCGCCACCACGGTGCATGTCCGCATCCGTGACCCCACTATTAATTAATCCTATTGAGCTCACCTGTTGGGAGCGTTGAACAGAATGAACCGAGCTGGATACCCGCTGGCTCGGCTAACCTTTGACCCCTTAACTGCATCAAGCCTTTCGCTGGCTTCTCACACCTTGAACTCACTCTCTCTCTCTCCCCCTCTCGTTTCTCTCCCCCCCCCCCCCCCCACCGCTAACGCCTGGCCTACCCCTCGTCTCCGCCCTCCAACCCACGTGGCCTCTCCCGATCGGCAGTGAGGATGGCCAGGTGGAAGAAGGGTCTGATCGTGGCCTGCTGCCTGCTGGTGGTGGCCTTCGCCGTCATCGGCTGCGTGCTGCACTTCAGGTCCCAGCGAGGTAGAGAGACGTACAGCCCTCCGGCATCACAGGCCCTTGCTGCTGTCTATGTGTGAACAGTTTTGTTCTCTTTCTCGTCCGTCTCTTATCGTGTAGGTGCAAGGGACGACGCCACCGAACTGTCAGTGTGAGTTGGCTCGCTGATGTCATTTGGATAATAGATTTAGTCAGGTTCACTCAAAACTCTTACGTTTCTCAGGTAATTTCAAATTTGAAAGGGGTCACAATGTTGAGGTACATCCACGTCTCACATCCTTAGTTATCTAGGGCTGTATGCGTCAGTCCGTAAGGGAACTGGGACATATTTGGGGGGTTGTGTGAACCTCTGACAGTCACAGGCCCTATTGTTTTCATCAGGAAAACTGCCTATTTCCATTAAGAAATTGTGTCCCATGTGTCACTGCCAACGATGACTGTATTTTCACCATTCCTCAGAAAGCCTTCGAGCCCTAAATCAGATGACTCGCTAACAGTGAGTCTCGCCCACGACACAATGGAGGTTTATAATCCGCCCAAAGGTAGCCCGTTTTCTTACTTCCCCTTTGTACCACCATGACCGCCATCACACTTCCAAACCATAACAGACACCTAACTGTCCGCATCAGTCTCATATGTCCCACCGAATGCATGTTAGTGACCTGTGTCGTTTCCTATGTCCTGCTAACTTCAGTTCATATTCAACCTCCCATACTGAGCGCATGCGGGGGGGGGGGTATTTTGGAGACCGCCTTAAGTGACTCTCTAACCACCCTAATTGTGTTGCATTCATTATGCCAGGCCGCTCAGTAACGCATTGCCTTACCGTGTAGCTGAAGATATCCTGTGTGCGCAACTTGTTATGCATGAGAGAGAATATCTCAGAAGCTCCGTATGTCAATAAATCTGTCTGTGTCTGCTTAGATGGAAGATAGGTAACCTGTTCCTCATATACAAATTGATCCAGGTCTTAAAAGTAGATGTTTAATGCAGCAATTATCCCTCATTAACTGTTCAGATTCTGCATTGGTTAGCAGGATGTAGCTAGGTCGAAGTGTTTGCTAGTGACTGTGCAAAGTGTTTTTGTTGAGTGTCATCTTATTACAGACGCAGCGCTGCACCTTGCCTGCATGAGGGGGAGAGCGATCAATGGGACGCGAGATAGTGTGACATCACTTCCTGCTGACAACAGCAACAGGAGCAGCTACAGTATCCCAGCAACAGTGTAGAGAAGCCTGTAAAGGGAGGGACTTGAACCAAAACATAACGAACATTTTGCTGCGCCTGATTAAATAATACGGGACCGAACCAAACAAAGGAGAAGCGCAATTGGAGCCGTGTCACAAAAACAAACAGGATCGCCACAGGGGTTTCTGTGAATTGTCTTCTTTGTTATGTGTTGTTGATTGAAACTTAGAGGGTACAGCCGGGATACTGGAATCGGAGGGTTAAGGCGCTATTCCCACCAGATGGCCGCCAGCGCTAGGTCGCTGACCCGGACCCATTGCTCCCTCTCCCCACCCGCGGCTACCGGGACCGGTTGTACTCACGCCACTGTCTTCCCCGTTCTGTCCCGTGATCAGTTTCCTGTTCACCGTGTATGTCTGTCTGTCTTACTGCATGTCACTGTCATATTATGGAACTCGTCTGTCTGTCTGTCCCAGAACAATGCGCATGTCAGTGTATAGATGCGATCCGAGTCCAGTCGTGCCAATGTGTGGATATATTTTTGGATTTTGAAGAAGCACTTGTAGAATAAAAAGTTGGTTTTATTTAGCAATGTGTCAATGCTGTGCAATTTGTTCGATACCACGAGATGACAATGAATGTGTTTAATACGGTATACACCGATCTGCCATAACATTATGACCACTGACGGGTGACGTGAATAACACTGATAATCTCGTTACCATGGCACCTGTCAGTGGGTGGGATATATTAGGCAGCAAGTGAACATTCTGTCGTCAAATTTGATGTGTCAGAAGCAGGAAAAATGGGAAACATTTGGCAACTTTGACAAAGGCCAAATTGGGATTTGTCAAAGGCTAGACAACTGGGTCAGAGCATCTCCAAAACTGCAGCCCTTGTGGGGGGATCCCGGTCTACAGTAGTCAGTCAAAGTGCCTATAATGGGCACGTGAGCATCAGAACTGGACCACGTGGAAGAAGGTGGCCTGGTCTGATGAATCACGTTTTCTTTGACATCATGTGGGTGGCTTGGTTACCTGGAGAACACATGGCACCAGGGTGCACTATGGGAAGAACGCAAGCCGACAGAGGCAGTGTGATGATTTGGGAAATGTTCTGCTGGGAAACCTTGGGTCCTGCGAATTAATGTGGATGTTACTTTGACATGTACCACCTACCTAAGCATTGTTGCAGACGATGTGCACCCTTTCATGGCAGCGGTATTCCCTGATGGCATTGGCCTCTTTCAGCAGGTTAATAATCCCTGCCATAAAGCAAAAATGGTTCAGGAATGGTTTGAGAAACACAACAAGTTCAAGGTGTTGACTTGGCCTCCAAATTCCCCAGATCTCAATCCAATCGAGCATCTGTGGGATGTGCTGGACAAACAGGTCTGATCCATGGAGGCCCCACCTCTCAACTTACAGGACTTAAAGGATCTGCTGCTAACGTCTTGTCAGATACCCTAGCACAACGTCAGAGGTCTAGTGGAGTCAATGCCTCGACGGGTCAGGGGTGTTTTGGCAGCAAAACAGGGACCGACCTACACAATATTAGGCAGGTGGTCAAAATGTTATGGCTGATCGGTTGTATATAATTTAGCCAATATACAGAACAAACAACCCTCATAATAAGCCAATACACAGACCTTATAATATTTTGGCTAAAGTACTTCCCAGATGGAGTGTACTAACTTAGGTTTCCTTGAAGGCCTGACCTGAAACAATAGTGTCTGTGTGGCATTTCCTATGCTGGCCCCGACCATTTAATGGAGGAGCGATGAATACATGGTGCAGCAAGACAGGCTGTTTGTTTCAGGCCTGCCTGGTTTGGGCGAAGGCAGCAGGTGGGGGCGAAGAATCCCATAGACCAACTATGGGCTTGCATTAAATCTGCGATCACATTAACAAATGGGAGCCTGCAAGGGGGAAGTTGTTCGTCTCCAGTGACCTACTGTGTTCCTGTTGTTTCCTGAGCACTGGCTAGCGTGCGTAACGGCACCGGAACACCTCTGAGGAGATTGGAGGAATTCATTACACCTCTACATGCTGGCGTTGGATGTGTTCAGCAGCGTGTTAAAAACGTCAGAATGAAAGGCTTTGTAATTCAGTCAAAACTCCTGGAGGAAAGATAATTGCATTCCAGTGTTTCAGTAATATTTATATAGTGAAACCATAGTACCATAGACGTAATGTCCGTCTGCTGAACGTCTCACCTCTTTTATTGACTAATGTCACAGGTCATCAAACCTCTGCGGTTCAACGTGGTGGTCTCGGCACATGTCGGGAGCGCTTCTTTATGCCTGTACGTCTGTGTTTGTGTTTTTCAGTGGGAGTGGAATCTGCCGGTAGAGTCTGGGGCCAGTGGACGGTGGACCCAGGTGAGACAATTACAATCTAGACGTTTGCGAGGTTTGTGCCAACCTACTTCTAGGTGTACGACTGGGCTGTGTATGTCCTCCTCTGTCCTGTGATCAAGGATGCGCGTCCTCTGGCGCCGGTAGCGATGTGGGGAGCAGCGCGTCGTCCAACAATGAGCCGGATGTAGAGTACACTGAAGTGGTGCACCCCCAGTCTGAGGACTCTGTCAGAGGTGACACACACACACACACCAGTTTATTACTCTGTTTACCTGGACTTCAGTTCCTCACAATAGCTGTGCCTCTCCCTCTCATAGCCTGTTCCCTGCCATCCTGTTACTCTCTGCCAAAAAAACATCACGAGGGGTTCTCACAGCCTTCATTCTTTCCACTGATAAGACCCCAACTGCTTCCTGGGAGGGCTCTAATTGGCCCCAATTAGGACTTCTCCGGGTCCACAGGGATCACCACGACGATCAGCCTCACCCAGAGATTGTCTCCTGACGAGTAGACTAGGGCTGGACTAAATCTGATCCGACTGTCTATGATCCCAGCAGCTAGGAACCAGCCCTCCTCCTCTGATATAAACCATAGCCCATTTGATATGGCAGCTGAAGAGGCTTGTTGAGTATCCAGGTGTATTTCGTCAAGGGATGGGGCCCCTCCTGGGACCCGAGTGTGAGCTAAGCGGTTGTGATGTTGAATTTGAAGGTTTGGGTTTCCATCATTTGCATGTGAGTGAGTCGTTTCCATCGTTTCATTTCTTTGTTTTGCAGTTCCCTTAAGGAAAGGTACAGAGACTGTGTACAGTGAAGTCCAGAACTCTCCAACCGGTGAGTTTTCAGTTTTCCACCAGGTCTTAATATAACTTTGCTTGGACTTCCCACTAAAGATGAGTTGAGCAATGCGTAAAAAGATGCGTTCATTGTATTGTTCCCCGTCCAGCAAACCCAGTGGTCTGTATGAAGGGGTCAGAATGAAGGGGTCAGAATGAAGGGGTCAGAATGAAGGGGTCAGAATGAAGGGGTCAGAATGAAGGGGTCAGAATGAAGGGGTCAGTATGAAGGGGTCTGTATGAAGGGGTCTGTATGAAGGGGTCTGTATGAAGGGGTCAGTATGAAGGGGTCAGTATGAAGGGGTCTGTATGAAGGGGTCTGTATGAAGGGGTCAGTATGAAGGGGTCAGTATGAAGGGGTCAGTATGAAGGGGTCTGTATGAAGGGGTCTGTATGAAGGGGTCAGTATGAAGGGGTCTGTATGAAGGGGTCAGTATGAAGGGGTCAGTATGAAGGGGTCAGTATGAAGGGGTCAGTATGAAGGGGTCTGTATGAAGGGGTCAGTATAAAGGGGTCAGTATAAAGGGGTCTTTTCGTAGCTGACTCAAATGTGGAATCTGTCGGTGAATCAGTCCACAACAAAATGTGCATTCATCAAGTCAAACTGAATCTAGTGTGAGCCGCCTGCTGCCAGATGGCACTAGGATGCAGGGGTTGATGTGTCAAGTGAAGACATGAAGGGAAGCAGGCAGCGTGTCACAGAGGAGGGACCTGAATGTATGCCAGTGCTGACAGGGCGACGTGCAAGAAAGTGTACCTTTTTGTTAGAATACGTTTATAAGGATTGTTTTGCTCAGAGGTGAGCCAGATATTTATTTCCGTCAGTAAACCAGGCTTGTATTTTCAGTTCCTTTCGTATACCGCTGTTGGTTTCTTGTCTCATCTTTTTCTCTTGGTTTTATTCTTTTTCTCTTGGTTTTATTCTTTTTCTCTTGGTTTTATTCTTTTTCTCTTGGTTTTATTCTTTTTCTCTTGGTTTTTTTCTTTTTCTCTTGGTTGAACAATGATCTCCAATTCAAGGGGACAAATTAGTCAGCATCTGGGTTAGGTCGTCATAACTGTTGAATGAGTCAACCTTATGAATATCTTCTGACAAAACCAAAAATGTATTGAATGCCCTCAGAACAGAGGAGGAAAGGAGGAGTAATAGTAATGTCCTGAACTCGACATTGCTGGTGCCAGGCAAAAAAAAAAAAGATAGAAAAAAACGTACAGATTTAGGAATGCAGGGAGTAGCAACAGTCTGTGTTCAGAGTACAGACTGTGCATGACTTTATCAAGTCACAGAACACACACACGCGTGCAGAGCATATCATCTCTTTAACAATCTGCGTTTACCCTTTCTCCCTAATCCTGTCTTGTGTTGTTGTTTTCAGGGCCATACGATGACCAGCGCCATCATGTAAGTACGACCTCAGTACCTGCCACTTCACTGTCTGAGAGGGGTGGGGCTCATCCAGTCGCTGTGAAGAAAAACGCTCAATAACCACACCTGGCATTTCCTTTAACACTCAGTACGGGTGTGGAGTGCCAAAATTAAGGCCACTGGGCACACTTTACCCCCCCACACCACCCTCTTGGTGGGCGAGGCTCCCTGGATAGTAGTAATTGCGCAGTGGGAAGCCGTGGTCAGACTTTCCAGACCAGGACACAGGGGAATTTGGGCTGGGGCTTCCTTCCCTATCGCCCAGTGAGATCAGCCAGAAGCCCAGCGAAATTACACCTCCAAGGACAGCTGGGCCTCCACACCAGCGATTGCCTTTAGTGAGTTACACAGGGCTTATTAAAGTCCCAAGTGTCTGCCGTTTTGCCTATATTTGGAGCTGATAATCTCATGGCTTTTGATGTCTTACAGAGAGTAATTAGATGTGATGAGCTCAGTGAGGATATGACGTGACGGTTTCACTCCTCGGTTAGGTAACAGGACGTGTTTCAGTGGTGACGGGATTTGATTTGATTTAGCAATGTATTTTGTGAACCCACGATCTAGAAGTACACTGTTATTGGAGAACCAATTTTTCAATAGTTGTTGATGGATTTCCCGTCGGCGTTGAATGAATGGGATTGTGTTGATTCGGGTATGGGACAGCATGTAGTGGGGCTCAGTTCATACGCATACATACTTATTACTTTCTTTGGGTCATTGTTAACACTTTACTGGAGCTCGGTTGAACGTTGCCATCAGTGACAGTGTTGCGTGAGACGTGATCTCAGTCTTCATTGGGATCCTGGCTGTTTCTTGGCAGGGTTCACTGGAGAATGCCGACCTCAACAGCACCCAGCCTGAGGTCCATCATGCCCTGCTGGAGGCCCGTCACCATGACCTCCCTGACCTCCCAATGCCTGTCGAATAAAGGTTCCCTCTGACCCCTCGCGACCCGCCGTGTGCCAAGCCATGACCACAGACACCCCTCCTTTCCCCCCAGTTTAAAGCCCACTCCTCATTGTCATGTGTCTTTTTATACTGTACGTTTGTGAAATTGCTTACTCCGATAAGCTGTACATTTCTGCATCAGTTCTACCGTCAGAATACAATCCCTCAACATGCTTCCTTTGACATGCTGTACATAGCGGTCTTTCCTAGTTGACCTTTGTTTAGCCTTTTTGTGTTTGCATAACCCCTAATGGTGGGCCAGAGTTCATTTAGCCTCTCCCTTGCTTTGATAGCGGAGTTTACATTAAGTTCCCCTTGATCTACTAAACGGATACCATGAACATTTATGTCCGTCACGGTTTCTCCAGACTTCACAGCCGCCCTCTGTCGTCCGACCGGGCCCGTGCCCAAATCAGGCAACGCAGCCAGGATCACTGAATTACACGGTGGAAATGACTACGGAAAAGATTTCTGAGTGTAAACAAAGGAGCTGCCCGTCTCCCGCTGCTGTGGAATATGATGTCGATGTTGTCACATCCTGCCAGACTAAGCTGGAGTGAGTCAAACGGTTAATATTGTCGTCAAGATTGAAATGACTCCGGCAAGCACTGTTTTACATGAATTCAATTTGATTCATTTTTGAAGTTCCTCTGTAGATGCTTTACAGGTTGTCATACTGTGAACAAACTACCTCTAGATAAGCAACGGCTTGATAAGGTTATGGCTTGTTGACAGTTACAGTGATGTTTATAGTGCGTAGTGCATCTACTTGTGTACTTCGGGGGCTCTTCAAATAGTGTCACCTAACATTTCTTTGTAAAATCACACCAAATGTAAGGAAGGTGCTTACAATTTATAAATGCTATGAGATGTGTTTATAAATGTGTTCAAAACACTGGTATAGAAAAATCTATCAAGATAGTATTTGGGTATCAAAGGACAGCTGATCAGCAATATGTTCCTTTTTTTTTCTCCTATATTTTTTTAAAAACATGACCCTAATGGTGTATTATTATTGTAATATTCAAAGTGGCCTGTAGAGAGCATTATTCTCTTATAAATACAGGCAGGTTACTAGGCAGTGTGAGGACATTGTGTGATTACGCCATCTTGTGACTAAAATGTATATTCCAGTTTTTTGCCAGACCGCAGAAGCAGAGCCTGCCAAGAGCGAATGGCTCTGACTGACTGACTGACTGACTGACTGACTGCCCATTGTTAAATTGCATTGTGGTTAGAGATGCCGTCTGCCACATACGAGATCGGGTATCCAATCTGGCTAGGGACAAAACAAATTAAGATTAGTTGAGGATAAACTAAAGCTTCAGTAGCTACATATAGTAAGCCAAAAGCAAAGTGAAGTGTTGAACTTGAAACACTGCTGTCTCATCCAGGGAGAGCAGGTTAGAGTGAGGGTAACAAAACACTTCACTCTTCCTACTAGTCCACTTGATAGAACTCTGTGAAGAAAGAAGTTACACGAAAAACAGCAATATATTATATTTTTTGACAAACAAGTAGTATACATATTTTTCCCACCACCAATGTTCTTAGAGTTGTATACAGCCAATTCGTCTTTTAGTTTCTGTTCCTTTTCTGTCACTTTTTAAGTTCACCTGTTTTAACAGGACACGTGAATATAGTTACCTTAAACCAAATCATTATGAAAATCAATAATAACTATTTGACAGTAATTTTTTTTCATTATATGTACTTATAGCTATTAGCTAGCCATCTACATTAATCTGTTTCTAATTTAATGCGTTAAATGTAAATTTTTGATACGCAAAAAGTATTTGTCACTTCTAATAACAAAGCTGGCATTGGTCCATAAATTGCTGCAAACCCCTTCCTTTGTTCACCACAATCACCTCTACTCATAGCCTGGCCAAACTAGGCGTGCCTATTTTATTTTCTTGTTTCCTGTTTAGAGCCCATATTCACCAAGCGTCTGTGTTGATCAATAATATAATTGTAAACTAAGACTAAAACTGCACCTGAAAAAACATTTTCATAAACTCGAATAATATAAGAGTGAGCAGGGGCGGGCAATATGTGTATGTTTAATTTAAATAAAAATGGGAACTGAAAATGTTTAGTGTCAAAGTGTCAAACTACTAAATGTGGTTGAACAAATCACATGTTACAGTTTACCAAGTAAGCATACATAAAACCCTTGTATTGTGTAACTGTTATCCTTGGTTTTTTTATTTTTTGCTGTACAATACATAAACAGAATTTGTAAACTAAATCCCTTGTCTATGTTTTCCTGTCACGACTCACACCAGATAGAGACACTTGGGTAAGTACATCTATCAAAAAGGCCAGATGAGAGATGCTGCCTGTTGCATTGCCAAAGTAGTTATTAATATATGTGCCCTTGTTCACTAATGGCTGCATCCAATTTACAGTATTTATTTCTTACCAAAAACTAACAGGGACCTGCAGACCAATTCACGTTGTTGTAGCTCTGAATGATTCACCAAATCTGAATCACCGAAACCAAAGGAGTGATAATTCGTTTATTAATGAAATCAGGTGTGCCAGCTTTGGAAAAGTTCAAAAACATGTTTGCCAAGGCTGCTGTGTGACAAGACGCTGTGTCCCACTACTGCTGAAGGAGCTGGGGAGGATCGAGTGCTCACACCTATTGAAGACAGCCTGGAATAGGTGAAGCCACTCCCCTTGAAGCCAAGCGGGGTTTCCATTTTGAAGAGTGTGCACTTTGTATTATTATTTGTTTTACTGCATTTTCTTAAAACATCTTGTTTACAGAAATTCAGGAGTCGTTGGCGATCCCAGAAGGCCTTCTGTGTCTTATTGAAGCTATGGTGAATGGTGGTCAGCACAGAGGGGCCAGACTAATGTTAATGTAGATAGTGCAGTCTGCATGAAGGTGGATCAGGAAGTTACCAGCAGTGAATGCAACCTTATTGATGCATAAAGAGAATCCGTTCAGCCCAATAAGTGAACGAATTAGGAACTCTCATTGAACTAAACAGTTGTTCAGACAGCAGGTCCACTGAGTCCATACATTACACCAGGTGCATTCAACTCTTACCCTTAGAGGGTTTCTGTTCTACCTCATCTTTAATTGCACCCACTTGGTGTCCCAGGTCTAAATGAGTCCCTGATTAGGGGGTTGCAATGAAAAAAAAAATAGAGTTGAACTAGCGTTGAGTGCCGGAGTTGAATGCCCCTGTACTACACAGTCAAATTAATCACATTTGGATGAGATGATTGACAGAGTCAAAAGCTTTGGCCCGATCAAACAGCTACACAGCAACGTTTGTTGTCTATTGGAGATGGCCAGCTAAGAATTGAGCCGGGTTTTAAAAAATGTGTAGTTAGAGATTGCACAGGCTGGCCATGGTGGCTGCAATAATAAGGGGAGGCCACTTCAGAAACAAAAAGGCCTAGATCTTCAAGCAATGCTGATTTGTAAGGGTCAACAAGTTGGAGCTTGTTTCATACCTCATTCACCTCAACAGGATTATTTTTTTACAGTATATGCTACAATGCTTGGGAGATCTATATGTGCTATTAGCATGTTAACACTCAAAGACTCATCATCATCATCTTCTTCCGCTTATCCGGGGCCGGGTCGCAGGGGCAGCAGTCTAAGCAGGGATGCCTAGACTTCCCTCTCCCCAGACACTTCCTCCAGCTCTTCCGGGGGGACACCGAGGCGTTCCCAGGACAGCCAGGAGACATAGTCCCTCCAGCGTGTCCTAGGTCTTCCCCGGGGTCTCCTCCCGGTGGGACGGGACCGAAACACCTTCCCAGGAAGGCGTTCCGGAGGCATCCGAAACAGATGCCCAAGCCACCTCAGCTGACCCCTCTCGATGTGGAGGAGCAGCGGCTCTACTCTGAGCTCCTCCTGGGTGACCGAGCTTCTCACCCTATCTCTAAGGGATCGCCCAGCCACCCTGCGGAGAAAGCTCATTTCGGCCGCCTGTATCCGGGATCTTGTCCTTTCAGTCATGACCCAAAGCTCATGACCATAGGTGAGAGTAGGAACGTAGATTGACCGGTAAATCGAGAGCTTTGCCTTGCGGCTCAGCTCTTTCTTCACCACGACAGACCGATACATCGCCCGCATTACTGCAGAAGCTGCACCGATCCGTCGGTCAATCTCCCGTTCCATCCTTCCCTCACTCGTGAACAGGACCCCTAGATACTTAAACTCCTCCACTTGAGGCAGGGTCTCAAAGACTGGTAGAATAAATAGGTAGCCATCACTTTATTTCACTGGTTTTAGGATATTTTTGACCATTGACTATGACATCAATATATACAGTATGAAATATATCATCTGGATGGGAGTTATAACCAAATTGTAATAACCAGAGTCAATTGTTTTCCATTTCTTTGAAAATACACTTGGTTGCATTGCTTTCAATGGGGTAAGATTGCTTCATTTATGCTTTCAGATAGTTTCAGATATTTTTCAATATGAAGATGTCCTTAAAGGTGTCTGGTTAAAGTCTCATATGGAAATGTAATATATGGCAATATATGTATGTAACCTATGTCTTATATGAGCATATATGCTGTAAACATATTTGGTTTGATCAACACATATGTACATACAGGTGCTGGTCATGAAATTAGAATATCATCAAAAGGTTGATTTATTTCAGTAATTCCATTCAAAAAGTGAAACTTGTATGTTATAGTCATTCATTACACAGACTGATGTATTTCAAATGTTTTTTTCTTTTCTTTGTGAAGATTATAACTGACAACTAATGAAAATCCCAAATTCAGTATCAGAAAATTAGAATATTACTTAAGACCAATACAAAAAAATGATTTCAGGGGCTCCTTTTGCCTGAATTACTGCAGCAATGCGGCGTGGCATGGAGTCAATCTGTGGCACTGCTCAGGTGTTTTGAGAGCCCAGGTTGCTCTGATAGTGGCCTTCAGCTCTTCTGCATTGTTGGGTCTGTCATATCACATCTTCCTTTTCACAATACCCCATAGATTTTCGATAGGGTTAAGGTCAGGCGAGTTTGCTGGCCAATTAAGAACAGGGATACCATGGTCCTTAAACCAGGTACTGGTAGCTTTGGCACTGTGTGCAGGTGCCAAGTCCTGTTGGAAAATGAAATCTGCATCTCAATAAAGTTGGTCAGCAGGAGGAAGCATGAAGTGCTCTAAAACTTCCTGGTAGACGGCTGCGTTGACCTTGGACCTCAGAAAACACAGTGGACCAACACCAGCAGATGACGTGGCACCCCAAACCATCACTGACTGTGGAAACTTTACACTGGACTTCAAGCAACGTGGATTCTGTGCCTCTTCTCTCTTCCTCCAGACTCTGGGACCTTGATTTTCAAAGGAAATGCAAAATGTACTTTCATCAGAGAACAGAGAACAGCAGCAGTCCAGTCCTTTTTGTCTTTAGCCCAGACGAGACTCTTCAGACGCTGTGTCTTGTTCAAGAGTGGCTTGACACAAGGAATTCAACAGCTGAAACCCATGTCTTGCATACGTCTGTGCGTGGTGGTTCTTGAAGCACTGACTCCAGCTGCAGTCCACTCTTTGTGAATCTCCCCCACATTTTTGAATGGGTTTTGTTTCACAATCCTCTCCAGGGTGCGGTTATCCCTATTGCTTGTACACTTTTTTGTACCACATCTTTTCCTTCCCTTCGCCTCTCTATTAATGTGCTTGGACACAGAGCTCTGTGAACAGCCAGCCTCTTCAGCAATGATCTTTTGTGTCTTGCCCTCCTTGTGCAAGGTGTCAATGGTTGTCTTTTGGACAGCTGTCAAGTCAGCAGTCTTCCCCATGATTGTGTTGCCTACAGAACTAGACTGAGAGATCATTTAAAGGCCTTTGCAGGTGTTTTGAGTTAATTAGCTGATTAGAGTGTGGCACCAGGTGTCTTCAATATTGAACCTTTTCACAATATTCAAATTTTCTGAGATACTGAATTTGGGTTTTTCATTAGTTGTCAGTTATGATCATCAAAATTAAAATAAAATGAACACTTGAAATATATCAGTCTGTGTGGAATGAATGTATACATTATACAAGTTTCACTTTTTGAATGGAATTACTGAAAGAAATCCATTTTTAATGATATTCTAATTTTATGACCAGTACCTGTATATTTCAAAATTTACAAGAATTGTCAGTTTTTATATATGTCGTAATTAACATACATTTTAAAATATGTTAAGTCATTTAATATACACCGATCAGCCATAACATTATCACCACCTGCCTAATAGTGTGTAGGTCCCTCTTTTGTTGCCATAACAGCCCTGACCCGTCGAGGCATGGACTCCACTAGACCTCTGAAGGTGTGTTGGGGTATCTGGCACCAAGACATAAGCAGCAGATCCTTTAAGTCCTGTTAGTTGAGAGGCCTCCATGGATCGGACTTCTTGGTCCAGCACATCTCATAGATGCTCAATTGGATTGAGATCTGGGGAATTTGGAGGCCAAGTCAACACCTTGAACTCTGTAGTGTGTTCCTCAAACCCTTCCTGAACCATTTTTGCTTTGTGGCAGGGACAAATTATCCTGCTGACAGAGGCCAATGCCATCAGGGAATACTGCTCAGGTAGGTGGTACGTGTCAAAGTAACATCCACATGAATGGCAGGACCCACGGTTTCCCAGCAGAACATTGCCCAAAGCATCACACTGCCTCCACCGGCTTGCCTTCTTCCCATAGTGCATCCTGGTGCCATTTGTTCTCCAGGTAAGCGACGCACACGCACCCGGCCATCCACGTGATGTAAAAGGAAACGTGATTTATCAGACCAGGCTAACTTCCATTGCTCTTTGGTCCGGTTCTGATGCTCACATGCCCATCACGTGCCCAAAATGTAATTGTTGCTCTACATAAAGATGGCCTAGGCTATAAGATTTGCAAGACCCTGAAACTGAGCTGCAGCACAGTGGCCAAGACCTTACAGCAGTTTAACAGGTTCCACTCAGAACAGGCCTCCCCAATGGTCGACCAAAGTTGAGTGCACATGCTCAGGATCATATCCAGGGGCGGTCTTTGGGAAATATACGTACGAGTGCTGCCAGCAGAGGTTGAAGGGATGGGGCGTCAGCCTGTCAGTGCTCAGACCATACGCTATGACCCCAAACACACCTCCATGTCGACCACTGCCTTGCTAAAGAAGCTGAGGGTTAAAGTGTTGGACTGGCCAAGCATGTCTCCAGACCTAAACCCTATTGAGCATCTGTGGGGCATCATCAAACAGAACGTGGAGGAGCGCAAGGTCTCTAACATCCACCAGCTCCTTGATGTTGTCATGGAGGAGTGGAAGAGGACTCCAGTGGCAACCTGTGAAGCTCTGGTGAACTCCATGTTCAAGAGGATTAAGGCAGTGCTGGAAAATAATGGTGGCCACACAAAATATTGACCCTTTGGGCCCAATTTGGACATTTTCACTTAGGGGTGTACTCACTTTTATTGCCAGCGGTTTAGACATGAATGACTGTGTTGTGTTATTTTGAGGGGACAGCAAATGTACACTGTTATACAAGCTGTACACTCACTACTTTACATTGTAGCAAAGTATCATTTCTTCAGTGTTGTCACATGAAAAGATATAATCACAATTTTACAAAAATGTTAGGGGTGTACTCACTTTTGTGAGATACAGTATTAGATTTCCATATGGGGTGTTTTTCACTACTCCCTTTGACCAAACCACAGCAGATCTCCTTCACAAAGTGATCCGGGAAGTGTTACTGTTAACAACATAGCAGGCATTTTAGAGCGCTGAGAAACTCTTAATATGTGGCTGTGCTTACACGAAGATGTACTCATCACTATCATTAATCAGCTCTTGTTGACAAGGTGCTAGCAGCCTTGTCATTCGCTCAAGACAAAACAATGGCCTTTATCATTACGTCCATAACACCAAGCGAGTGTTTCGAAATTTGACCTGTGGTAATGTAGCCATGACTATGCTTTTGAATAAATGCATTTTGTTCGTTTCTATATATTCTGGCATTATTTCTTTGCACATGAAACGGAATTCCAAGATATATTTAGCCTGATCAGACAGGGTGAGGGTTGGCCAATGTACTGTTTAATGAATAAAATGTATTATTTGCCTACTGAAATGGCATGGGTCAGAGTCACTTAAGACAGTGAGTGCTCAGACGCCATCCTATTAGCTTGTCATTATTGACCTTTATATAAAACCAATTGTAGATAACATCCTGTCATGCAAAACTCCTAATCCTGTTGGTTCTGCCCAGCAGGCATTTGAAGTGCTGCAAATTTTACCTGCATGTGGTGGAATGACCTGATTACACAAAACCAAGAATTACTCCATTAAGGCACTATTGCAATGTACATAGTAGCCTACTAAGTACACAGTGTCATTTTGCATTAGAGGAAGTAGACTGTCTTGACTGTTGAAAACAGTGTGGGGGAAGGGGTAAAGAATACATGACCATAGAGATGATGTGGACAAACCAAGTGTGAGCAGAACAACTGTCAGTTCAGTCAGTCTGCCAATAGTGTGTGATTACCATTAGAAGAGATGCCACCCTTGAGTCAGATATCATTCATGACACCTACTTTGGCACTAGAAGTATTTTTACAAGTGCAGAATTTTGGAGGGAATTTATTTTGCAGTTATTTATCTTTGAGGGAAAGCACTCCTATGGAAAAGGCGATACACTCTGGTATAAACTAGTATAAACTTAACCTCATGGGCCAATGCACATTGAACATTTTGAATTAGGAATTTATGATAAGTCAATGGAAAGGAATGGTCATTAAAGTAGGTACCTTTATCCACCTCATCAGGAACCAATTAATCTATTTGCATGTATTAAGCTAAACCTATGAACAAGTGTCAAGAGTAATAACTATAACAGGCTAATCAAACTATTCAGTTCATTGTCAGTCTAATAAAGTCTCGAAGAGGATATAATTAATTTTGATATTTCAGTTATTTCCCATGTACTGTAGCTTGGACTGGAATGTGTTCTAATTATGACGTGGCTTCTAATATGGAATGAGTTGCCTCCTGTTCCTGTTATCGCTGTAGACTTTGTCCATCCCTAACACACCACACAACACTCACACTAGGTCATTATAATGTCCAACAGGGTTTGTAATAACTTCAACTTAATTGGGTCACTTGAGGTAACAAATAGAAATTTTTGAATAGTAAGGTGTGCATGATTCTCTGAGTCATGTTCCACTGTTAACTCACAAACTGTTGTGATTTGCAATTGCCTGATATTGGTACGTGTTTGAATAATTACAAGATAAGAAATTACGCTATTGTTAATCATTTGAAATATAATTGTAATAAATTATATTTTTTGCAAGTACATGGCCATTAGCATAGATGGTTTCATAAAACTATAATACTATCAAAAAAAAGTCTTTTTCAGTGAAGTTAATAATATGGGTTGTCATTGAAGATTGTAGGTATATCGTGAATTTGTCCAACCCATCTTCTTAGGTATTAGCATCGTCTCCGGTATAAAACCTTTCATTGTATGGCTTTATTAACTGAGCACTAGTTAATCGTGTTACAAATTGTTAACGCATCATGAAGGCTACCACAATAAAAATACACATCCACTGACCAATTGGATTTACTTCCAGGTACCTTCAGCTGTGGTCCAGTCACAATTCAACACGAACAGCTTACAACCTGATAAATGCGCCTGCGCACTACTGCTGACCCCTCTGGTTCCTGTGCGTAATGCCACGTTAGTAGCGGCAGACACAAAATACAAGCTACAGTTGTAATTGGAAGAAGCGAAACGGCATAAATACACACATTTTCCGTCTGTAGCTGATACATTTGTAACTATAAACCAATTTTCCGTAAGAGAGCGCAGTCGACAGCAACTATGCTGAGGTTTTTCGTACTCTGCACCCTGGCTTTGGCAAGCAGGGCTGACATCGCTGAAGAAGATGATGTCCTGGTGCTAAAGAAAAGTAACTTCGAGGAGGCTTTGAAAGCTCACCCTAACATCCTTGTTGAATTTTGTAAGTAAACTACCTGCTTCGGATCATAAAAAGCCATAGACATCTTCACTTCATTTGCTTACTAGTTTGTTCCTGCAACTTACTATTAGTGTAGCTAGTAATATTCTGTACAGCTAAGTTCTCTTGCCGGTGCTGTTATAACGCTCAGCTTCACTTAAGTTCAGGCTGCTACCGTAAAGCCACTTTGGTATGCGGAATAGCAGAGCAACGTCGAATAGTTACTGTAACGTGGGATGGCTTGATAGAGAGCACGTATAACTGTTTAGCTACTCGTTTTGTTTAGCAAACGGTAGCTACTCAAATGGACGCTAACTTGCTAGGCCTATCATGTTTCCTGTTGATTAACGTTGAATACTGGCTACGTTGTACAGAGTAATGTAGTAGTGAATTGGCCGATTGGCTACCGTTATGTAGAAAACCTTAGTTATCTCGGGATCCAAACCTAGTTTGTACGTTTTAATAATTTTATAAACGCCCAGTCTTATTCGTAGCGACTTGTTCAGGAGTAATGATGGTTAAATGTTTTGCTCCAGCCAAGGCTTTTATCGACTCCTGGTTTTTAACCAGCGACCTTTCACTCACTGGTGCAGGGCTCTGAACACTGCACTAGGCTATATGCCGCTCGTCAACTAATTCGGTGCATATTACAGTAGGATTGCATCCCACTCCATATTTATCTAACCTTGATGGTCTCGAAGCAGGTCTGATAGGTTGCTTGCTATTGTGTAAAAAGTGTTAAATAAAACACACATTGATCACCACTTCTGCAGGTTTAACGTTCCTGGTTTGTATGAACATGCTTGGTACCTCGATACGATTTGTAATATTCAAGGCTTACGTGAAATATAAATTTATGGAAAGAGAAACATCGAGTGATTGAATTCCATCATTCTGTCAAAAGAATGCAACAAGTAGACACATTATTTGCTGGAGTGACGTGTGTAGTTTTGTATTCATTCGCCGTGAGTTTCGATTGTGGTTTCCCGATCATGGAAGCTTGTTTTGGTTCTCTTAGAGCTGTATTTGGTGTAGGCTACGTGAACGAACGCACAATGTTCCAGTGGTTTTTGAACTCTTTTCAAAATTCTCATTAAATTGAACTTATTTGCCACATAAAATGTTGTACAGTGTGAGTAAACTGCACGTTTTGATGTGCCGGTAACCAGCGGGCCCGCCCCGCCACAACATTGCTAAATTCTTAGGACCTATTATTCAGCATTTTGACAAGCATTTAGACCAATAAGAGAACTCCACGACTCGTACTTTCCAATGAGCTCTTTGGGGGAGGGCTAAATACTTTACCCACGTACCTCACGAACGGGCGGGATTTAGGGGGGTAGGGCGGAATGGTTGACGTGTACTTCACCAAAGTTCTTCTCTCTTTTTCAACTTTTCTGGTGGTTGAAATCTGATGTCAAATGTATTTCTGAACCAAAACAAAGTTGCATTAGAACTAAAATGTTTTGAAATATTAAACTGATAAACAGGGCAATTTTTAGTAAAGGAGTGGTTAATTGTCCTTTGGACTTTGGACATACAACCATGCTTAATATACACATGGTGAAATAATTGATATCTGAGATGGCAGCAGAGCCTTTTTATCATAACTACTGTACAATTTAGGCTTGCACTAGATGTGTTGGTTACCTGCCTAACTGATGGGTGCCTCAAACAAGACATGGTATCAATAACAAGACAAAACAAGGGGAATGGTGCTCATGCAATTCCCCTCCTGACCGCTTTGTCTCGGAACATTCGGAGTTGTGATGAACCACAGCCTATTCGATGCACGCATTTGTGATGCTGCATCGAAAACCGGTTCTTAAGTAAATATATTTGCTAGCAACGGCAAGATTCTAAAGAAACTCTCCTTCCCTGCGGTGAGCAAATATGACAATTTACTTAAATAGTACTTGTCCGTTTGCCCTGAACGTAGCGCCACTCATGCTTTTGGCTGTAATATCGACACAGCCAGTGTTTTCGTCCACATTGCTCATCGGTGGTGCCCCCGTCCTCCACATAAACTATGCCTGTGTTCTGATTTTATTTCTGTGTCGTCCTTGTTCTGGCAGATGCTCCGTGGTGCGGCCACTGCAAAGCTCTGGTTCCAGAGTATGCCAAGGCTGCCAGCACACTTAAGGCAGAGGGCTCAGACATCCGCCTGGCAAAGGTGGATGCCACAGAGGAGGCCGACCTGGCACAGGAGTTCGGTGTCCGGGGCTACCCCACCATCAAGTTCTTCAAGGGTGGGGATAAGGACTCGCCGAAAGAGTACTCTGGTGAGTGGGCTGTTACCACACATTCTGCACTTTACATTATTGACCAACTCCATAGGCAGAATTGGGTTATTTCTGGGTGGTAGTTCTAACCTATTTGGACTATTTTTAGCCAAATCCTTCATTTTCTAAAGTCAATTGGATAAGGCACTACCCTGAATTTCTGCTGTTCACATGACCCATTCAGGCAGGGTGGGCAAACTAAAGTCTTGGGGCAGAATCCGGCCCATACGGCAATTCCCTTCAGCCCGTTTTTAGGGGAAGTAAAACATAACTCACTCGTCCATTGTTATACATCTGCATTTAAATCATTTAGACATTATAATGGACCTGCTGTGTAAATCTTTTAATTACTGCCCTTTTCTGGCCTACAAATAATTTATGATTAACAAATTACAAAACAAATGTGGCCCACCATTTAATTTCAAAATCCTGATGTCACCCTGAACCACAATGTTTGCCCTCTCCTACATTGAGGGCTATACTGAGTAATATTAGCAAGTGACAAATGATCTTGTGATGCAGTTATTGTTGTAATGATTTATATGCTTTAGTACTCCATTTACCTCGCTTGCATATGCTGAATGCATTTAGCAATTGCCATTTGTGCTTGAACAACTGTTATCTCACTTGTACCATACACTATACTTAATACTTGTAAACTTTCTGCCCTTCTCTTTTTGCCTTAATTGCACATTGAGTGTTGCCATTTGTACTGCATTTGCCTTCATTGCACATGTACACATTCCACCTGTAATATACATACTTAATACCCTCTTTGCACTTCTGGTTAGATGCTAACTGCATTTCTTTGTACTGTACTTGTACTGTTCAGTGACAACGTTGACTCTAATCTTTTATATTTATCCTCTCCTATTTGCATTTGCTTTAAAGATTTGGGGTCAGTCATGAGTATGTAAACTCCATGTTAGACCTCAATCGAGTTACGGTATTACTTATTAATGGCTCTGAGTGGGAGGAACTATTAGGAATTAAAGTGGTTATAACCTGACGATCATTCCACATGTCTGCTGTATGGTAAATTTTTTATTGTACCAGCTGGTCATTTGACGCGTGTGTGTGTGGTAGCCATTCACTCCACCCAGTCCCACAGTGACTCCACGTAGGACTCGTCCCTCCACTCTCTCCACTGTCCCGGGCCAGCTGTCTGTGTGCAGTTCCTCACGTTTACTGTCTGGCTGGGCTGGGCCACGCTGGGGTTTTTAGGGGAGGGAGGGTTGTGTGTAAGGCCCAGCCAGCCCTAACTTCCTGCACTCTCTCCTCTCGTGTTCCCCTCTCGCTTTCGGTCTCTGGGCTAAAAATGGTACACTTACATGACCCGCGGGCTGTCTGGGCCGGTTAGTTGCTTAGTAGATTAGCGCTGCTGTTGCATCATTGTCTTTTTGTAGTAACATGCAGGTTATCCATGGGTCAGTCCTCCTAGGCACTGGGTTTCTAATAGCAGTTAGAAACCCAGTGGAATGTAGTGTCCCTTTTCTTTTTCTTGGATCAAACATATGGTAGACTAAGGGCGAGCGTCTCACTGTTTTGCCACTTGGAATGACCCTTCAGGTAGAAATAATGAAATGGGTCTGCTTGTTCAAGTACACCGCTGTGAAGGCAGCCATGTACATTTGCTGTACTTGCCCGTTCACCCTGAAGTGTTATTTGATCTGTCGGCGGCTGGCTGTACTGTTGGCCTGTACTGCCAGCCTTAGTCATGTGAACCTGGCCCTCTTCCAATTCCCTGAAAATGCATTCTCACCTCCCCCTTGTCTTAGTCTCTGATCTGTATGATTGTGGTTGGCCATTGTTTAATGTGAAAATGGGGTTTGTTTGTAATAGCTGACCTTGTGGGCTCAGCCATAATGCCAGCAAACAAAGGAATTAGTAGTCAGGCGTGCATGTTTGATTTGGGCCAGAGACTACATTTTGTCTGTTTCCTGCCTGCAGCTGGCCGACAGGCTGATGACATCGTCAACTGGCTGAAGAAGCGCACTGGGCCAGCCGCCACCACCCTGGGAGAGGTCGCCCAGGCAGAGTCGCTGATCGCAGACAATGAGGTGGCTGTCATCGGCTTCTTCAAGGTGAGACGTGACCTCTGACCTACCGGCGTACGGTTGCTGTGATAGTAATGATTTATAGGGCACTTCTTTTGGGAGTCTTTTGAGATAGTATGGCTGATAGTTTTGCGGTGTTGTTACACAGATTGTTCACCTGCAACTGTAGACAAGTAACAACTGTAGACTTAGTAAGCAGTTGTCTGTGATTTTCTGCTTTCATAAGTCCTTCATCTAATCAGTGAAAGCATGTAATCGGGTTCACCCTGTGTCTTCCAGGATGTTGAGTCTGAGGGAGCCAAGGCCTTCCTGAAGGCTGCTGAGGCCCTTGACGACGTTCCATTCGGCATCACCTCAGACGATGCAGTCTTCTCAAAGTTCGAAGTGTCCAAGGACGCCGTTGTCCTCTTCAAGAAGGTACTGTGGGAACGCTATTACCAGAAGATTTGGCAGACTTGAAAGTCATTCTGTGCTGATAAGTGCAACCTGTCTGTTCATTTCAGATGTGCAATGAGACCCTTTTATCCTAGGAGTCCTTATAGCTGAAAGCTTAGTTTTAAGTCCTCTAATCCTGTCCTTTTGTTAATATTGGTACTGATTATATGAATCAAATCTGCATATGAATGTGTTAATGACGAGGTCATCAGATTTGGTCATGAGCGTAACCGATAAGTTACTTAACATCAGTCCAGGGATCTTTTAGAGGGTAGCTGCGGACAGCTAGGATGCTTTGCAAAACCCTGTGTCTGCCAGGTAACAAGATCCCAATGGCCCCATAGCTTCAGCAGTATCTGCTCTCCACCTTCTAATATTGGCCTGCTGACCTCTGAGGTTGTGCCCTGGGAATGTCTTGCGTCCTGCCTGCTTTTGGGGTCATACATTTCTGTGTTCTGCTTTTGATGAGGAAATTACTTTACCTAGAGTGCCGATTGGTCTCCCTGCTTGGCTATTTGTCGGCTATTGAAGATTTAGATCTCTAATGAGCCCTAGACAAGCTTTGAGTTTTGTTGCATGGGCGTCCCTCCGTCATCACGTGATCTAACCCTCAAACACACTCCTGATCCCCATAGTTCAGAAGTCACGAAGCTCTAACGTGTCCCCTGCTCTTATTTCCAGCTGTTTAACTCTCCCGGCTGGAGTATCACTGGCCTGGTCATTGTCTATAATGCTGGTGGTCTGCCCACTTTCCCATTGTGTAAGCAGCAAGGCCCAGAACTGTAGCGCTATTCTTAACACTCACTAAAGCCTCTACGCGCTTTCTTCGGCTTGGGTTACCAGAGGGATTTCAGTTGGTTTGTTTTGTAAATCTGTTCGGGTCACAGGCTGAATACAAAGAAAGGAGCCGAACTGATAGGTTGGCGCTGATTCTGGCTTTGGCCCTGAACCGTTGGCATCTGTTTTCTCATCCACAGTTTGACGAAGGCCGTAACACCTTTGACGGAGAGCTCAACAAGGCCGACCTTCTGTCCTTCATCAAGGGGAACCAGCTGCCCCTGGTCATCGAGTTCACAGAGCAGGTAATGGCCGTGCTTTGGAACCGCTCCGTACCACCAAGGCAACGTTTCCCCTCATCAGCGAATCACGCATCATAATGTTTTCTCTGCAGACTGCCCCCAAGATCTTCGGAGGAGAGATCAAGTCCCATATCCTGATGTTCGTGCCCAAGGCGGCGTCCGACTTCAACGACAAAATGTCAGAGTTCAAGAAGGCAGCCGAGGGCTTCAAGGGCAAGGTGGGTTTGACCACATGGTCCTCAGAATCCTCAGAGACCTTCACTCACTGCGCCCTGGCTCCAATGAGGTCTAGTGCTCCGCTTTCCGCTGTTAAACGGGCGCCCCCACATTTCCATACTAAGAGAGGCAGACTTATCTTCAAACTTAAGGGGACCGGAACTCCGAACTCCTTTACATATATTATTTTTATTTTATTATTTTTGAAAGGATAGGAGCAGATAAGCAGGGAGGCAGAGTAGATCGATGAGAAATGGCCGCTGTGGGGATCGAACCAGGATCCCTGCTGCAGGGGGGAATGTATGTGGTTCCGTAGACCCCGGGCCCGGCAGAGTTATTTTTCCATCCAGCGCCTTGAAAGTAACGCACTATATGTGCAGTACTGCCTGCCGGGACGGTATGTGCCATTGATTGTACATTACATACGTCCCCTAGAACGCACGCCGGTACCTGAGCCTCTTATCCCATCTCCCCCTCGTCCACAGATCCTGTTCATCTTCATCGACAGCGAGGTGGACGACAACCAGCGCATCCTGGAGTTCTTCGGCCTCAAGAAGGAAGAGTGTCCCGCCATCCGCCTCATCACCCTGGAGGATGAGATGACCAAGTATCGTCCCGAGAGCGAGGCCATCACCGCCGAAAACATCATCGCCTTCTGCACGCTCTTTACTGAGGGCAAACTCAAGGTGAGTGTGTATCGGAATCTACGCTGTTACAGAGCGGAATTGGACCAGTGGGGACAATGTCTAGTTAAAATCAAATGTTTCCTGATCTTTGACCTGAAACTCTTAGTGGGACCTGTGTAGCTCAAATGAGTTCCCCCTCGGGCTTGTTTGAAAGTTCTACACGCACTATCGTCGCTTAGCATCCTATTGGACACTTGACTCTGTGAAATCAGTAGTTTTGGGAGGCTGACTTATCTTACATAGCCGGACTGTGTTCCTATTCATTAAGAATAAGCCATTCGTCATTCTTGTGTTGTTGTAAGTCAGCTTTTAATTGTGTAGTTGTCATACCATCTTTCATTGTGTTGGTGAGCTCTTGCTGTCTGTTTTGTTGTTGAATCGCTCTGATTAACCCACATCTTACTGTGTTTCACCGACATTAGATTCAAAGGCACTATTCCTTGCGTGAGATTACTTAATGCTGCTGAAGTGTTACTAGTCAAAAAATGACTGTTCTTCATTACAACATTTATTTCATATTTTACATTTGTTTATAATTGCTGCAATTCAGCTTTTAGGTGTTAATGAGTACAACTCATACACTTTCGATATGCAAAGCGCAGGCTTGCATGCCAGAAATTGTTCATTATTATATTTCTTCATGTTGTAGGAATGGTTGTTTCTATACCGTTCAATAGAGAAACATGAGATTCCTCAAGTGGTACTTAGTTTAGGGACAACTGAATTACTACTTTGTTCATAGACCTTTTTCTTTGTTGTGATTCAGCCATCCTAAATCAATCTAATTTGTCTACCCAGCCCCACCTTATGAGCCAGGACATCCCTGAAGACTGGGACAAGAACCCTGTCAAAGTTCTTGTCGGCAAAAACTTTGAGGAGATTGTCTTTGACCCCAAAAAGAACGTCTTTGTCGAGTTTTGTAAGTATACCCTTGAGCGTTTACTAGTATTACTAAGAACCCCGATGGGGAGATTTAATTATTCACTGTTTTTTACAGGCATAGGGTGAAGGGCCCAGGTATATTTAGGAGCCACACTATTGGTTAAGGAACCTGTATAAGGGGATAAGGTGGGAAGATGTCTCCTGGGTCTGAAATCGGAGTCCGTCTTCCAGGGTTAGTTATTCCCACTAAACCTCAGTAAACATCCAAGAGACAACGACCCCCAAGTTCCTTCTATCGGTCCTCGACGCTAATCAGCGTAACCAAGACACACAAAACACTGGGATACATCTAGTTGGCGGGGGGGGATTTTTATAGATCACGAGTAAAACCTTCCCCGCTGAGGTATTTTCAGTCTCTGGGCTTTAATATCATCGCTTACAGTCACTGCGGGGGTGGTCTGATTCCAGTCCTGTGTCTGTAGAGGGTATTTTCTACCCGGTGGTGGGGAGCAAGGGCACTGTCTGAGGTGGGATGCCAGGGCAGAATGGAGGAAAGTGGCGTGCCCGGGGGAGCAGCTGTCGCAAACCGGCCGGCCCCAGCTAGCCTCTGCCCAGTGGCTTAAATTAACGGGCAGCTGGCAAGCGCTTCTCTCAATCCTTGACACTTCCAATTGTATGAATGAAAGGTTGAATTACATTTTCCGTACAGATTGGCTTATTTATATCCTTGCCAAAACTGCTGGATTAATTACGAATGGATGCAATTCGATTTTTGGTCTGTAATGCAGTAGAACGTAATGCAATACGCCTTTAGTACAGTGTTAGGCCAAATCATGCTGATCAAGGCATGAATGTTTTAAGTCCATCTTTTATGGTTATGTGCGTTTGTTTTGAAGTCAAGATTCCTTTTGACCATGGAGCTCCTATGCCGTCCCCATCACAGATGCACCCTGGTGTGGTCACTGCAAACAGCTGGAGCCTATCTGGACCAAGCTGGGCGAGAAGTACAAGGAAAGCAGCGACATCGTGGTGGCTAAGATGGACTCCACGGCAAACGAGAACGAGGCGGTGAAAGTACACAGCTTCCCCACCTTAAAGTTCTTTCCTGCCGGCGATGACCGCAAGGTGAGACCGCTCTGAAAAGACTTCATTGTTACTGTTTGCAGCTCCCCAATGTATCGTTGCAATGGAGTTTCCACCTACAAGCTCCTTGTCTGTTCAGGCCCACAGTGCCATACTGGCCCCTTGAATTTATGGCTTCACTAAATATGCAAGTCCTACATACAACTCCATTTTGGGAATATGTGAAGTCCAAAACCAACATGATTTCCTTGGCTGTTAGGGGACTAAATCCATGGCAACATGTATTTGTATTAATTTGCGCCTCTGTCATTCAGTGACAGTCACTCGCTTTGTATTGGTGGTGTAGCCATATTGATGACCAGAGGTTGGACAGGCTAATGACTTCAAATTGACAAATTTAAATGTTGTCTGAAGTATGCTTTAAGGGCTTGAAAATGACGACAGCATTTTTAGTTGGTGAATATTTAGTATGAAACGTGTCAGATCTTTTGATAATGTTGTCATTAGCTATCAGTGCCATTATTAGCTAGTTAAAATTGGTCTCTTCAATATTACCTAGCTAATTAACAATATTTCTTCTAAAATCTATTTTGTGACCGAAATAATTTGCTGCCTTGAGCAATGGTATTGTTTTCCCACATTTGTTATGCATTTTACACATTCATCAGCTCCCATTGAGGGAGCATTGCATTTTAATTTGGTCATCAGACCCAAAAGGAACGTGCAAACCGTGAATATCCCTATTAACGTCAACATGTTTTCAGTGGCTTCTGTGTTCTTAATAACATGTCAACATGTTTTCAGTGGCTTCTATGGGCCAAAACATGTCAGCCTGTTTTCATTGGCTCCTTTTCTCTTACCTGGCATTTGAGCATGGCTTACTTCGAGACCAGGGAGATCAAGTCCTGTCATTTAGTAACCCTGCTTATTCTTGGCTTTGGCTACATTGATAAACATTTCAGAGGCATGCCTATTGGCCACCAATCCACACCCCCCCCCCTTCTCAGATATCCTCTTTCCATTTGTAATCCTTTCACTCATTACAGGTGAACGTGCAGATTTTCTTTGGTCGGGGGGGGGGGGGTTCTCAATTTAGCAGCCCCAGCTACTTGTGTAGAAACCTGAGCCCTGGTGGTCCAGTGCATGACTTGGCAGGGTGTTTATGGTTTCTACCCCCACCACCTTTTTTGTAGGGCTGGGATTTACTGGGGACGGGGGTTCATTCTCACAATAGTTAAGTGCCCATGCAGTATCAATTGTGTGTGTGTGGTGATTCAATTCAATGTTGTTCACCAAACATATGCTGTGACAAGAGTCAAAAGAGCTCTGTGGGCAACCATCTCAAAAATGATGCAGTATTTTCAAAACTTCAAAAAGGTCAAATAACACCATCTTTTGACATGTTTCAGTCATGCAGTTGGATCACTTTAGTCAGCGAAATGAACTGTCACTAATCACCATTTGAGGGGCCATATAAAAATGCTGGTGTTATATTTTTCCAGTCTTAATGGTTAACCATTGGTTACAGTTCTATTGGTTAAAGACCACATGGTTAAAGACCCAAAAAAACCCTAGAGGCACACCAGCCGCCCCTCGGCAGTTAATTAGAGTCCCCTGGGACAGGTTGGCATCCTTAATTGGGAGCGGTGGAGCTGCAAGCTGGGTTAAGCCTAACCTGAGCTGGTCCTCCCTGTAACAGAGCTGGAGATGGCAAAGGGAAGGAGCAGCTGCACAAGTGGGCCCAGTGTCTGTCAGCTCATTATTAATGAAGACTTAGCAGGTCTGGAGGCAGAGCTCTGTGACTGTCCTCAAGACAGAACTCAAGGGCAGCCTTATAATATCTAAAGCCATGTAAACCCAAAGGATCGTAAACACAAACGTCTTTGGCCTTTTCTACATTTGTCTTGGTCAAATCTATTTTGCCGGATTTCTTATACCCATACTGCCACATTTGATAGTTGCTAATGGATGCCGTCACCTTGCTCAGTGACTTGACAAAAAACCATGATGTAAGGCTTTCCTCATATAAATAGTTTATTTTTCTTCATTAGGCAGAGAAGTGGAGAAAGATTTTAGGTGATTTTTTTTTAGCATGAAGGGTAACAGGCCTGGTTTCAAGCCCATACTGCAGCAGTACATGAAGGGGTAACCCCATACTGCAGCAGTACATGTGTGTCTGAGGCTCATGCTTAGACCCCCCCTAGTCTCTTACAGCCTCCCCCCACTGCTCTAATTGACCCTGAAATGGATTACTTGAATTGCATCCTACTCACTGCCTTTTCCTATCCAGGTGATTGACTACAACGGTGAGAGAACACTGGAGGGTTTCTCAAAGTTCCTGGAGAGTGGAGGCAAGGAGGGCGGGGCACCTGCAGGAGAGGACGAGGAGGAGGAGGCTGATGTAAGTACACCAGGAGTTGGTACCGAGAGCAGTGTAGGCCCAATTATTCATCTTTAAGCTGACACGGTTTGCAAAACTGCTGACTTACAACTTTC